>NC_045768.1:65628809-65931934 GCF_008692025.1 Phocoena sinus
TTTCTTAAAAAATAAGTTCTGATAATCTAATTAATTGATACATATATTTGAGCCTTTATTGTGGAAAGCACAATACTTAGCTTTGTGGAGAATATGTTGAATTTAATTGAAAAAAATTTCCTACATCCTAATGATTGGTGATAGAATTGAAATGACAGTGGATGAGAACTTCTAAAACTCTTTTACAAAATCTTAAGCTCTCTGGAACTGTCACAATCTTGTAATTTTGTCCATGCAAAATGCTAGACATTGGTTGAGAGAGAATGACTTACGGGAGAAAAATAAAGATTTATTCACAGCAAGTCTCCCAAATACTAGTTCCTTTGTCTAACTCTGACCCAAGTCCTTGATCATAAATTCTTGTTGGTCGTCATTTTCTGTCCTCTGCTAACTTCTGCTATCCTGTCTTTCCTCTCCCAGAGCTGTATCAGCCTCACAGGGTCTTAGGGCTTGTGCCTCTTCCTCGCTCCCTGTCATCCCTCACCTTCTTGCAGCTGCTTTGGCTTTTTCTTGCTCATGTCTCTATTTTAATAGAAAATGAACTCTGTACTTTATTATTTTCCATTCTCAAAACTTTATTATGCTTACATTATGGATAAGAAAGAAGAAAAAAAGGTATGTTTTTCAGATTTCACATGGAATAATTTGCAGAGATATTTTGGAGTTGGAGTAATTGTGGCAAAGTCCACATTTTGTGAATATTTACCTTCTTTTTATTTGAGTATCCTAACCTTTGTATTATTATTTTTTTAATTTTTAATGCATGTATAACCAGTTTATTGAGAAGCCTTAATTTTTCAGGGGTATGAGTGTGCAGCAGTTTTTAAAAAATTAATTAACTTATTTATTTATTTTTGGCTGCGTTGGGTCTTCGTTGCTGCGCATGGGCTTTCTCTAGTTGCGGTGAGTGGTGGCTACTCTTCATTGCAGTGCGCAGGCTTCTCATTGCAGTGGCCTCTCTTGTTGTGGAGCATGGGCTCTAGGAGTGTGGGCTCAGTAGTTGTGGCTCGCGGGCTTAGTTGCTCCGTGGCATTTTCCCGGACCAGGGCTCGAACCCATGTCCCCTGCATTGGCAGGAGAATTCTTAACCACTGCATCACCAGGGAGGTCCTATATTATTAATAACATTATTTGCCATACTCTGAGGTTATAGAATGTGAATGTTGCAATATATTTTGAATAAATAACCATATTTTCTCTAGTAATCTTTTAAACAAAAGAGCCCTCAAATTCATTTACTTTTAAAAATTTAAACATTATTTAGTTGATGAATCCTGATTATAATAACAATTAACATCTATCATATAACCCATTTTCATAAAGTAGGATTATTAACATCATTACTTAATTTAAAAGTCTTATTTTTTACTTTAATCCCATATTTTTTTTATCGTCCTAATGACTTACACCATTGAGACCTATAAGGTAGTCAATTATATTTCAAGGTCAGAGAAAAAAGAACTAAGAAAACAACAGCTCTCAGATAATTTTTTAAAAAATAATAATTTAACAGAGAAGATTCAAGCTAGAAGCTAGAAGATTTACAAAAAGTTTTTCCATTT
The DNA here is from genome assembly GCF_008692025.1 of Phocoena sinus. Classification (NCBI taxonomy): domain Eukaryota; kingdom Metazoa; phylum Chordata; class Mammalia; order Artiodactyla; family Phocoenidae; genus Phocoena; species Phocoena sinus. Next base: position 65,630,372 of record NC_045768.1, read on the forward strand.
TTGTAAGACTGAACACAACAGAAAAATACGTAAAAAATACATCTCTTTTAAATTTATTATGACATTTTCCTTTTTTCAAAGTACAAGTACTCATATGTAATTTTAATGTACTTTTTTCCATGTTTAAATTTGTCCTCAATGAATTATAATTTGAGATTAGGGTTATGTTTCTTAATCGAGTGCTAACTTTTGCTTAGATTATATTTTAATATTACTTAAAATATTTTGAATCATGCAGTTCAACTTTGTATAAAATTTTTTTATAAATGTTATCTTAGTTTACTTTTTCTGATTAAACATGTTCTCAGAAAGAAAAACTTTAAAAACACAGAAGAAACAGAGATAATTTGTATGTAATCCCGTCATCAGCCATATATAACCATTAAGAATATTTTGGCAAATAAAACTGGAAGTGTGCTGTACATACAGTTTTATATTTTGTTTTTGGGGGCAGAGTGACATTGTTTACACTTACATCATACAAGCAGGTATTGGAATATAGATTGTAGTCAGGCAAAAGTGGAAACAGAGAGACCAGTTAGAGACTAAGAGTATAATCTAGACCAGAGATGATGGTGGTTTAGAATGGGTTGGTAGGAGTAAAGAGTGGTGAGATTCTGGATTTATTTGCATTTTGAAAATAAAACTTACAGAATTTCTAATGATTTAGATGTGAAGTATGAAAGAGGTGAATCAAGGACGAACTTCAGCAACTGGGTGAATGGGATTGACATTTAAGATGATTTTTAAATGTTATTTTTAAAAATAAAATGGCTTTTTTTTTTTTTTTTGGCCGTGCCACGCGGCATGTGGGATCTTAGTTCCCTACTAGGGATCGAACCCCTGCAGTGGGAGCACGGAGACCTAACCACTGGACCACCAGGGAATTTCCTAAAACATTATTTTAATGAGCCATATAATATTCCATCACATGAATGTGCTGAAATGTATTTAACTATTTTCCTGTTGTTGGATATTCAGATTGTCTCCGTTTTTCACTATTAAAAATTAAGATGAATATCTTACACTTAAGTGTTTGATCATAGAGCTGATTATATTCTCAAGGTAGAGCTCAAGAAGTAGATTTATTGGGTCAAAAGATATAGATACTTTAAAGTGGTGTGTATGTCTTTAAAAAAAATATTTATTTATTTATTTGGCTGCATTGGGTCTCCGTTGCAGCACATGGGCTTCTCTCTAGTTGTGGCATGTGGGTTTGACCTTTCCTACTTGTGGTGTGGGCTCCAGAGCGCGTAGGCTCTGTAGTTTGCAGCACGTGGGCTCTCTAGTTGAGGCGCATGAGCTCAGTAGTTGTGACACGCGGGTTTAGTTGCGCAGCGGCACGTGGGATCTTAATTCCCCGACCAGGGATCGAGCATGTGTCCCCTGCATTGGAAGGCATACTCTACCACTGGCCCACCAGGGAAGTCCCAGACTTCCTGGGAAGGTGTGTATGTCTTTAAAGCTGTGAATATTTTTTCAGAACCTGTGTTTACTTCAGGTGTATATATGTGCAGGGGGAGTATAAGAGCACCTGCTTGACTCCATTCTCATCAGCTTTAGGTATCATTACGTATTGTCCAGAAAACACCAGTAGCAACAAATCAAAACTAGGAAGCTTTGCCGGTTTGGCAGATAAGGAAAGGTATACTGTTTTATTTTGCACCGAGCGTAAAAAGGAACAACGAATTTCCCCCCACACAGATGTTTTTTATTCACATAATTTTATGTAAAGTTAGTATGCTATTTGTAGTGTAGTTTTAGAAAAGAGGAAGAACTAACATTTCTGAGCGTATGCTTCAGTTAGACACATTGTAAGGCACTTCATATTATTTTAACAGTTATAACATGTTAGAAGTAAGTATTATTGTTTATTTTTATATATGAAGAAACAAAAATATCTGCAGAGGACTTGGGAATATATATGATGAAGTTGCTTTATGTAAAGGAAAATACATTTGTTAATATTGCTTAAAAGGCTTCTCTTTGGGACCTTAATAGGTTTAAAGACTGTTGCTGTTGAAAGATTGTAATATTAATTTGTCACAGCAGGAAATTTTCATATATTTAAGAAAAATAAAATGCTTCACACCTAGTTAAAGGGAAAGTTGATAAGTGCTATGTTTTCTTTGTGTATTATAAGAATATTTCCATGACAGAGTAAAAAAGTATTTGCCTTTTCACAAGTTCATTCTTAGGTTAGTTTTAGGACAGATATTATTACTTCTACACTTGAAAATATGCATATTCCTATCACCTGTCATATGTTGCCCACTTAAGGAAAACTCAGTAGTGATGAATCTGATTTACCCTTACCAAGCCTTTTAATAATATTCTGAATTAAGCTACATGGTAGAGAAAATTTTTTCTTGAGCTTTACAAGAAGAAATTGTACAGTTTATTTTCAAAATTCCCATTTTAGTAGATAAAAAGTAACATATTGGCTTTTCCATTTTCAATAATATTCATATATATTATACCTATATACATGCATATATACATGTATATATACATATACTCAGTTATATGTATATACATACACATACTATACAATTATATACTTTATAAAAATAAATTACATATATTCATGTATGTATAAATTACATTATATATACTAATTATATAGTCATATATTTCATTATATATAAATTATATGTATTATACAGATATAAAATACAATTTATAACAGTATAATTTTATATATAATTATATATTTCTACTTATATATTGTCTGTGTAAATATATAAGCTATACATGTATGTATATCTGAATATATTTAGGAATGCATATTTTTAGAAACCTATTCTATGACATGTTTTGGGTGTGGTCTTTGTCGTTTGCATGTTAAGTCTTTTGTTGGCTCTTTGCCGTTTGGTCACTTCCAACAGTTGATGGTATGCTGCCCCTGGGTGGTGGCAAGTGCTTTGCTTCACTTACGGTCTGAATTTACAAAGCCTGTGCTTTAGTAAGCTCCAGATTTCACAGATTTTCTTTCTTTGCAATTAAGAAAAATTTTTTATAAAAATTGCTGAATGGAGAAGGTTCATGAAGGGAGCTGGCTGATTTCTATTGTATAAACTCTTTTAAGGAACGAATATCTGTACAATTAGATATCTTTCTTACTAATTCTTTACTATTTATCCCTAGACTCATCATCGCACCTTGACTCCAGTGAATTCTAATTTACTCTGACATCCTCTAGTGGCCAAATCATTGTCTGAGTCCTATCATAGCTCACAGTACTATCATGAGATAGTCATTACATGCATGGCTTTGAGACTTTAGGCCAGTCTGCTGTTAAAATGTTTCCTTTCCTCCTGGGTTCTCAGACTTGGATGATGGTAATCCATTTACTATACTTCGAGAAAAGTTGGAGGAATTTGCTTTTTCTCTTTTTTTGTCTTACTCTCTCAAGTTTCTCCTCTCATGGCATGGAAGCAGGAAACAGAATCACCCCAGCTTTTCTTCTTCCATCTATGACTGAATCTCAGATGAGAATACTTTTCTAGTTCACAGTGTTAGAAATAAAACCTATTGATCTGCCCCTCGTTTGCGGAATTCATATTGCAACAGGCTTCCGCCTTAAAAACATCAATCCCATAATTAGTAACTGGAAGTACAGACAAGGAGTAGATGAAACCAGGCAATGGGGGCATCAGTCATCCTAGCATTAGCTCAGAGAATGTTTCTTTGATGTAGGCAAAGTGGGAATGTGGTTCTCACACCTGTGGATTCTCATGAGGATTTTGAGTCATGCTAAAAATATAACTCCTATGGATTAGATGCTTTACACACATTTTCTGTAATCCTTGCAATTACCTGGAAAGTTAACATAAACTAGCATAATAAATTATGGATATATAATGAATTAAGGATCTGAGTTATTAATAAATTTTCCCAGAGTCACATATTTGTAGATTTTGGAGTCAGAATTTGAACTCAGGATCTGCCTAACTTCATAGCCTATTCTATTTCCAATACAGCATTTTCTTTCAGAGTTTGGGGAATTTTATTTTCTCTCTATGAGAGAGTTTTTTAAAAAGAAAATTGGTTAAAGTAGCTAGAAATGGAAATTGGAATAATTCTAGAAGTGTCTTAATCTACAGCTATTTAGCTTTCAAATGCTTTTCTTCAACTGAGTGTTTATAATTTAGACTATTTGAAGTTCAGTTCAGTACCAGTGGTAGGAGAGTACCAAAATGAGGTAGATGGTAAGCCTCAGAGGATTAACATTTCTACCTTGTGCAATAATACTCGATAGACGCTTCAGAATTCATTCTCATTTCCTCCTGTTTTTTTCCTCTTTTCTCTTTCTGGAACACTTATTAGTCTGTCAGAAGTCAAAAATCTTGGCTTGATCTCTGTGGTTCTTATAATTTCTCATCTATTTTCTGTCTTTGCATTTTAGATTCTGGTAAAGTCTATAAATTTCTCTTAATTTTTCTATTTAAATATTTTATATTGGTATCATATTTTTAATTTCTAAGAATTGATTTTAATTCTCTGGTTCTCTTTTCATAACATCCTTTTAAAAAGATAGTTTCTGAAAAAAAAAGATAGTTTCTGTATCTTCTTAAATTGTGGTTTTTTATTGTGAGTTTTAATAGACAATAAACAATTATTTAAGTTCTCATTCTCCTGAGGTCTATATATATTTTTTTTCTGTTTGTTTCTGCTGCTCCCTTTCTTTCATGTTGAAGGTGTGGAAGATTGCATTTTGCCAAATGGTCACAGCAGTATTTCTGGTCCCACAAATGCTTCCAGAACCTTGCTGCTCTCATATCAAGAAGTGAGGTCTATTTCCCTCTCTCTGAAATTGGATAGGCCTTTTGACTGCCGCTATAAGTAGAACAAGGACAAAGTGACACTGCAGGACTTGTAGGACCAGGTCATAGGAGGCAGCATGGCTTTGGCCCGTTCATTCTCTTGCTCTCACTCTCGTCTTTCTCTGGAGTCTCTCTCAGTGTTCTGTGTTGGAATCTGGCCATCATTCTCTGAGGAGACCCAGGTCACGTGGTGAGCTACATAGGGCTGTTTTCAGCTAATGGCCCCAGCCAAGGTCTCTTGCAGCCAGGCAGCATCAACTGCCAGACATGTGCGAATGAGCCTTCAGATGATTTCACACTCCAGCCTTCTGCTGAGACCCCATTTATCAGGGAGCGGAGACGAGCAGTCCCTGCTGTGCCCTACTGTATTTCCTGTTCCCAGAATGCATGAGCCTAATAAATAGTTGTTTTACACCACTGCATTATGGAGTAATTTGTTATGTAGCCCTAGTAACTGGAACCTAGGCTTTCCTCAAATTTATGGTAAAGATTAGTTTTGTCATTCACACTTACAAATGAAGAAAAAGAAAAGCTAATCAGGTGCTCTTTGTACAGAGACAAGTCTTGGTGGCTGGTTGGCTTTCCTTTAGAAGCGGCTGTGACAGTATGGAGGTTCCTTAAAAAAACTACAAATAGAACTACCATATGACCCAGCAATCCCACTACTGGACATATACCCTGAGAAAACCATAATTCAAAAAGAGTCATGTACCACAATGTTCATTGCAGCTCTATTTACAATAGCCAGGACATGGAAGCAACCTAAGTGTCCATCAACAGATGAATGGATAAAGAAGATGTGGCACATATACACAATGGAATATTACTCAGCCATAAAAAGAAATGAAACTGAGTTATTTGTAATGAGCTGGATGGACCTAGAGTCTGTCATACAGAGTGAAGTAAGTCAGAAAGAGAAAAACAAATACCATACGTTAACACGTATATATGGAATCTAAGGAAGAAAAAAAAAAGGTCATGAAGTACCTAGGGGTAAGACGGGAATAAAGACACAGACCTGCTAGAGCATGAACTTGAGAATATGGGGAGGGGGAAGGGTAAGCTGGGACAAAGTGAGAGAGTGGCATGGACATATATACACTACCAAACGTAAAATAGATAGCTGGTGGGAAGCAGCCGCATAGCACAGGGAGATCAGCTCAGTGCTTTGTGACCACCTAGAGGGGTGGGATAGGGAGGGTGGGAGGGAGGGAGACGCAAGAGGGAAGAGATATGGGAACATATATATGTGTATAACTGATTCACTTTGTTATAAAGCAGAAACTAACACACCATTGTAAAGCAATTATACTCCAATAAAGATGTTTAAAAAAAAAAAGAAAAGAAAAGAAGGGGCTGTGAGCTGGCTCTTAGGCTGGGTGACCCCCAAATGTCAGTACTGGTCTTTGTTCTGTGGCACTGTCACCTATACCCAGCTGCCTGTTTCTCTCTTAGAGAACTCATCCAATTTTTGTGTGGTTTTAGTTCGTTTTATGGAATACATTTCTTTTTTTTCCTTGCAGGTAGATGTCTGTTTACAGTGGGTTTTGCCTGGTTGGGGGAGGGGCATGTGGGTGTGGTTGGTCATTCTGAGTGTAGTCTTTCAAATAATTTCTGTCCTCTGGCCTGGACTTATGCCTACCTTGTATTGTTCCTTATGTTTTCACGTCTTGAGCTCTTCTAGGCTGTAGAGCACCACCATGCCTCTTTTCTGTACACGTCTTCCACATGGACTCTAGGCTGAAGGCTGAAGGCTGAAGCTTCTTCTGCTGCACTTCATTTGTCAGCTGTTTTTGCTTTTCATATATATTTTCTGAAAATTTTCTTCTGTTGATACCCCTTCTCTCTTTATTTTTGTTGTTGTTTGTTGATACTTCTTCCTAAAATGGAGTTTTTGTAGGGAGAAGAAATATCATTTTGAACTGGACTTTAGGCCTTCTTAAATCAGTTGCCTGACTATATATTTCTATAGAAATCTTGCATTTCATCCAACTTTGAAAATGTGTTCATATATACCTAGGAGTATGCCATATCTTTCCTTATAATCATTAAAATTTAACACGTGTCTGATATCATCACCTCTTTCTTGTTCCTAATTTTGGGTATATGTTTTTAATCTGTTTAAGCTAGGTGGGTGAGAGTGTCCTAAGTTTTGTTTCTTGTACATTGAATAGGCCACTTGGGTTAAAAAATCTTGTGATACTTGAACCTCTAGTTTGTTGTAGCCGAATAAGCTTTTCTGCTTCTAAGCTATGCCTAACCAATTAAAGTTAGAATTCTCCATACATGATGTGCTTTCCTCTGGGCCAGAATGAGGGAAATGTATTAACTTCGTTATTTCTTATTACACATTTTAAAAAATCTGAGATGAGGACCTTTCTTTCTTAGAAGTCTTTAATAATAGAACTTCATAACAGAGTGAATATAGGGGCTATAGAAGTGAGAGGAATAAAAGATGAATTAATATTTTCTTTGTAAGATTAATAGTGTTTCTAACATAAAGAGATAGGGTGAGGGATCAGTTTGGGGAATGCAAGAAAGATTATGATTTCAAGTTTTGGTTTTATTTAATTTGAGATGATCGTAAATTTAAGTGAGGAAATATATAATTGGTGGTTGTAGTAAAGTGTTGTTAAAGATGTAAGGAGTAGATTAAATATCTTGAAGATTTGAAAGAAAGAGCAGACAAATGTAGGAAAGGTCTAAATTTAGAAGACAATAAGAAGAGGTATAGAAAAACAGGACCTAGAAAAGTAATATGTGAAGAATTTCATTGAAAGCATTTCCAGTGGTGTCAAATGCCCAGAAATATTATGTAGTAAGTTTGAATCAATTTTGAAAATTTTGTTTGAAATATTTCTGCGTAGGCTTAGGTTTATATATAGAAACTCTTTAAGAGAAGATACTTTTCAAAGGAAAAATTTATTCAATGAATAGCTGTTCCTGTCCCCAGGAACATCTCAGTTTACTGGGAGAGAAAAGGTAAGTGTACATGTAAATGTAATACAGAATAAAGAGGGCCAGCATAGAGATAGAGGGTACTACAGAAGTACTACAGAAGCCCGAATGATACTATTTGTAAAAGCCGTAGGTTGTCAGAGGGTAGTTGAGGTTTTCATTAAAACCATTTTTCTCTGTAAAATTATTTCACTCTTTTCTAAAAACAGGTCAGAAAATTAGCTTCTGTTTATTTGAAAAAACAATCACCAGGGTTTGTGTATCCTTAGTTCATAACTGAGCTCTCTCCTTCTTGATTGGCATATAGAAGAGGCTGAGAACTGGACACTGACACATTGAGTACTGCCTCGGCTAGAACAATGGTGGAACCAGAGGCCAGATTTCACATGGCAAAGAATAGAAAGACTTTAGTTTGTTTATTGAGTGATAACTGCTAGACACTTTGAATATATTATCACGTTCAATCCTTACAGCAACCCGTGATACAGGCAGCATAATTTCCTCCTTTACAGATTAGCGAACTAGAACTCAGAAATGTTAGTAATTTGACCAAAGTTCCTCAGAAAGTAAATATTAAAGTAGGAATTTGTATTTAGATTTGTTGGCTTTAAAATTCCTACTGTTATTACATCCGGTGTGTGGATGGGAAATGAAAGTAGTAGATGTAGATTTTACTTTTGGGGAATTAACAATGACAAAAAGAAAAGATGATACATGATAACCTGAAGGAAGATTATGATAAAGTGAAGTTTAAAGAAATGAGGATCACGTAGGTATGTCTGAATTGAAGCCCATGATTCTGTAATATATAAAGATGAGAGAGAATGAGGAGAAAGTTAAGAAGAGAGAGGTGAAAGATCTGAAGATGTGAGATTGGGTAAATAGGGTACCATGAAAGTTAGTTACTAATTTTAAGGTCTAAATCATCTAAAACTTAAATAGCTATAAATCTGCTTACCATGTGTTTTCTCTCTACTGAGAGGACTCTGCAAAACTAGCTATACAGAGATTGATGTTATATATGTTAAAACTATGTGTAAAGTATATATAAGAACTATGTTAAAACTCTATGTAAGAGCTATGTGTCATAATGGTAGCAAATAAGAAAAGAAGCTTACTACTGAATAAGTGAGATTGGGGAAGTCTGTGGAGATTGTTAAGGATAATAAGCTTATCTGTTGTCTTTGGTAGAGAAGTTGGTGTCCTATAGACTTGATGAGATTTGACTAGGTTATTGGTCCTCAAGCAGTGATACAACTGGTAGTACCCAGATAATTCCTTGTTGGAATGCTATTTGGAATATTTTTTATTCTTTCATAGTTGACTAAGGCATTAAGTGAATATCTAGTTTAAATATCCTTACAAGAAAGCATTTTTGTTGCTGTTTCTGTGGTGGTAAAAAGTTCTAAGAAGTAAGACATGAAGGATTTACCAGATCTGGATAACCTGTTGAGATTTACTTTAGTCTAGCTGTTTCACATATGCTATAAACAGAGGGTACATAAACCTCTTTAGTAATATAATTCATATATTGTTCCAGTGACAGAAGAAAGCAGGGCTATTTATTTTCTACGTTATGTAATACTGTTTGCTGCTTTATTAGACAGAAAGCATATAAAAAAAGAGATTTCCCCCAAACAAAACTAACCCCCAAACAACTACCAAGCCTTTCCAATCAATTCTAAAGATAATAAAGTCTGTAATAATAGGAAGTACAGACATTGAGATTGAGGTTTTCTCATTTAATGCTATTCTCTTTCTCACATGGAACCATGCACCCAGTCTTTGACCATAATGTCAGAAACTTGTTTCTCTGAAATACTGATTCTCTGCTTATTACTGGGAGTAGAAAATGAAGCCATTGGATATTATAGAGCAATCAAGAATCTATGAGTATTTTACATTTTTGCAGTTCTATAAAGATAGATTTCAAACACTGTTTAAGAATTATGTAGAATCTTAAGTATTTAGAAATTGAGCATAGAGATCCTGTTGAAGAATTTTTTAAAGTTGAGTGGTTCATCATATTATAAATGAGTTCCTTTGAGCCATTTACCAATTTTGGCTCTCTCCCCCGTCTTTGCTTAAGGCCGTATCTTAATTTTTACGATCACAGTACTGTATTTGTAAGTACTTTTTAAAAATGTTATCGACTTCAAAGATCAAATGAAAATGAAACCAGTAGTTAGATCATGTAAAAGAAAGGTGCTACACTAGGAATATTTTTAGTGTCTAAGAATTAAAACCACACTTGACACTTTCTTAATCTTCTATTTCTATTAATTTATGAAACCTAGAACTGGAGGCTTAATGGTATTATTTCTACATTGTAATTATACTAATAAACATCTTTGTCCATGACCTTGGAATTTGTAGTTCAGTAGGAAAGATTTATTGACTTATGCTTTGGAAGAAAAGTGGGATTATTGCATAAGCAGATTGCATGCTAAGCGCATGTACTTGCATACTATTTATTCCAGTTAGTTTGAGCTGTTAACTTGACTTTAGATTTTCTTTCAAAAATAGAGGGTTCTTGTTAAATCCAGATTCCTGAGAGATTTTGTTACATTATTGAGTCGACTACAGAGTAACTACTTTACCTTGAAATGTGCAAGAGGAATCAGTAGGCCTACAAAACTGTCTTTTAAGAAAATGTTTGAAATAATATGTTTCCTGGTAGCCTAAATATCAATGTATATGATTTTTCTGGGTTTCTGTCTTTCTCTGGTTTTGTTGCAGTATTAAAGTCCCTTATAGTTAGAGGGTGTTTGAGTATTTTGTTTTTAATTTCTCCTTTGTCCCTTGCCCTGGCCTGCTATTTGTTTGTCTTGTTTTCTGTGAAGAAGCACTACTTACAAGGAACTTTCCTTCGGGTACCTTTACTTTTCATCTTAATCTAATATCCCTATGATCTCAATTTCCTTTTCACTAAAGTTTAAGTCTAAAAAGATTTTACTTTTTAAGCTTTTTGTTGTACAGCATCATAGAAAGGCCATGTAAATCTACAGTGGACATTCACACTCTGAAACCACTTCTCGGTGATGTACAAGTCAAATCTTTTTCCCCTCTGATTTGGCCTTGTTTAGTTGTGGTTGGCATTTGATCTCTTGGCACCCCATCCTTAAATGAAGTTAAATTTTAGTCTGACTCTGTGGAACCAGAGAGTTGGCACTGCACGCAACACCTTTCCTGTGTGGCTGACAGGGTCTTGGTGCTCCAGCTGGTGTCAGGCCTGAGCCTCAGAGGTGAGCCTCTGAGCCTAGTTCAGGACATTGGACCACCAGAGACCTTTCAGCCCCACATAATATCAATCGGCAAGAACTCTCCCAGAGATCGCCATATCAATGCTAAGACCCAGATCCACTCAAAGACCAGCAAGCTCCAGTGCTGGACACCCTATGCCAAACAACTAGCAAGACAGGAACACAACCCCACCCATTAGCAGAGAGGCTACCTAAAATCATACAAGTTCGCAGACATCCCAAAACACACCACCAGACGTGGGTCTGCCCACCAGAAAGACAAGGTCCAGCCTTATCCATCAATGCAAAGGCACCAGTCCCTTCCACCAGAAAGCCTACATAACCCACTGAACCAAACTTACCCACTGGGGGCAAACGCCAAAAACAACGGGAACTACGAACCTATAGCCTGCGAAAAGGAGACCACAAAAACAGTAAATTAAGCAAAATGAGAAGACACAGAAATACTCAGCAGATGAAGGAGCAAAGTAAAAACCCACCAGACCAAACAAATGAAGAGGAAATAGGCAGTCTACCTGAAAAAGAATTCAGAGTAATGATAGTAAAGATATCCAAAGTCTTGGAACTAGAATGGAGAAAATACAAGAAACGTTTAACAAGGACCTAGAAGAACTAAAGAGCAAACAAACAAGGATGAACAACACAATAAATGAAATTTAAAATTCTCTAGAAAGAATCAATAGCAGAATAACTTAGGCAGAAGAACAGATAAGTGACCTGGAAGATTGAATATTGGAAATAACTACTGCAAGCAGAATGAAAAAGAAGAATGAAAAGAATTGCAGACAGTCTCAGAGACCTCTGGGACAGCATTAAATGCACCAACTTTCGAATGATAGGGCTCCCAGAAGAAGAAGAGAAAAAGAAAGGGACTGAGAAAATATTTGAAGAGATTATAGTTGAAAACTTCCCTAATATGGGAAAGGAAATAGTCAATCAAGTCCAGGAAGGGCAGAGAGTCCCATACAGGATAATCCAAGAAGCATGCAAAGACACGTATTAATCAAACTATCAAAAATTAAATACAAAGAAAAAATATTAAAAACAGCAAGGGAAAAACAACAAATAACATATAAGGGAATCCCCATAAGGTTAATAGCTGATCTTTCAGCAGAAACTCTGCAAGCCAGAAGGGAGTGGCAGGACATGTTTAAAGTTGATGAAAAGGAAGAACCTACAACCAAGATTACTCTACCCAACAAGGATCTCATTCAGATTCAACAGAGAAATTAAAACCTTTACAGACAAGCAAAAGCTAAGACAATTCAGCACACCCAAAACAGCTTTACAACAAATGCTAAAGGACCTTCTCTAGGCAGGAAACACAATAGAAGGAAAAGACCTACAAAAACAAACCCAAAACAATGAAGAAAATTGTAATAGGAACATATATATCGATAATTACCTTAAATGTAAATGGATTAAATGCTCCAACCAAAAGACATAGACTGGCTGAATGGACACAAAAACAAGACCCATGTATATGCTGTCTACAGGAGACCCACTTTAGACCTAGGGACATATACAGACTGAAAGTGAGGGGATGGAAAAAGCTATTCCATGCAAATGGAAATAAAAAGAAAGCTGGAGTAGCAGTTCCCCTTCAGACAAAATAGACATTAAAATAAAGACTATTACAAGAGACAAAGAAGGACACTACATTATGATCCAGGGATCAATCCAAGGAAGATATAACAACTGTAAATATTGAAGCACCCAACATAGGAGCACCTCAATACATAAAGCAAATGCTAACAGCCATAAAAGGGGAAAATGACAGTAACACAATAACACTAGGGAACTTTAACAACCCACTTTCAGCAATGGACAGATCATCCAAAATGAAAATAAAAAAGGAAACACAAGCTTTAAATGACACATTAAACAAGATGAACTTAATTGATATTTATAGGACATTCCATCCAAAAACAACAGAATACACTTTCTTCTCCAGTGCTCACGGAACATTCTTGAGGTTAGATCATATCTTGGGTCACAAATCAACCCTTGGTAAATTTAAGAAAATTGAAATCGTATCAAGTATCTTTTCCGACCACAACACTATGAGACTAGATATCAATTACAGGAAAAAAACTGTAAAAAATGCAAACACATGGAGGCTAAGCAATACACTACTAAATAACCAAGAGATCACTGAACAAATCACAGAGGAAATCAAAAAATACCTAGACACATGTGGATCCCGCATGCTGCGGAGCAGCTGGGCCCATGAGCCATGGACGCTGAGCCTGTGCGTCCGGAGCCTGTTGCTCCGCAACGGGAGAGGCCACAACAGTGAGAGGCCCTCGTGCCAAAAAAAAAAAAAAAATTAAAACAGAATCCTATAAAAAAAAAAATACCTAGACACAAATGACAATGAAAACATAACGACCCAAAGCCTATGGGATGCAGCAAAAGCAGTTCTAAGAGGGAAGTTTACAGCAATACAGTCCTACCTCAAGAAACAAGAAAAATCTCAAATAAACAACTTAACCTTACACCTAAAGCAGTTAGAGAAAGAAGAACAAAACAACCCCAAAGTTAGTAGAAGGAAAGAAATCATAAAAATCAGATCAGAAATAAATGAAAAAGAAATGAAGGAAACAATAGCAAAGATCAATAAAACTAGAAGCTGATTTTTTGAGAATGTAAGCAAAATTGATAAACAATTTTGATTAGACAGACTCATCAAGAAAGAAAAGACTCAAATCAATAGAATTAGAAATGAAGAAGGAGAATTAACAACTGACACTGCAGAAATACAAAGGATCATGAGAGATTACTTCAAGCAACTCTATGCCAATAAAATGGACAACCTGGAAGAAATGGACAAATTCTTAGAAAAGCACAACCTTCTGAGACTGAACCAGGAAGAAATAGAAAATATAAACAGACCAATCACAAGCACTGAAATTGAAACTGTGATTAAAAATCTTCCAACAGGGCTTCCCTGGTGGTGCAGTGGTTGAGAGTCCGCCTGCCAATGCAGGGGACACGGGTTTGTGCTCCGGTCCAGGAAGATCCCACATGCTGCGGAGCGGCTAGGCCTGTGAGCCATGGCCGCTGAACCTGCGCGTCCGGAGCCTGTGCTCCGCAACAGGAGAGGTCACAACAGTGAGAGGCCCACGTACTGCAAAAAAATAAAAAATAAAAAAAATTAAAATCTTCCAACAAACAAAAGCCCAGAACCAGACGACTTCACAGGTGAATTCTATCAAACATTTAGAGAAGAGCTAACACCTATCCTTATCAAACTCTTCTAAAATATAGCAGAGGGAGGAACACTCCCAAACTCAATTCTACGAGGCCACCATCACCCTGATACCAAAACCAGACAAAGATGTCACAAAAAAAGAAAGCTAAGGGCCAGTATCACTGTTGAATATCATAGATGCAAAAATCCTGAACAAAATACTAGCAAACAGAATCCAACAACACATTAAAAGGATCATACACCATAATCCACTGGGGTTTATCCCTGAATGCAAGGATTCTTCAATATATGTAAATCAATCAATGTGATACACCATATTAACAAATTGAAGGAGCAAAACCATATGATAATCTCAATAGATGCAGAAAAAAGCTTTCAACAAAATTCAACACCCATTTATGATAAATACCCTCCAGAAAGTAGGCATAGAGGGAACTTACCTCAACATAATAAAGGCCATATATGAGAAACCCACAGCCATCATTGTTCGCAATGGTGAAAAACTGAAACCACTTCCACTAAGATCAGGAACAAGACAAGATTGCCCACTCTCACCACTATTACGCAACAGTTTTGTAAGTTTTAGCCACAGCAATCAGAGAAGAAAAAGAAATAAAAGGAATCCAAATCGGAAAAGAAGAAGTAAAACTGTCACTGTTTTTGGATGACATGATACTATAGATAGAGAATCCTAAAGATGCCTTCGGAAACTTCTAGAACTAATCAAGGAATTTGGTAAAGTAGCAGGATACAAAATTAATGCCCAGAAATGTCTTGCATTCCTATATACTAACAATGAAAAAGCTGAAAGAGGAATTAAGGAAACACTCCCATTTACCACTGCAACAAAAAGAATAAAATACCTAGGAATAAACCTACATAAGGAGACAAAAACCTGTATGGAGAAAACTGTAAGACAAGGCACTGATGAAAGAAATTAAAGATGATACAAACAGATGGAGAGATATACCACGTTCATGGATTGGAAGAATCAACATTGGGAAAATGAGTATACGACCCAAAGCAATGTACCAATTCAGTGCAATCGTTATCTAACTACCAATGGCATTTTTCACAGAACTAGAACAAAAAATTTCACAATATGTATGGAAACACAAAAGACCCTGAATAGCCAAAGCAATCTTGAGAAAGAAAAACGGGGCTGGAGAAAACAGGCTCCCTGACTTCAGACTATACTACAGAGCTACAGTAATGAAGACAGTATGGTACGGGCACAAAAACAGAAATATAGATCAGTGGTACAGGATAGAATGCCCAGAGATAAACCCACACTCATATGGTCACCTTATCTTTGATAAAGGAGGCAAGAATATACAATGGAGAAAAGACAGCCTCTTCAATAAGTGGTGCTGGGAACACTGGACAGCTACATGTAAAAGAATGAAATTAGAATACTCCCTAACACTGTAGACAAAAAAACCCAAAATGGATTAAAGACCTAAATGTAAGGCGAGACACTATTAAACTCCTAGAGAAAAGCATAGGCAGAAACTCTATGACGTAAATCACAGCTAGATCCTTTTTGACCCATCTCCCAGAGAAATGGAAATAAAGACAAAAATAAACAAATGAGACGTAATGAAACTTAAAATCTTTTGCACAGCAAAGGAAACCATAAAGAAGATGAAAAGACAACCCTCAGAATGGGAGAAAATATTTGTAAGTGAAGCAACTGACAAAGGATTAATTTCCAAAATATACAAGTAGCTCATGTAGCTCAATATCAAAAAATCAAAAAACCCAGTCAAAAAATGGTCAGAAGACCTAAATAGTCATTTGTCCAAAGAAGATATACAGATTGCCAACAAACACATGAAAGGATGCTCAACATCATTAGTCATTAGAGAAATGCAAATGAAAACTACAATGAGGTATCACCTCACACCAGTCAGAATGGCTATCATCAAAAAATCTACAAACAGTATATGTTGGAGAGGGTGTGGAGAAAAGGGAGCCCTCTTGCACTGCTGGTGGGAGTGTAAATTGACACAGCCACTATGGAGAACAGTATGGAGGTGCCTTAATAAACTAAAAATAGAACTATCATACGCCGCAGCAATCCCACTACTGGGCATATACCCTGAGAAAACCATAATTCAAAAAGAGTCATGTACCACAATGTTCACTGCAGTACTGTTTACAATATCCAGGACGTAGAAGAAACCTAAGTGTCCATCGACAGATGAATGGATAAAGAAGATGTGGCACATATATACAATGGAATATTACTCAGCCATAAAAAGAAACAAAATTATTTGTAGTGAGGTAGATGGATGTAGAGTCTGTCATACAGAGTGAAGTAAGTCAGAAAGAGGAAAAGAAATACCATATGCTAACACATATATATGGAATCTAAAAAAAAAAAAGTTCTGAAAAACCTAGGGGCAGGACAGGAATAATGATGCAGACGTAGAGAATGGACTTGAGGACACGAGGAGGGGAAGGGTAAGCTGGGATGAAGTGAGAGAGTGGCATTGCCATATATACACTACCAAATGTAAAACAGATAGCTAGTGAGAAGCAGCCACATAGGACAGGCAGATCAGCTTGGTGCTCACTGTGACCACCTAGAGGGGTGGGATAGGGAGGGTGGGAGGGAGAGACAAAAGGGAGGGGATATGGGGATATATATATATGTGTAGCTGATTCACTTTGTTATATTGCAGCAACTAACACAACAGTGTAAAGCAATTATATTCCATTAAAGATGTTAAAAAAAAAAAGGTAATGATGAAGGGGAGAATAAACAAGACTAGGGAAAATAAATGTAATTAGAAGTAACATCCATGCATTATACACATGCAATAAAATCTTAAATACTTTCAGTGAAAAAACAGTTTTAGTCTGAAATATACATTTCAGTTTGAAAACCAGAATTTTCAAGTATGTATAAAGTATTTAGAATTTTGTAGATGATATTCATTTAGATTATGCCGCATAAAATACATAATGACTGAAATTGATTTTTGCCATGTTAAATGAGAGTCTTTAGTTTCTTTAAAGAATTTCCTCTCTGATTAATTGAATTGATAATATGCTAAAAATACTTTATATAATATAAATATGCAATTTTATAATGTTATGACTCATATTTGCCCAGTGGTTTATTTTATTATTAACGATAGCAGGGGTCCTCTGTAATCTTATAAACCTCCGTTGTATAATGTTGTTTCAGGAACTATGTAAATTTTATTAGCATTTGTCCTTGAAATAGTTATTATTTTCTCAGGACTCTGCTAAGTAACGTGCAGATAGTATCTCACCTAATCATTAAAATAATTTTTGAGATAAATATTATTATCCATAATTTGCCGATGAGGAAACTAAGGCACAGAGAATTTAACTTGTCCCAGATCACAGAGCTAGTAATTGGTGGAACAAGGACTGAACCTGGAGATGTTTATTGATGATGATAATAGTAAGACTTTTTTCTATGAGAAGTATCATTTCCTTTGAATGCACTTTAACAATGACTCCAATCGTATACTTTATTTACAAGTATTTCATGGTTAACTATGAAAATACTTTTATTCTTTCAGTGGCCCCATTTTTAAATTAGTAAAGAGTACATTATAATTTAAGAGGCTAATCAAAATTTATTTACTGTCTGAATGTATTAGTTTTAGTTTTCATTAATCTGAGACTTAGTTTTGTTTCAGATATATTTAACTGTGCTCAGTTATAGGAAACAACTTTAGAATATTACATTTATAATGGAATGAGCGTAACTTTAAATGTCTCAGACTTTGGAGAAAATTATCTAATTATATGTTTATATTTGTGACATGATTAGGTGACAGTGTTTAATTAATTTTAGAGGGAATTTTACCCCGATGTGGGGCTATATGTTCTAAATCATTATAACTTTCTGTTTGTAAGAAACATCTAATTAAGTTGCTCAAGTTTAATATGGAAGTTTAGTGATATTTTACTGTTACATCACTAATTTAACATGCTATTTCAGAAAACACCAGTGTTTACTAATCTTAAAATGAGCATTTTATTTTAGTGTTTTCACAATTAAAGGGTTACTTAATGATTGACTTTGTAGTGCTTTGATCTTATTGAATGCTGTCAAGTATTATTTTCTATATTTTAATTCCAGAAAGCTATATAGGGTAGTATTAACCTCTATAAAATTAGAGTAACTGAAACTATAAAGAGTAAAACATATTTGTCAGTTTTGTCTTCTGATTAAAGAAACCTCACAAAATTCCAAAATGTTGTTAGGGAAGTATATGTACTTTACAAGGATTATTGGAAAATCACTATGGTAGATGAAACAGGATGCACATTTATAGTGGCTTTATCTTATTCAGGAGTAAAGGCAGATTATCAAAGTGGACCAGAATCATCAAGCGCACTTCTGTGGTGGAAATAGAATTCATTTGTTTTTCTGATCTAAGTCCTGTGACACAGAACAGACATAGAGTCCTTGTGGAATTCAGAAAATCTTTTGTCTGTGAAGAATGTGGATTTAGGGCTTCTATGCTGTGTCATGGCTAAAAGTCTTAAAAAGAGGCAAATTTAATTATGAAGGGGGTGTGATTAAATCCCCTGAATCAGGCAGATAAGTATTATGATGTTACTGTTAGCTTAAGAAATACTAAGGCTCTTAGTGCTTATTCTCTGGAAGGGAAACAAATCATTGAAGCCTTCTTTCCCAAGGGGTTGGATAAATGATAGCGATTAGATTTAACTGAATATTACATAAACCTATATATATAGATATTTTAACCATTCTATAAAGGGTTATATAACTGAGTAATCTCCTACCCTTCGTTTAGTAGAGTACATTAAAAAAATCAATTTCAATTACTATTGTTATGATATCCTGTATATAAATTTAAACTAAGATTTCATGATGAAAGCTGATCTTAAGAGAATTGTGTCAGTTGCATTCTTAGATAAATTTTATATATATTATGTTGAAAGTAATGGAAAAATATTAATAAGAAAAGAGTGTTCCTGTTACCATTTTGATGTGTACCTTCCAAAAATTTAAATATACATATTTACATCATATTAGTAATGTGTATACCATATTTGTATTTTAAAATATAGTATCATGTTTTACAGTATTATAGTACCCCTTTTTAAAATTTAGAAATATATCGTGCCATTTTAAAATGTCAGTAAATATAACACATTTTTAAGACAGGAAAGAAAGAAAACAAAGAATTGCTTAGACATATTTTCTCCTCATTAGATCTTTTAGAATGAAAAGTATTAATTAAAATATGCATATATAAGTTAGGGAAGGCTTTGGAAGAAAACTTTTTAAATGAATTATAGCTGTATAGATCAATTTATTTTAATTTGTAGTGTGCAAACTCAATATTTTTCTATAAGATAGTGATACACGTTTATCATATCTTTTTACTGACAAAAAATCAAATGACTTGCTCTGGTTTTTTATTTTTTGAATTATTAGAGTTTTTATTTATTTTTTTTGCGCTGCGCGGGCCTCTCACTGTTGTGGCCTCTCCCGTTGCGGAGCACAGGTTCCGGACGCACAGGCACAGCGGCCAAGGCTCATGGGCCTATCCTTTCCACGGCATGTGGGATCCTCCCGGACCAGGGCACGAACCTGTGTCCCCTGCATCGGCAGGCGGACTCTCAACCACTGCACCACCAGGGAAGCCCTATTTTTAATTTTTAAAATAGATCTTTATTGGAGTGTAATTGCTTCACAATAGTTTGTTAGTTTATGTTGCACAACAAAGTGAATCAGCCATATGCATACACAGGTCCCCATATCCCCTTCCTCTTGAGCCTCCCTCCCACCCTCCCTATCCCACCCCTCTAGGTCATCGCAAAGCACCGAGCTGATCTCACTGTGCTATGCTGCTGCTTCCCACCAGCCAATTACTTTACATTTGATAGTGTATATATGTCGATGTTACTCTCACTTTGCCCTGGCTTTCCCTCCCACCACATGTCCTCAAGTCCATTCTCTATGTTTACCTCTTTATTCCTGCCCTGAAACTAGGTTCATCAGTACCATTTTTTGTTTTAAGATTCCATATATATGCGTTAACATATGGTATTTGTTTCTCTCTTTCTGACTTGCTTCACTCTGTATGACAGACTCTAGGTCCATCCACCTCACTACAAATAATTTAATTTCGTTCCTTTTTATGGCTTGGTAATATTCCATTGTATATATGTGCCACATCTTCTTTATCCATTCATCTGTGGATGGACATTTAGGTTGGTTCCATGTCCTGACTATTGTAAATAGTGCTGCAGTGAACACTGTGGTACATGACTTTTTGAATTATGGTTTTCTCAGGGTATATGCCCAGTAGTGGGATTGCTAGGTCATATGGTAGTTCTATTTTTAGTTTTTTAAGGAACCTCCATACTGTTCTCCATAGTGGCTGTATCAATTTACATTCCCACCAACAGTGCAAGAGGGTTCCCTTTTCTCCACACCCTCTCCAGCATTTGTTGTTTGTAGATTTTCTGATCATGCCCATTCTAACTGGTGTGAGGTGATACCTCATTGTAGTTTTGATTTGCATTTCTCTAATAATTAGTGATGTTGAGCAGCTTTTCATGTGCTTCTTGGCCATCTGTGTCTTCTTTGGAGAAATGTCTATTTAGGTCTCTTGCCCATTTTTTAATTGGGTTGTTTGTTTTTTTTAATATTGAGCTACATGAGCTGTTTATATATTTTGGAGATTAATCCTTTGTTCGTTGACTTGTTTGCAAATATTTTCTCCCATTCTGAGGGTTGTCTTTTCGTCTTGTTTATTGTTTCCTTTGCTGTGCAAAAGCTCTTAAGTTTCATTAGGTCCCATTTGTTTATTTTTGTTTTTACTTCCATTACTCTAGGAGGTGGATCAAAAAAGATCTTGCTGTGGTTTATGTCAAACAGTGTTCTTCCTATGTTTTCCTCTAAGAGTTTTATAGTGTCTGGTCTTACATTTAGCTCTTTAATCCATTTTGAGTTTATTTTTGTCTGAGGTGTAAGGGAGTGTTCTAATTTCATTCTTTTACATGTAGCTGTCCAGTTTTCCCAGCACCACTTATTGGAGAGGCTGTCTTTTCTCCATTATATGTTCTTGCCTCCTTTGTCGTAAATTAGGTGACCACATGTGCATGGGTTTATCTCTGGGCATTCTATCCTGTACCATTGATCTATATTTCTGTTTTTGTGCCAGTACCATACTGTCTGGATTACTGTAGCTTTGTGGTATAGTTTGAAGTCAGGGAGCCTGATTCCTGCAGCTCCACTTTTCTTTCTCAAGATTGTTTTGGTTATTTGGGGTCTTTTGTGTTTCCATACCAATTGTAAAATTTTTTGTTCTAATTCTGTGAAGAAAGCTATTGGCAATATGGTAGGGATTGCACTGAATCTGTAGATTGCTTTGGGTAGGATAGTCATTTTCACAATGTTGATTCTTCCATTCCAAGAACATGGTATATTTCTCCATCTGTTCCTGTCACCTTTGATTTCTTTCATCAGTGTTTTATAGTTTTCTAAGTACAAGTGTTTTGCCTCCTTAGGCAGGTTTATTCCTAGGTATTTTATTCTTCTTGTTGCAGTGGAAAATGGGAGTGTTTCCTTAATTTCTCTTTCTGATTTTTCATTGTTGGTGTATAGGAATGCCAGAGATTTCTGCGCATTAATTTTGTATCCTCCAACTTTACCAAATTCATTGAATAGTTCTAGTAGTTTTCTGGTGGCATCTTTAGCATTTTCTATGTATAGTATCATGTCATTGGCAAACAGTGACAGTTTTACTTCTTTTCCAATTTGTGTTCCTTTTATTTCTTTTTCTTCTCTGATTTCTGTGACTAGGACTTCCTAAACTATGTTGAATAAGAGTGGTGAGAGTGGACACCGTCTTGTTCTTGATCTTAGTGGAAATGCTCTCAGTTTTTCACCGTTGAGTATGATGCTTGCTGTTGGTTTGTTATATATGGCCTTAATTATGTTGAGGTAGCTACCCTCTATGCCCATTTTCTGGAGAGTTTTTTAAATTATAAATAGGTGTTGAATTTTTTCAAAAGCTTTTTTTGCATCTATTGAGATAATCATATGGTTTTTATTCCTTAGTTTGTTGATGTGGTTTATCACATTGATTGATTAGCGTATATTGAAGAATCCTTGCATCCCTGGGATAAATCCCACTTGATCATGGTGTATAATCCTTTTAATGTGTTGTTGGATTCTGTTTGCTAGTATTTTGTTCAGTATTTTTGCATCTATATTAATCAGTGATATTGGTCTATAGTTTTCTTTTTTTGTGACAACTTTTTCTGGTTTTGGTATCAGGGTGATGGTGGCTTCGTAGAATGAATTTGGGAGTGTTTCTCCCTCTGCAATTTTTTGGAAGAGTTTGAGAAGGATTGGTGTTAGCTCTTCTCTAAACGTTTGATGGAATTTGCTTGTGAAGCCATCTGGTCCTGGACTTTTGTTTGTTGGAAGGTTTTTTATTACGGTTTCAATTTCATTACTTGTGATAGGTCTGTTTGTATTTTCTAATTCTTCCCAGTTCAGTTTTCCTTGGAAAATTGTACCTTTCCAAGAATTTGTCCATTTCTTCTTGGCTGTCCATTTTATTGGCATATAGTGTTTGTAGTAGTCTCTTATAATACTTTGTATTTCTTCAGTGTCAGTTGTGATTTCTCCTTTTTCATTTCTAATTTTTTTTTTTTTTTTTTTTTTTGTGGTACGCGGGCCTCTCACTGTTGTGGCCTCTCCTGTTGCGGAGCACAGGTTCTGGACGCGCAGGCTCAGCGGCCATGGCTCACGGGCCCAGCCGCTCCGCGGCTTGTGGGATCTTCCCGGACCGGGGCATGAACCCGTGTCCGCTCTGTCGGCAGGCAGACTCTCAACCACTGCGCCACCAGGGAAGCCCTTCATTTCTAATTTTATTGATTTGCGTCCTCTCCCTTTTTTTCTTGATGAGTCTGGCTAAGGGTTTATCAATTTTGTCTATCTTCTCAGAGAACCAGCTTTTAGTTTTATTGATCTTTGCTCTTGTTTTGTTCGTTTCTATTGCATTTATTTCTGCTCTGATCTTTATGATTTCTTTCCTTCTACTGACTTTGGGTTTACTTTGTTCTTCTTTCTCTAGATGTTTTTGTGTAGGGTTAGATTGTTTATTTGAGATTTTTCTTGTTTCTTGAGGTGAGATTGAATTGCTATAAACTTTCCTCTTAGAACAGCTTTTGCTGCCTCCCATAGGTTTTGGGTCATCATGTTTTTGTTGTCTTTTGTTTCTATGTATTTTTTAATTTCTTCTTTGATTTCTTCAGTGACCTCTTGGTTATTTAGTAGTGCACTGTTTAGCCTCCATGTATTTGTATTTTTGACAGTTTTTTTCCTGTAATTGATTTCCAATCTCATAGCATTGTGGTCAGAAAAGATGATTGATACGATTTCAATTTTCTTAAATTTTCCAAGGCTTCATTTGTGACCCCAGATGTGATCTATCTTGGGGAATGTTCCATGTGCACTTGAGAAGAAAGTGTATTCTGCCACTTCTGGGTGGAATGTTCTATACAAATCAATTAAATATATCTGGTCTATTGTGTCATTTAAAGCTTGTGTTTCCTTATATTCTGTTTGGATGATCTGTCCATTGATGTAAGTGGGGTGTTAAAGTCCCCTACTATTATTGTGTTACTGTCGATTTCTCCTTTCATTGTTGTTAACCTTACATATTGAGGTGTTCCTGTTTTGGTTGCATAAATGCTTATAATTGTTATATCTTCTTGGATTGATCCTTTGATCATTATATAGTTTCCCTCCTTATCTCTTTTAGCAGTCTTTATTTTAAAGTCTATTTTATCTGATACAAGTCTTGCTACTCCAGCTTTCTTTTGATTTCCATTTGCATGGAATATCTTTTTCCATTCCTTCATTGCTCTGGTTTGTAATATTCAGTTATAATTAATTTCTTCTACTGATGATCCAGTATTTAAGTCAGACTAGAAACTGACTTTTTAAAGTGTCTACAGGTGATTTCATAGCTGTAAAAATTCTAGAATAAATTCTAGAATAAATTGTCACATGTAGTAATAGAACTGTATCAGTCAGTATACTGTGTGTAATGTTGCAGTAACAAATGACTCCAAAATTTCAGTGGCCTTACAACAAGCAACTTCTCACATATCCCACATACTCAGATAGTGGATCAGCTGTGCTTCTGCTTCATGGGTTCCTCACTTTATAAAAGGCTGATAGAGCAGCCCCTATCATGGACACTGTTGGTCTCATAATAAATGTCTCTCTATAGGACATTCCTGGTCTTCTGTCTGCTAGGATGTGGCATTATTTTTAAAATTCTGCTCACATTTCACTGGTCAAAGAAAGTAACTTCTGCACTCTTGATTTTGACAGGACAGGGAATATATAATCTTTCCAGAAGTGGCACCACATGGTCAAGCCAAATATCAGTGAGACAGGAGAGTATACTTTCCCCTCAGGGAGGTGGAACAAATACAGTCCACTACAATAACTAATTATTTAAACTTTATAAAACACAGAAAAGATAGAGAATCTGTTTTCTAGTAAGCTATGTTGACCAAATTTTGTATAACTTTACATTTTAACATCTGCAACTGTTTTCCCCTAGATGGTTAAGAGAGTTGAAAACTGGGGCCAT
Source organism: Phocoena sinus (assembly GCF_008692025.1). Taxonomy (NCBI): domain Eukaryota; kingdom Metazoa; phylum Chordata; class Mammalia; order Artiodactyla; family Phocoenidae; genus Phocoena; species Phocoena sinus. Next base: position 65,655,279 of record NC_045768.1, read on the forward strand.
GTGTCTAGTTGGAACTTTTTTCTTTTGCTATAGAGTTCTTATTAGTGTAAAAAGGTTGTTCAGCATGCTATTCTGCTTTCCTTTAAATAGACTTCAATGTTCTAGACCAGGGGTCCCCAACCCCTGGGCACGGACTGGTACCAGTCCATGTCCAGGTAGGAATTGGCACACAGCAGGAGGTGAGTGGCGGGCGAGCAAGGGAAGCTTCGTCTGTGTTTACAGCCGCTCCCCATCACTCCAGTTACCGCCTGAGCTCCACCTCTTGTCAGATTAGCAGTGACATTAGATTTTCATAGGAGCACGAACCCTACTGTGAACTGCGCATGCAAGGGATCTAGGTTGCACACTCCTTATGAGAATCTAATGCCTGACGATCTGACGTGAGCTGAGGTGGTGATGCTAGCACTGGGGAGTGGCTGCAAATACAGATTATCATTAGCAGAGAGGTTTGACTGCACAGAGACCATAGTAAATCAATTGCTTGCAATCTCATATCAAAACCCTATCAGTGAGTGGCAAGTGAAAACAAGCTCAGGGCTCCCACTGATTCTGCTGAGTTGTATAATTTTTTCATTAATATTACAATGTAATAATAATAGAAATAAAGTGCATAATAAATGTAATGCATTTGAATCATCCCAAACCATCCCCACCCTGGTCCATGGAAAAATTGTCTTCCGCAAAACCGATCCCTCATGCCAAAAAGGCTGGGGACCACTGTTCTAGACTATTAAGACTCTGTTAACTGTTTCATGAAGCATTTTCTTGGCTCCAGAAGCCTTATGCTTGGCATTTCAAGGAGTCACCACTAGATGGTGATCTCGCTCATTTAGAAGGACAGAACGGCTGTGTGTTTCTCTTCAGGTGAATGGGTTGGTTACAAAGGGACCAGAAATGTAAGCCATACTAATGTTATGGGAAGAGTCTTTCTAATCAAAGTGGTACTATTTATGAGTATGTATATATATATGTGTGTGTGTGTGTGTGTGTGTGTGTGTGTACACAAACGCATATCCTCACACAGGAAAATTCCATTTGAAGAAAAGCTACAAAATAATATTTTACCATATTAAGTTACTTCCTCAGGGTATATATATATATTTTCAACCGTTATTCCCCATACAGAGAGACAAGTTTTCCTAAGCACAGTTTCTCAAGAAATTGTACTGAGGCTTGGGTCCATCTGACTGCTTTTTCCTAATACTTTCTTTGAATTTACTAACTGTTGCTGAAACTGTGGTTGTTTTATTTATTTATTTATTTCAAAAAATTTTGGGGCCGTGCCTCGTGGCATGGAGGTCTTAGTTCCCTGAGCAGGGATCAAACTTGTGCCTCCTGCAGTGGAAGCCTGGAGTCTTAACCACTGGACCACCAGGGAAGTTCCAAACTGTGGTTGTTTTAGATGTGAGCCTTCAGCTTCGTTTTAGCAACCTATGTGTTACTCAGCCTCAGTCTTTTTTTCTGTAATTAATTGGAGTGAAGAGGGATTAAATTTTTTATATTTCATTTAGACATGTTAAAAATTAACTTTTGTGGTTCATTAATCACAGAATGGGAAAGCTGGTACCCACCATTTTACTTATTTATTTAGAAACCTTACTTAATGATTATTGCCAGTGGTAACTTTGTTCTAACCTTTTTTTTCCAAAATAACTCAACATAATAACCAATTTGTTATTGGTAAAAATCTAAAAAATATGTTTGAAACTATAGACCAAATAGCGTAGTTCTCCTTAAAAAAATGCTAACTTCAGTTGTTAATGCACTTTTTGGTGCTCCTAAAATAATAGATAGTTTTCATTATACATTTCTGCTGTGACTCAAAGCTTATGGCTTTCTGTCATATGATTCAAAAAACTTATAGGATTTCATGTAGTTATTAGTAGAAATAGAAAATATATGGCTAGGATGCTACATTTTTATAAAGTAAATATTTAATATATACTCTCGGCTTGAGTTGTGTAAAAATGAATTTGAGATAATAGTCTTTACCATACTAAGGAAAATGATGTGTCACAAACCAGTTTTTTCTAAAATCCCTTTTTATCTAGTTTATCACTGAATCGTGATTCTCAAAGGTGAAATCTTATCAAAACTTCGTTAGAGCCTAACTGAAGATGTAAATGAGTGGTTGCATTATGGCCAGAATGATCTCTTGTATTCATTCTAATTTGGCAGTTATAGTTTGTGTATATGATCCCTGATACAGATTAGAGAAAGCTGCTGTATGGTTGGGAATCGCACAAAAGCTCGTAGTGAACAGTAAAGCAAATTTTGGTTGAAAGAAGGTTGGGGGTTGGGAGTTCACTGATTCAAGTGTTTCCCCCAAGATATAGTGATGCAACTCTGTGGAGTACTTATAAAAATCATATGCAAGGAAAAGTCTAGTTTTCTGACCGTATCTGGGCTATATGTACCTTTCTCATCTTTTCTCCTGTCATTGTCAATAGCTCCTTATCTTTATATGTAAGTTACCTCTTGGATTTCTCAGAACATGCCATTTTATTCTGCTGAGAATGCTCTTCACAACACTGGTCACCTGGCTTTAATACAAGATGCTTTTTAAACTACATCTTTCTAGATAGGAAGTCATTTCCAAGAGGAGTATATTCTTTGTATTTCATTAATTTACATATCATACTGCTAGTTTTGAACTCTGGCTCTGTGTAATCTAGGCAAGTTACTTCAACTCTGCCTCAGTTACCTCATTTGTAAAATGGGAATAATAGTATTTACCTCACAGAGTTGTTATGAGGGCTAACTGTGTTAATGTTTGGCGTAAGGTAAGTATTCAGGAAGTGTTAGCTATTAGTACTATTGCTACTACTACTACTATTTATGGCTGTGGTATAGATAGGCGTAAAATAAATGTATCTTGAATGAACAGATGAATACACTAGAGTCACATCCTATGCTGAGGTTAGGTTTTAGGATCAGCCTATAAGGCTAAAATCTTGTATAGTCAAAAGTATCTTGGGGCTTCCCTGGTGGTGCAGTGGTTGAGAGCCCGCCTGCCGATGCAGGGGACACGGGTTCGTGCCCCAGTCCGGGAAGGTCCCACACGCCACGGAGCGGCTGGGCCTGTGAGCCATGGGCGCTGGGCCTGCGTGTCCGGAGCCTGTGCTCCGCAGCGGGAGGGGCCGCAGCAGTGAAAAAAGAAAAGAAATGGCTTAATCATTTTTCCACTAATAACTTCAAATATCCTGTTAGATTTCCTTAGGGATTCTTTTTTTTTTGCGGTACGCGGGCCTCTCACTGCTTCCCGGACCGGGGCACGAACCCGCGTCCCCTGCATGGGCAGGCGGACTCTCAACCACTGTGCCACCAGGGAAGCCCTAAGCCATTTCATTTTTAAGTTCCTTTCAGTTTACCCAATTCAATAAACTGTTGCTATTTGTTTTTATTTCTTTAATAAGTCTTTTTCTGGAGCAGCCAAACTAGAGATGCCATATTCTAGACAAACCTAAAACAGCCAGGTTTTCTTCCATGTTGGACTATGTTACCATTCTTTCAGTTGGATACCAAATGAAGAGATTGCTTTACATTCAAGGGCCAAGTTAGATGAAGGTACATTGTTTTTTACAGGAGAATCACTCTCACTTTTACCTCCTAGTTCGAGTATTTGCAGTAGTAGAGATATTTGGGATGTGAGGGCAACCAGGTGAAGCAGCCGGTTTTATTGTAGTTGCCATTTGCTTTGTTCATGTCACCTATTGCAGGCTTGCTGTGGATAAACGTTTATGGCTTGGAGCAGCATCAGAACTATGGTATTTGAATTGCTGCTCTCCATCTCTCTTTCAGTTGCCTTCCTTTCCCCCATCTTCTCTCCCTTATCCCTTTCAGAGTAAGTATAATGGAATGCTTTTAAGTCAAATGCAACTCTGCTTTTATATCTCAGATTAACAAATTTCAGTACTAATTACTAATTCTTCTGTTACTATAACATTATAATGTAGTCTGTATGGTGGCAGTGCTTTAAGAGTGGTATTTTTAGATTAAATTAGGCACATAGATTACTTTTTACATAGGAGTTAAAATCTCCTTAACAGGAGGATTTAGATACAAGTGCTGATATTATAGAGCTTGATATACTGTTGTGAGAGCGTAGAGTTCCTGTAATAAACATTTTAAAAGTTGAGCATATACTAGGCAACCAAATTTCAAGATCTGCAGGGAAAGTTCATTGCTGATGCTAACTTATAAAGGCAAGAGACATAGAGAACACCTTTGCCTTTTGAAAGGTTAAAAAAAAGCAGCAGCCCAATGTGGTCCTGAATTATATAAAATTCTGTACTGCAGTAGCATGCTGTATAATTCATCCTTACTATGCAAATATTTATTTCTTATTTCATTAGTACGTAAGTGATGACAGTCATCCTACTTTCACGCAGGGAATCCTGAATTGTGCATGCTTTGATTTTTGATGTTAAAGCAGTCCCATTGTATAACACTTATGTCCTTATTGGAGTGTATTTCAATATAAATAGAAAGCAGCCATTTAAATAGTCTGAAGTGCCTTACTGACCTTACCGAGAACTCGATACATAGGTGAAATACTAGTTTTATATTTCCATGGGGACTTCCCAGTTAGTGGATTCTATGGAAAATCTGGAGAAATGGTTACTGCTGTTGTGGTGCAGGATAAAGAATAAGGTTTTAGACACATAGATACAGAGACCAGAGTACTGATTACCAGAGGGGAAGGGAGGTAGGGGGCGGACGAAATGGGTAAAGGGGGTCAACTGTATGTTGATGGATGGAAACAAAACTTTGGATGGTGAGCATGCTGAAGTGTGTATGGACATCTTCATACAATGTTGTACACATGAAACAAGTGTGACCTCAACTGCAAAAAGATTAAGGGTTTAGATTTAGAAGACCTGGGCTCACATTTTGAAGTAAACTTTTCTGATTCTTAGTTTCCTTGCATGTAAAATAGGAATGATAATGTGATCTATCTCACTGGACTATGAAGAGCCAATTGAGTTAATGTAACTATTAAATGCTTGTATGATGATGATAATATGGTTCAGTTGTCACTCAAGCTATTTTCCCCCCCAGGATTTGGGGGAAATAAGCTTTAAAAACAGCAAACATTTATTGCACGCTTACAATATGACAGGCATGGTTCAAGAACAGGCCTAGTGCCTTCACGGAAAGGTGGAATGCTCCGGATTGAGAAATGTAGGAAATGTCTGTGGTTCAGAATTTTCCCCTGTGAATATACCTCTGAAATTAAGATAGAAATCAGTGTGAAATACTTAATACAAAACAATTCACCTGATGAATACATTTTTTAAGAAAAAACTCAGATTTTGTTTTGTCTACATTTAAGTCTAAAAAACCCTGTTTATTTTTCTAATTTAAACTTTTTTTTAAGATTTTTTTTCATGTAGACCATTTAAAAACTCTTTATTGAATTTGTTACAATATTGCTTCTGTTTTATGTTTTGGTTTTTTGGCCGCGAGGCATGTGGGATCTTAGCTTCCCAGTCAGGGATCAAACCCTCACCCCCAGCATTGGAAGGTGAAGTCTTAACCACTGGACCGCCAGGGAAGTCCCTTCTAGTTTAAAATTGACCTTCAGATTCTCTTAAATAATTGATTTTTACTCAGCTGATATTGGATTTACTTTTATTAATATTATTTAATATATAACATATTCAAGAATTCAAGATAGTCATTTAAATTCTGTAGTACAATAAAAATATTAATGTAAAGGTCTTTTAATTATTGTATAGGATTATCTACCCTATTCAATTACATCACAAAAAGAATTCTTGAAATTGAAAAATTATTCTGCCAATAAGTTCTTTTTATTTAAATGTCAGAAATCCAACTATGTGAAGCCCTTTATAAATTATTCATATTTTCTCAATTCTTAGTAGACATTTGTTTTAGGTAATTCTCAACTGATTTAAAAGCAGTATTTATATTCTAAATGATATTTTTCTGCAACCTAATTCATAGCTTGACTCATTTAAAATATTGCCAGGGAATTCTGAAGCTTTTTGGACCTCCACATAGCTAAGGATTGTCAACTGGGTGAAGTTTTTAGAACCTGCTGAGTAGTCTGTGGCTGATAAAGTCTAACAGAAGGACTTACTGCATTCCATCCGTTTATTTCTTAGCTATTCATTGAGAGAACACAGAGGTGGTATAAGAGCTGATTTTATTTTAGCAGCATCATGGTGGCTGTCACCTGCAGCTAGTTTCTGTCTCCTGAGGTCTGTAGTGCAGCCAAATGCAGTTTGTTTTATACTCTGAGAAAATGTTACTGCCACATTACTGCTTACATGCCATGTGTCACAATAAATCTAGCTGCTGCTTGTCTGTTCTGTACTTTTATGAGAGTATTTTCCTGTTGAGAGGGCTCTCATGATTCTCTCTATCATCCTTCTTTTTTTTTGTCATTTAAAATGTCCTTTAACTATTTCTCTCCCAGTTTACCTCATTATTATCTAACACATTTAGTCTACCAGAGTTTTGTAGTACTGTGTGAGGCTTGGAACAAACAGCATTAAATATGTTTTGAACACTTTTATGAGGTTCCTTTTCTTTCCACTATATTTTACTATTGATCACTTTCAGTTAGTTTACTGGGAAGGATTAACTTTTTTCCTTTTATATTGATGGAATTTAAGAGAACGTTTTCAAAGGAACATGTGAGACTGTGGTGCCAATAATCATAAAGCATACAGCAAAATCTTATAGCATACTTTGAAATTTTAAAGGTGTATTTTCATTGCTCATCCACTCCATTTTTTCATAATCATCTACCATATGGCCTATTTATAAAAGTGACTTATTTTATACTTTTTTTGGTTAATGTTATTTTATCTTTTTCAAGTGTGATACAAATAGTTATTTTAAACAATTTATGTATGTTTATACATATGCATATATATAAGCGATGATGTAGAAATAATATAGAATCTCATAAGTTGCCACATATAGGTGGGGATTTAAAGAAGACTGTAATGACAGTACATGTAGAAGTGTAAGTATTGCATTAATTATGCAAAATAAATTTATGTAGCCTTTTATGGTTTATAAGACACTTTCACATCTGTTGTCTTACTAGATGTGTGAGTCCTGACAAGGGCTGTCATTTACTGAACCCCAAAGTGGGTAAGTTATTTGATTTTTAACTTCTGTTTATTAATGCCATCTATGTTTTGCATAGAGTTATTATTAGAAAATAGTAAAAGATAAAGTCCTTAAGAAAACTTAAAACTGCAGAAATTTTAATTCAGATTATCCATATAAAATATAGACTACCAAAACTGAAATTTATTCATATATTAATTTTACCACATACTAACATCTTTGACTATTGTATATTTATTGTAAATTCTCTAATTGCTTATCTCATAGATTTTCAAGCTTTATTATAAAATATGTCATTCTTTAGTTTCATCCCTAAATTGTGTACCCAATTGTAAATTTGGTGGTTGTATCATTTTAAATTTATACTTTCTTTGGCAGCCTGTGTAGTTTGACCTACCCAGCAGCTACTAATTCTTGATTAATATAATTTTCTAGTTGTCACATTATAATGGTAGGGCTGAAGACAGTGCCATTTCCTTTTCCAACATTAGTTTTAGTGCCCTGAGATGTTTTACCCAATTTATCACAATCTAGGAATGTTTATTCAAAAGTTACAGTTGGACAGTAGTAAAATTTTAGAAAAAAAATGTTACAGATTTTTTTTCTTAACCTAGGAAATGTAGCTTAGTTCTTCATAACTCTTGTGTTGTTGTCTTGTCTTACATTTTCTATGACTAACTTTTATACCAAATTGAATAAGCCATTAGCTTTTAGTCTGTAGGAATGTGGATCCATAGATATTTCCCATTAGACAAAAGAAAATCTATAAAAGCGATATCTCTCGGGGCTTGGTCTTCCTAGCTGGCCTAATGGTCTAAAGCAGTGTAGTACTGTACCCTTATGAGAAATAACTCTGTTGGATGATTCCCTTAACATCCAGAAATAATAATTGGAGAGTTGTGTACACTCTTTCAGGGAACTTTAACTTTTCTACTGAATACCACATTTATTAAGCAAATATTCTGATTCAGGGAATTCATGTTATAAATTTTATACTTTTGAAACTATTACTGAGCAAAATTATAAACCTTGTATATCTTGTGTCATTTAAAATTAGAGCTTGTTGTGAAATAATGAGATATACTACATTTAGGTTGCCATGTTGTTTTGATAAGTTTTTTTTTTTTAAGAACTTCTCTTCAAAAAACACCTCCAGGGCTTCCCTGGTGGTGCAGTGGTTGAGAGTTCGCCTGCCGATTCAGGGGACATGGGTTCGTGCCCCGGTCTGGGAAGGTCCCACATGCCGCGGAGCGGCTGGGCTCGTGAGCCATGGCCGCTGGGCCTGCACGTCTGGAGCCTGTGCTCCGCAACGGGAGAGGCCACAACAGTGAGAGGCCCGTGTACCGCAAAAAAAAGCAACCAACCAAACAAACAAAAAAACCACCTCCATTGGTGATTGTTACACAGCTTTGTGAATATAATAAAACCCACTGAATTGTACACTTTAAAAGTGTGAATTATGTCTCAATAAAACTTTTATTAAAAAATTCCACTGTACAAAATGTTTTCATAGGTGCAAAGTAATAGAATTTCAATTTATATTCACAATTAATTTAAAAAAATTGTTAACCTTAATAAATGTTTAAAGCTTTAGAAATATGAAATTATGTATGACTTAAGAAAATAATTTGTTCTTATTCAATAGTAGCATATGTTTATTATAGAAACTTCAGAAACTCTAGATAAGAAAAGAAATTTTAAAAATGTGTGGATATTTTAATTCACATGTATCCTGTATTCTGTCCCTAAGCTTTCTCTGTACTTAACTACTTCCTTGGTATCCATACTTTTCCTGCCAGCTTTCATTATTTATTTAAAATTTATTATTTTTGGCTGCGTCAGGTCTTAGTTGTGGCACACGGGTTCTGTAGTTGTGGCATGTGGGCTCTGTAGTTGTAGCATGCGGGCTTAGTTGCCCCGCAGCGTGTGGGATCTTAGTTCCACGACCTGGAATCGAACCTGCATCACCTGCATTGGAAGGCGGATTCTTAACTACTGGACCACCAGGGAAGTCCCGTTGCCGGCTTTCATTAGTAATACATAGCTTTTCATGACCATCTTAGGAAAACAACCAGTTGTAAAACTATCTTCTTATAAGAGTAAAAAAGCATTGAAAGCATTGAAGAGTAAAAAAGAGTGAAAGCATTGAAGAGTAAAAAAGAGTGAAAGCATTGGCTTTTTTTCCTGGACTATGAGAGTTGTACATGAGCAATGAGATCATTATCTTAAAAGAAATACAATAAATATCTTGCAGAGTAGCTTCTGAAATACAGTAAGCTTGGGATTTTGCTGTAAGATTTTGCTTTAAAACATTTTGGATTTAAAGTGAAAACTCGGAATGTTTGATAAATAGTATTGTGGCATTGGTTCTTGTGTAGATGGTATATTTTCTTTTAAACTTTTGTTACCATTTTTAGGATTAACTTTCTAGCAGCTAAAATTGTTCAAAACATAGTTTAAAGATAAATGCAGTATCAGGCTTTGAATTTTTTTTTTTTTTTTTTTTTTTTTTTGGTAAATACTAAGACCTGAGTACAAAATGAGGGCTGTATTGTGGATTAAGTGAAATATCTTAAGGCTGTGCTGTTCTGATAACTGAACCTGAAGTGACCTTTCTCAGACACAATTACAGAGCTGTATGTTTTTCCTTTAATTTCATCAGGGGTTTAATTAGTATACAAATAAAACTTCCCTTATCTTCCTTTCTACCTAATTGGCTTGTCTTCGCTTATATATGAAGTATGTGAAAGTGGGCTGTAATTAGGGTGACCGTGTTAACCTTTTTTCCTCAAATGTACTGTTGCCTAAAGGCCTCAAGGCCTAAAAACAGTGCTTTGGATTATTGCTTTGCAATAGCTATGGTTGTCCCATAGGTTTTCTCATGAGCAGAAGGACTTTGGGTGCTGCAGGTTCCCACTGCTTAACAGGATCTTCATTCTTCTCCCCACTAAATGTTTATTGATTATCTTGCTGTTCCAGGCTCAGCCTCCAACAACTTAATATCAGGTGACAGTCAGGAGAGTTCTCCAAGTAATTAGAGTTGAGCATTGGGGGAACAATTAGGAGCAGAGTTATTAAACTTGATTTATCCTATTCTCCCCTGAACAGTTTCTTGGATATCAGGACATCACACTTTCACAGTCTGCCCTGGTTGAAAAATTAGTGGCTAACCTGCTTGCTTATCATCATTGCCTAGCTGCCCAGAGGTACACCCTCTTGGTTTCAGTCCTTCAGCTGGAAATATTAGAGTCCATAAAGTTTATCATGGGTTTTAATTAGATAAATCTGAACGGGAGAAAAGAAAAGCTGAAGTCAAAATTTTATATGTGTCTGTAATATATATTACATATGGTATAGGTACGTATGTATATACGTCATATATATACACACACACATGAATATGTTTTTCTTTTTTTAAAGCTTAGTGTTAGGATTTTTAAGGATTCTACTTTTGTCATCAAACACAAAAATGTGAACATCAGAGAAAAGACATATTACTGAATCACTTTTTATGTCTTGGTGTTTTGCATACATCACCATGAACCTTAGGACTCATTGATGTATATAGGTTCCATTGTGATGTTCCTCAGCTCTTTAAAATGAGAATGCTGTGTCCATAAGTTATATAACTATGATTATTCTTTTTTCAAAAACTGTTATCTCTTCATTTTTACACTAAAGAAGTATGAGCCATATCACCTATTTATACCATTTTTTTGTTTGTTGTCTGTAATTTCAATCTTAGAGTAGGCTATTCAGCTGTACCTCTGAAATAGTGCAAGCTTTAGAAGAGTTTGGTGGCTCCCTGCCATTGCCCCTGAGAGAAGGAGATGAAAGCTGATGGAAACTGGAAGATTTAGATATATAGTGGAGATTCTAATTCTATGAGTTATATCTTCTTTGGAAGGAGATCATAGAATTGCTGAAAAGTCAAGTATGGTTTTATAGTGATTTTAAGGTCATGGGTTCTCTCAGATTGGACCAGTGAGCTTCGCTCTGGGTAAGGCTGGAATCAATATCCTGAACACCCCTCACAAATATACACCTCTAGTCATAAGAATTACTGAGCAAGAGAATTTGAATGGAGTGGCACATTCTATTATTTCTGTTGGAAAAAGAACTCAAGCTTTATGTGTAACTGGTGGTGGATCATTAATTTTATATTCACATCTGAAAAATAGCATTTTTTATTACCTGAAAGATGTCAGAAATATTGCCTTTAAAAGGACTCAAATGGGTTTTATTTTTTTAAAGAAAGAAATCTCATGATACTTCAGTGCCTTTAAATATCTTAACATTGGCACAAAATAAGTAGGTTTAGCATGGCTTTTCAAATCTATTCTTTGTTGTCTGTTTAAGTTGGTTTGAATCAGTGACTATTTCCATAGTGGGATATACTTAAAGATCTGTTAGTACTAAAGATTTAAAATATAATATCTAAAAAATAGTCACAGTTTGCTTATTTCTAGTTTCTTGTATTTGTCTGACAGCAACTTGACTGTTTGAAAGTGAAATACTGAATTAAATTTCTTTTAGCATTTAAAAATACCTGGTTTAAGGGTAAGCTGGGATGAAGTGAGAGAGTAGCATTGACATATATACACTACCAAATGTAAAATAGATAGCTAGTGGGAAGCAGCTGCATAGGACAGGGAGATCAGCTTGGTGCTTTGTGACCACCTGTAGGGGTGGGATAGAGAGGGTGGGAGGGAGACGCAAGAAGGAGGGGATATGGGGATATATGTATACATATAGCTGATTCACTTTGTTATACAGCAGAAACCAACACACCATTGTAAAGCAATTATACTCCAATAAAGATGTTAAAAAAAACCAACAACCTGGTTTTGCTTTTAATTCATATTGTTCAGAGTGAATTAATTGTTTTAGCTCCACGCAGGCAGCTTGAGTTTTTATACTACTTATTGTGAGTGCATTAAAATAATATTATTGGAAAAGTTTTAAACATGAAATTATTGCATCTTGGTTGTTCTTTACTGGGTATTTGAAGCATAGTTGTGAATGTTAATGTGTGGCTACACTCTTAGAAAGATGAAAAAATATTATGTGTATGCAATCAATTATTTAGTTCACTGTCCAACAAACTTAATTGAAAAACTGGTTGATAAGCTCATATTCTAGAAATTTCATAGGCAAAGGAATGAGCAGATTTTTAGTGCTAAGAGATCCTCTGATCCCTATATTGTTTTACATCCTAGAATTTAAAATAAGAAAATACTTTAACTTACAAGTTTTTGAGTCTAAAACCTTTAGCCTTAAAGTTCCAAGATGAAATTGTACTCTTCTATCTTGAAATTTTTGTGCTAAGTGAATATTTCAGATTAAAGCACATAGCAAATATCAATCAACAAATTTTATACTTCTGTGACTAGGAAAATATTTACGGAACATAATTCCAAATGCAAGTATTGTTTATAACTCTCTCTGTTGAAACATGTTGATCACGTTTGTGTTTTCTCTGACATGAGAGTTTTTTATGGGAAATAAGTGAATTTTATTTTCGAGTCCAGTGTGTTTGTTCACTGAGATGTGTATAGCAACATAACTGTTATTGATACATTTAAAAAGAGAGCAGTGGTGCTTTTAAGTTTTGGGTTCCCCATTCTCTTAAAGGTATCCTAATCTACCTTCCTCTCCATCACACACATACTTTGGCATATGATAGTTCTTGTTTTAAATAGACTCTAAATTTCATGTGCTTTTTCCATTGAAATCTTTATTTTTTATCATTAAAAGAAAATGCAACCTGAGGTTTTTAATAATCAGATATTTTTCGTAAGAATAGAATGTATTTGCCTTGCAGTATTTAAAAAAACAAAACAGAGCTGTATTTTGCAGCTAAACATTTTTCAAAATCTTATCAGTTCTATCATTTCTAATTAGTAAGTATGTAAAATTTTTTGCAGAAAATTTGTTAAACCTTGATGTGTAATGACCCAAGTCTACTTCTCAGTCAGTCTGTATCCTTCTTTGTTTAATAGCCTATGGCATAAATTGAAGTTAATTATCAGGGCTGACAGGTGACTCTGTTTTCTGTCTGCTTGCAGAGTCTCTCCGAGGCAAAGATGGAGCTGAGAAGAAAAGATCAATCTCTGCGTCAGCTCAATAGACATCTTACCCAGCTGGAGCAGGACAAGCGTCGACTGGAGGAGAACATCCATGATGCAGAGAGTGCCCTCCGCATGGCAGCCAAGTGAGCATTTGGACCTTGGGGAGATCACTTAAAACAGACAAAAGATCAATTCTTACTTTCATGCTCTGGGTTTTAGCCCTGGATAATACAGTGTTAGAAAACAAAAGTACAGCTGTCTCTCTTTGAAATTCTCTGATATATCCTCAAAAGAGAAAACTCTTAACATACTAAATGTATATTTTATTGAGAAACCTTAGAAAAGAATAAGTTTCTATATAACCTCTAATGCTGCTGTGTATTTTAGGTTCTGTTGTAGCATTACATGTTTGAAATCAGGTTTTCATTAACTTGAGATATAAGACTCTTTATTTTAAAGTTTTGAATAGTTTCTCCTGTCACATATTTCTCATCCCTTTCTGCCCCACTGCCTCCCAAATTTTCTTCTGCATATATTATACTAATATTGCAAGTAATATTTCCACAAAGAAATGTTAGTATATAATCAACATGTGTATTGTAGCATCTTTTTAAGTGCAGTAAAAACATATTGATCATGGAAAATTCATTTAATTTTATAGCTGTATATTCAAATATGTTAAATAGAGAAGAATATGCAATCTTCAGAGTGGGCAACTATGTAACTGTGATGAGAGTGTTTTTCCTTTTACCAGGTAATCAAGTTGACATACACTGTGAAGTTCAAATTGAATAGTTCTCTTGGGTATTTTTATTTGTTCCCCACATCAAATTTCATGGAGTACTTTAAGACAGTCCTTTTTTACAACAGCATGGCTTAAAGAAAATCTGTTTATGGATTAAACATCTAATTTTAATAAACTCAGTGTTTTCTAGATTTGGGATTCTGGATTCCTGTACTTGCAAATACATACACACATATACATATATGTATGTATATATATATTTGCAAATGTATAACTATAACTTAAAAATGTTTGGAGACAAACTCTTGTTAAGCATAACATAAGAAATATGAATGTAATGTGTAAACTAAATCATAAAACGGGCAGTTTGCAATCCTAGGATACCCACAGCTTTGTCAGTGGGCTTGGGATATTGCTCACACATAATGAAAAAATGAGTTTACACAATGCCACAATATTGGCATTTTGAATACCCACCAATACATTTTTGGAAAATTGTAAGGCTCTATAACAGTGCACTACCATATTGGTTATATGTAATTGTCATTTTTAAAAAATATAAGTTTGACTGAATCAGCTTTTTGCTGTCATTTTTCAGTCTGTTTCCTCATGTCAAATGAGAAGCTTAGCATAGGTAATTTTTAGTACGTCTCAGAGCATTGAAAATTCTAAGATTAATGAAAACAAGATTATGAAACCTCTAGATTCATATTGTGCCTTCAGAATACTGCTGGTAATTCAGGAATTTGTCAAGTCTGAGATCTGTGACCATGGGCACATGTGCTTATAAGAAAGCTAAAGAAAGCTAATTTGAAATTTGGAGAGCTAATACATTATTTACAGTTTTCAATTTATAATTCACCATTAAAATTTTGTCTTCAGCATTCTCATCCCAACTTTTAATTTCATCATAAAGGCTAAACTCAATATACAAGGCTAGAGAAGAAAATAGTAACTTTGCATATTTCTAGTCAAGGCCATAGAAGGTTTTTGTGTAATTATTATAGCACAAAAAACCCATGGAGAAGGGAAAATATTATTGTGCCCAGTATGACCATTTATATCTCCAGCACTAGTATTTCTAAAGTCTTTTTCATTAGAAGCCAAAAGAATGCACGTTTAGCCTTTTCAGCACATTGTAAATCAATAATGTAATCACATGATTTCTTTTTTTCTTTCTTTCTTTTTCACTCTCTTTTAACTTTGAAAATATCCGTAAGAATTATTCCCCCCTCTGATTTTTGGCAGGCAGTATAACTGAAGATAAGAATTAAAAGCAGAAATATACTAGTGAATATGGTTAGGTTTTAC
This sequence comes from Phocoena sinus, assembly GCF_008692025.1. Classification (NCBI taxonomy): domain Eukaryota; kingdom Metazoa; phylum Chordata; class Mammalia; order Artiodactyla; family Phocoenidae; genus Phocoena; species Phocoena sinus. The sequence continues at coordinate 65,670,516 of NC_045768.1, forward strand.
ACTTTAGGAAAAACCAACCCTTATTTTTCAGTAATAGTCACTTATACTAAAATGTGTTACAATTACAGTAAGGTTTGGGTTTTACTAACACCTAATCTTTGTTTTGTTTCTAGGGACAAAGAATGTGTTGCTAATCATATGAGAACAGTAGAAAATGTGCTTCATAAGGTATTATAATTTTTTTTCAATATTGTTCAAATTGTATTATGACACAGTTCTCCTAGTCATTAATTTTATTAACTGCAAAGTACTTTAATTCATTTTGTAGCTTTCTTTAAAAATAAATTAACAAAAGGATCCTTTCAAATGACTGAAAATTTGTATTGAACAATGCTATATTGCATAACTTTTTTCAGAATTCACTTTATGTATGTGATAAAACTATGAAAATAGTGTTTTCCCCAAACTGGTATAATTGCACTTGAGTTATTTGTGGTCTTTGCTGACTGAACTAGAGGTCATTAAGATTCACATATGTCTCATAATGATAAAATGTTTGACCACACTGTCTAACCTCTTACCACTCTTAAACCTACTATCCTATATACATATATTAATATAGAGAGAGAGACATAAAGTATTGTATTTGGCAGTACTCATATACCTTAACCTAGGCAGTAATGTTTTTCAAGTTGTAATTTACCTTTTTATAGGAACGTATTCTTTTTTTTTTTTTTTTTTTTTTTTTTTTTTTTTGCGGTACGCGGGCCTCTCACTGCTGTGGCCTCTCCCGTTGCGGAGCACAGGCTCCGGACGCGCAGGCTCAGCGGCCATGGCTCACGGGCCCAGCCGCTCCGCGGCATGTGGGATCTTCCCGGACCGGGGCACAAACCCGTGTCCCCTGCATCGGCAGGCGGACTCTCAACCACTGCGCCACCGGGGAAGCCCTATAGGAACGTATTCTTAAAGTAGAAATTGAGTATACTTAATAATAGTCTGTTATTTTCAATCTGATTACTTCTGTATGATAAATTGACTTTTAGTTTGTAGTGATGAACAGCATAATAAGGATATTACAATATTACTGAAAACTTAATATCGTTAAGTATTGACTCAATACTGACTGTGTACTTTGTTAGCACTCCAGATTCAAAGATGTCTCATTATTTCATTATTTAAAAGTAGAGAAATGTTATTTGTTTCTGTTATTATTTAACAGACAATTTGTTGGAATAATGTAAATACCTAGTACTTTTAAGATATATGGAATTTATGAATGAATTGTATTTAGAATAATTTTGTGAATCAAATTTTTTATACAATATAGTTTTAAAATCACTTAAAAATATCCTAAAAACTAATCCTGTTAAGGAAATACAAAATAGCATCAGTAAACATATTTAATACATTTTAAAAACAATGGACCTCTGTATTCTTTGATATTGAAAATGACTAGCAAAAAGTGACTCACAGAAAGTATTCTGAAAAAAGGAATCTAATACTCTGAGTACTATTTTTAAGCAATATTATTTGAAATTGTGATTTCTCCTCCTTCCCACTTAAAAAAATTTAGCCTGTCGGTATAGTTTAAATATAATCACATCAAATCCATACATGCTAGAAATCTGAAATTTAGGTTTGTAGGAAAAGAGACATCTTTGGTTAGATGTTTTTTGGTATATGGTGAGACTTTCGATAGGAAAAATAAATTATGTCATGTATATGGCATACCTTTTTATACCAGTTAATGTTGCCTTTGAAATCAATTGTTTGTCATCTCCCCAGACAGAGGAAAGTAATGTTGGTTAGCAGCTGTTTTGGGAATGGACTTTGATATCAAACAAAAACCATCATCAATGTGAAATATAAATGTTGTACCTTACCCTTTCATTATGAGAATGGCAAAATATGTATTTTAAATACAATAAAGACTGATTGCAACAGGACAGTTGTAATCATACACTTCTTCATTTGCAGTTCTTTTGATTTTCGTGTCATATGGAAAGAAAGATGTCTGCAGAATTGGCCTACAACCACTGTAGATTTACTTTTGCTCTATGGCTTTTTAATCTCCCTTCAGATGTAATAGTTAGTTATTTTGATTTAAGTCTCTGGAAATTTCTATATGTATAGTGATTTTAAAATTATCAATTACTTTTCAAGCTTGAAGTGAAAATTTAGGAAAGGCTAATTGATTATTGGGCTAATTCTCTTTTCTACGAAGTATGGGTGAGAATGAATGGGTGATAAGGAAGAGACCCAGAGGGTACCTCTGAAGCTCTCAGGAAGGTGCAGCCCACCTGTCTTCAAGCCAGAGTTTGCAGGTTTATTTTTTTTGGCCACTGTGGACTGTCCAGTGGCATTTTGCTGTCTTGGAGAATCTAAGAGTAGTATAGAAGGAGGGTCCAGGCTCTTTCATGGTACAGTAAAAATGACTGGGGTTACATCCAAGCTCTTCGGCATAGTTTACTGTACATAGTCAAATAGTATAGCTATTCATATTTCTTAACCACATACGTTTGCAAGGTATGCACCAGTTATTCTAGAATAAAACCAAATTTTAACTTGCTGAATTGAATTTTAATACTAACTTCTGACACAATAATCAAATAGAAAGAACTTACTTTCATGTAGAAATTATTTTCTTGTACTTTAAAGAACTTAAACTAAACATGTTTGCTTTTAGGAAAAGTGATTACTTTTTGGATATTTGTTAATTTTTAACTTTGACGCATTAACATTCAACTTTTCAAATCCTAAAACTGTATTATACACAGCTGTTGACTGTATATTATTTTAAAAATCCCATTTGGGACTGATACTAGTATTAAATAAAGAAGGCTAGTCATTTTTTATTTAAAAGCATATACTTTTTTTTTCAAAGAAACAGAAGTTTTTTTTAAAAAATTACATTTAAATATATTTTATTTATGGCTGTTTTAAATATAGGCCAGAAGTTAACTTTTTATTAAGAAACTTTTTGGGGGCTTATTTCAGGTTATTTGGGGTTAAGAAAAGTAAGACAAGGAAAAAAACAAAATCATTACAACTTTTCATGAGGTACATTTTTTTTTAATACACACACTTTTCTATTTAGTTGAATTCTGAACTACTTTTTGTATTTTAGAAAAAACATAACTATTGAACTTTAAAAAAAATCACCATTTAAACCATTTAAAAAATGTACGGTTCAGTGGCTTTCAATGTATTTACAATGTTGTGCAACCATCACAACTATCTAACTCCAGAATATTTTTATCACCCCCAAAAGAAACCCAGTAGCCATTAAGCAGTCACTCCTATACCCCTTCATCCCATTCTGTGGGTTGTCTTTTTACTTTTTTGTTTGTGTCCTTTGATCAACAAAAGTTTTGAACTTTGATGAAGTCCAGTTTTTTCTTTTGTTGCTCATGTGTTTGGTCTCATATCTAAGAATGCATTGCCAAATCCAAGGTCATGAAGATTTTACCCTATGTTTTCTTCAAAGAGTTTTATAGTGTTAACTCTCATATCTAGGTCTTTGGTCCATATTGAGTTAATTTTTGTATGTGGTATGATGCAAGGATCCAACTTCACTCTTTTCCATGGATATCCAGTTATCCCAGCACCATTTATTAAAAAGACTGTTCTTTCCCTCCATTCAGTAATCTTAGTAGCCTTAGTGAAAGTCAGTTGACTATATCAATTGACAAATCAATTGATCATATGAAAATATAACTGATTTTTGGGTGTTGATCTTGTATACTGCAACTTTGCTGAATTTATTAGCTCTAATAACTTTTTTGTGGATTCTTTAAGACTTTCTGTATATAAGATTATGATATCTACAAATAAAAGATAGTTGTACCTCTTTCTAATTTGGATGCCTGCCCTCCTCCCTCCCTTCCTCCCTCTCTTCCTTTTCTTTCCCTCCCTCCCTCCCTTTATTCCTTTATTTCATCTCATTGCCTGACTAGAACTTCCAGTCCTAGCCATAGGATAATATGATGACAACAGACTTTCTTGTGTGTTGTTCCTAATCTTATGGGGAAAGCTTTTGGTCTTGCACCATTAAATGTTATAGACGTCCTGTATCAGATTGAGGAAGTTCTTTCCTGTTTCTAGTATTTTGAAGTTTTCTTGTCATGAAAGGGTGTTGTTGGGTTTTGTCATATGCTCTTTCTGCCTCAAATGAGATGATTTTTTTAAAAAAATCTTCATTCTGCTAATGTTGTGTACTGCATAGATTGACTTATATATGTTAAACCATCTTTGCATTTCTGGTATAAACACCACTTCATTGTGGAGTATAATCATTTGAATATGCTGCTAGATTTGGTTTGCTAGTAATTTTTGAGGAGTTTTGCATCTATGATCATAAGAGATATTGGTCTGCAGTTTTCCTGTTATATCTTTGTCTGGCTTTGGTTTCAGAGTAATACTGGCCTCATAGAATGAATTTAGGAGTAGCCCCTCCACTTCAATTTTTTGGGGAGACTTTGAGAAAGATTGGTGTTAATTGTTTAAATTTTTGGTAGAATTTACCAGTAAAGCTGTCTTGTCCTGCGATTTTCTTTGCTGGAAGCTTTTTGAATACTGATTCAATCTCTTTCCTTGTAATAAATCTATTTAGATTATCTGTTTCTTTTTGATTCAGCTTTGGTAGTTCATGTGTTTCTAGGAATTTATCATTTTCATCTAGGTTATCTAATTTGTTGACATAAAGTTGTTCATTTTCTTAGAATTGTTTTATTTCTGTAAGGTCAGTAGTAAAATGTCCCCAATTTAATTCTAATTTTAGTAATTTATTAATCTTTTTTTCTTGGTGAGTCTAGTTAAGGTTTGTCAATTTTGTTGATCTTTTCAAGGAACCAAATTTGGTTTTCTTGATTTGCTCTATTATTTTTCTGTTCTCTATTGTGTTTATCTCTGTTCCGATCTTTATTATTTCCTTCCTTTTGTTTGCTTTGGGTTTAGTTTGATCCTGTTTTTCCAATTCCCTCAGATAGAAGGTTAGGTTATTGATTTGAGATCTTTGTTCTTTTTACATGTAGGCGTTTAAGCCATAAATTTCCACGTGAACACTGCTGTCACTGCTTCCCATAAGTTTTGGTATGTTGTGTTTTTGTTTTCATTTATCTCAGAGTATTTTCTAATTTCTCTGTGATTTCTTCTTTCACCTATTCATTGTTTAAGAGTGTGTGGTTTAATTTCCAATATTTGGGCATTTTCCAGATATCTTTTTGCTATTTAGTTCTAAGGTAATTCTGTATGGTTTGAAATAGTTTATAAGTATTGTTTTATGTAGTTGTCTTTTAAATCATATAGGAAAAAAGAGGAGTTACAAATCATAAATACATTAATACTGACTTTTATATTTATGTATTCAGTTTCCTTCACTGGTATTCTTGATTTCTTCTTGTGGATTTGAGTTACCGTCTAGTGTCCTTTCATTTCAGACCAAAGGACTCCCTTTAGCCTTTCTTCTAGGGCAGGACTAGTGGTAAAGAACACCCTCAGCTTTTTATCTTGGAATGGCTTACTTTCTCCTTCATTTTGGAAGCATATTTTTGTTGGATATAGAATTTTAGATTGACAATTTTTTCCCCCCAGCACTTTGAATATGTCAACTCCAAAATTTCTATTTGGTTCCTTTCTATGCTTTTTATCTATTTATATTTCTCATTTGCAAGATGTTACTCTCGCAGTTTCCTTTGGTGCTTTGTACATGGTTTCCTTTAACTTTTGAAACACATTTGAAATAATCGATTTAAGGTCATTGTGTGATAACCTAGTAACTAAGCTTCCTCAGGAACAGTTCGTATTAATTTCTGTTTTTCTTATGTGTGGGCCATACCTTCTTATTTCTTTGCATACTTCAAAATTTTTTGTTGAAAAGTAGATATTTTGAATATATAATGTGATAACTCTGGAAATCAGATTCTCTCCCAACCCTAGTGTTTGTTGTTGCTGTTTAGTAGTTTTTGTTTGCTCAGTGACTTCCTGAACTAATTTCATAAGGTCTGTATTCTTGGTCATGTGTGGCCACTGAAATCTCTGTTCTGTTAACTTAGTGGTCTGTTAGTATTTCGATGGAGATTTCCTTAAATACCAAGATTCAGGTGATTTTTCTTGATTAAGATTTCACCTGGTTGCTGTAAACTTTCAGATCGTTTTCAGAGTTCTGAAAAAGTTGATTCTGATAAATTTTGCCAGTTTATTCATTGCTTTTATGTAGGGACTGGCTTTTGGAGTTCCTTACTCTGCCATTTTTCCTCACATCTCTCCCTAAAATTGTATACATTTATTTTCCTAATAATTTTACCAGAAGGCTTCTAATATTACTGATAATATATCCTCTCAGGAATTGAAATTTTTAAAAAATTAAGAGCCCTCCACACATGCTTAATTATTTCTATTGTGAGGAAAAGAGAGAAAGTACAATAATTATATCAAAATAATTTTCAGGACAGGGTAATGATTGGATGGATAGGATAATGTCTGGATTATTTAGGGTTAGGTATGAGAAAATTAAGTTATGTTAGTATTTATTTGATACTAACAGATGTCTTGTTTTACTGTAGCTGTGGGTGAAAGTAAGTCGATTTTGGTAAAGTTGGAATGTGGGGAAGAATCTGAATATTTTTTGTAGTCTTTTTAAAATTATTTTTCAATTAGCAGAATGGCTGGATTCTTGAGGCTTTTAGAGGTTGCTTGAGTTTGGAAGGATTAAAGTGTTTCCTATGTATGATCATAGCATACTATGAACTTTAAAATTACCTCTGAACATTTATGAGAAGTGTCAGATGCCTTTTCAATAAGATGACTAAAAGATAAAACAGGAAGTCACAATCTTGAAACCTCAGAAGATTAGAATACCTGAATCTATAAATCCTGTAAACTTATAAGGCTGAAGTGACACTAGACCAATGACTAGGAAGTTACAGGGGTTTTTGATGACACTCTTGGATTTGCTTGTACAATGAAGTCACTTAAAACCTCTAATCCAACATAAAACACGATATTTACTGTAAATAGTTAAGTCCTACAAATGCTTTTTGAATGTATATTATGGGCCAGAAACTGTACGAGCCTTTGGGGAAACAAACACACACACAAACAACAGCAACAACAATATTATATATATGTATGTATGTAGGTAGGTAGGTAGGTACATATCTCATAGTCTTTTCTTCAAGGTAGAGACACAGATAATTCCAGTATACTATGACAAATATGCATCCATAAGATGCAGTTCCATATCCATTTAGATAGGGTTATTCATCTATGCGGCATGCTTAGAAAACCCAAGGGTTGGCTGGAAATTTCTTAAGAAGAAGATTAAAGCCTGGAAGGGGTTTGAAGTATGAGGAAAGACGGGAAAGGCATTCCAGCAGAGAGAGTAGCATGTGCAAGTGCATGGAAGCATGAATAGCCTCAATTCGGTATTAAGTGCAAGGAGAGTGCTGAATGAGGCAGGTGGCAGCCAGGTCACGGAAGAACTTTTTTTTTTTTGGCCGTTTTAAGAATCTTGGATCTTTATTATGGAGGAAGTGAGACTAAACTAGGGTTTAAGCTAAGGAGTGATGTGGTCAGACTTCCATACTGAATTGGGGCTCTAGGGGGGCACATCTGCAGACTGGAAATACTGAGTAATGAAGGTGGTTTTTAAGAACTGTGATTCTGTAGGCTAGATGAGTGCTGGTGAAGGTTTGGACCAGGAGAGTGATGATTGGTGGTGTCAGAAGAAAGGATATGAAGCTCATTTAGTAAAATGGCACATGGAGATGTGAAAGGCAGGGGAGGATGACTCCCAAGATGGGCAGTGTGATTAACTGATGTTGGGAAAACAAAGAGAGGAGCAGGCTTTTTTTCTTTTTTCTTTTTTTTTTTCTTTTGTTAGGGAGAAAAAGGGAGACAATGATGAGTTTTGTTTTGGAAATACTGAGTTTAAGGTAATACGGAGTGATCAGCAGGATATGTGAGTCAGGACCTCAGGGGAAAAGTCAGGGCTAAAGGTAAAGGTTTGAGACTGATTAACATAATTCTCTCTGGCAAAGAAAGAAGGTAGTATAGCAATTGACAGGAGAAACAAGACATTATAGATAAATGGGAGGCTAGGAAATACATTTTGAGAGATTAATTATGCCACTAGAGTTTGAAGTCCTTGAGGGATGGAATTCTGTCTCCTTAATTTTTACATCCTCAGCATCTACCACAGTGCCTGGTACCCAGTAGGCACTTAATGAATGTTTGTTGAATGAGTCAAACTTTTACCATCACCCAGTCTCTAAACATAACTAAAGCCACCTCTAGATTCCAGTGGAAGTCTTGCTTATACTGTCTTTATTTTTCTGATTGCTAAAAATAGCATATGTATTTACTTTGCCTAATCAAGCTCTAGAGGAGAAAGCCTAGATTCAATTACAAGGATGTCCCTAGGAAAGAGAGATATGCTAACAACAAATTTATAGGTAATAGCTAGTTTAACTCCTATGAAGTAGAAAGATGATTACTTCTGTCGTTAGAGTGGATTCTGGAATAAATAGAGTCAAATAGAATCTGACAGGTGAAGACTCTAAATAGCCAAATCTTTAAATGTGATTTTATAATCTTACCTTAAAAAATGGTTAATGACAATATTTGGTAATACATAGTTAACTTTGATTTTTAATTTTCAATGCATTTACAAGGAATACAAAGACCACAGAATAATTTTTATTTAATGAAACTGACAGTTATTTTAAAGCTGAAACAATGGTCATCTGCCTCTAATAACCCAGCTTTAAGTGACTTATTAATGACTCTCTGTTACTTATGATCTTTGAGCCCCTTTCCGTTCTCAGTTTCTTGATGCTGGTTCTGAAGATCAGCTGTGCAGGACATACAGGTGTTAGCACAGCTGGCTTGCTGATGACAACTCTTCCATATAGCTGTCTTGTGTGTCATCATTCATATTGTTCAGTGTCATTCTGACCTAGCCAAGCTAAAAATGGTACTCCAGCTCAAGAGGGATTTAAAAACCTTGACAGACTAAAGATGAGACCACAGAATTTCGTGTACGTGTGCTTACCAGTTTTTAGCTTAAGCACATCTAAATAACTAATTTCAGTGTGCATCTGTCTTTACCCTTTGAAATAATTTACCCTAGGAAAGAAAATATCTTTGTGTGGAGAACTGTAGCAATTCATAAATACTTTTCTCTATTCTTGAATATGGGTTTTGTGTTTGTTTAAATAACTCAAGGTCACAGTAATCTATTTATGAGGTGCATTCTATGGTATATAACCTACACCACAAATTTATCATGCTGTCTAGTGCCTTTATAAGATGTCCATGATTAAATCACCCTATTTTTCCAGCTTGATAATTTGATTTGAGGGTTCAGTTTTTCACATCCTTAATTGGGATGTAGCCAACTTGATAATTTGATTCAAAAGATCAGTTTTTTACTTCCATAATTGGGATGGAACTATAATGTGTGGGGTGTTTGTGGTAGTGGTGGATTTTGCCCTTTTTTCTGGTGACAGCAGCAGGCCGTCATTGGAGAGTTCTGGCTCTGCTCCAGAGTTGTAGGTTAAATTAAATAACCTGCCAGCAAAATAAGGCTAGTTTCTCACTTCCTTCTTTTCAAGTGAGGGGTTTCCGTGCCTGCTGCAGCACCAGTGGAACGCCTGCTCCTGCTGCGAGCGCCAAGGTCTCCTTCCCTCAGGTGTGGAGCACAGCTGGAACTGCTGCACACATCTTGGAACCTCATAGTTTGGGGGTCTTCTCTGTGAGATTATGGCCATTGTATAAGGACGATTGCTGCACAGATACTTGTCTCCCAGTATGATAATTTTGTGTGTGTGTGTGTGTGTGTGTGTGTGTGTGTGAGAGAGAGAGAGAGAGAGAGAGAACAGGGAAGACGGGTTGGGGAGAAAAAACATGAATGAATGAAAATGCCCACAGATCCAATGAAACTACTGAGGAAAATAAGGATGTTTCAATAATAGTCTCCACTGCTTATCACAAAACTACTTATGTGACACACATTTTTGCTAGCTTGCCAGACAAGGGACAAAGGAAAGGAAAAATAAGATAGTGCTGCTTTTTAGGTAGGGAAATGGAAGGAGTACCAAAATCTTGAGCAATTTCCTCATCTCTTAACTGTTAATTGTGGATATTTAGAGGCATTAGTATTTGTTGCTAGGAACACTGGACACAGCATCCTCATATTAGGGATGGCAGTAGCTCTTTCACAAGGTAGATGACAGAATGAAGTGAGGTAGTGTGGTGAGTACTCTGAAAAGTATGAAGTACTTTTGGAAGTGCTAGTGGTATTGTTACTAATAAGAATAGTACTATACTCTATCCATTTCATGAATTAATTAGTTAACGAAAAGGTAAAAGAGGGAAATATCCATTTAGTTGTAACTGTCCATTTTGTGAATGTCATTTGCATTGCATTGACATGCTTTAATCCCTGCTTCTGTCACTGGGCACATACCAGGGTGCTGGAACTGTCTAAATATCTTTTTGTTATCCTCTCTTTCCTACTGCCTTGTAGAATTTGCAAGTTTGGAATGATGTTCTTATTTGATCACATGCTTGCTAAGAACCTCTGTATGCATAGGGTTTTTTCTGCTGCTAGGGTTATTGTAGAGTATATAGTTAACTCTGGCGGATTCCCTTCTCTCTGTACTTATAAAAGGCCCTCCAGTATGCCTATACTACTTGTTTAGCCAGATTTTCTGTTGTTTAGGTATTAGAGCGGTGATCAGTCATTGGGCCAGGAAAGTTAGACCCAGTCAAGTTGTATACTGGACTATGTAAAACTTGAAAGAAGGAGCGAGAGGTATTTGTGAGATGGCACCCTGTGTTAGTGATACAAGGTTTACTCACTAGAAATTTTTCATACATTCTCTGATGAGATGTGGTCATTTAAAAAAAAATCTATAGATGGTGAAAAATATAGTCTTTCCTTCTATACCTCTGAGGCAGGGGATGGCCGACATTTCCTGTAAAGGGCCAGATAGTAAATATTTTAGGCTTTGTGGACCATATGGTCTCTGTCTCAACTATTCAACTGTATCCTCATAGCAGGAAAGCAGCCAAAGACAATAGCTAAGTGAGTGGGTGTGGCTGTGTTCCAATAAAACTTTATTTACAACAACAGGCGGTGGTCTGGATTTGGTCCCTGGGCTGTAGTGTGCCAACTGCACTCTGCACTCTAGTGCATAGGGTGAAAAATAATGCCTGGGCTGCTCTAGTGTATAAGGTGAAAAATAGAATAAAGAGAGAAGGGAAAGCAATTAGGAATCAATGGAAGTGGAAGGAAGTACAGAGGAGGAAGTAGGACAAAGGAAGGCAGGGAATGGAGGCATAGTAAAACCTGAACACAGGATGATAAAAGTGGAAGTTACAGGAAATATTGTTGGGATCTGTATATGACGGAAATCTCTCTGGTTAAAAAGGTTTATTTTGAAGTATTGGGGGCCGTAATAGATTGGAATTAATAAAGTTTTAGGCAGGTCAGGAGTATGATATAAAAGTCCGATTATCAGTTGCTTTTCCCAGGCATTCAAGATTCAGACATTGTGTACATCTTCTTACACGTGTTCTCAAATGTATCTGAGTTTTTTATCAAAACCCTTACTGCTTCATCCTGGGTATCCTATTGGTAAAAACACAACTAGTACCATATTTCATGAATTTTTTAAAAATTAATTGGAACATTGGGTGCAGAGGGCTTTATAACTGTGCATGATAAAAGATGCAGGTTCATATTTTGAGAGTTGAGCAGTTTTTCTAAAAATGACTAGTTTAATTTCATGTATCTAGCAGAAATAGTTTTTTGTGTTTTGGTAGCAGTACAGAAGATTAGGAAAGATTGGTGGCTTGTGAGAAAACGCTAATCAGAGGAATAGGAACAGTACAGTATGGATCTTAAGAATCACTTAAACCTGGAACTGGATTGTTACAATAAAATAAATATTTCATAATGATGTTTTGGCTTCTTAAAAAGTTTCTTTTTTTTTTTTTTTTGCTATATGCCTCTGTTTTTCTTGTTTATTTGAGAAATATCTGCTTTCTGAAAGTATGTAATACAAAAGGGAGAAAGTAAACTGCTCTTTCTAAAAATCAAAAATTTAGGGTGGAGTAATATAGGTATGCTTTTCTTTATCAAAATATTATGAAATTGTACAGTTTTTATAGAATGTTATAAAAATGTATACAATTTTACAGTTGAGATTTATATTGTAGAATTCTTTGACAAATTTTATTATATGTTAAAATGAACTGTTAGCCATTTTAAAGTAGAAAAATATTATATATATATTTATTGCTCATATATATAAATAAATCAGAGTAAAAAGGGTATAGCATCTGAATGATAGGATGAATAATGATGTACTGTAGCAGAATTAAATGTTGGCTTTTGAAATTATAATTTCAGGTTAATTTGAAATTATAATTTAATCCATAGACAGGTGATGATGGTTGTTCTAATCCTAAATTCACACTAAAATCTTTATTTTAAAAGGTGAACCTACTTTTCCCTAGGAAGAGTAGGAAGAAAAATAATTTTATTATTCTAATATTGTTACTTCAAAATTTTTTTGATGGTAAAGAAATTTACTTTAAATTCTCACTTTTGAAAGACCATTTTTTATCCAGTGGGCAGCATTTCCTAAAGAAATCCCACTTATCTCCTTTCTGCTCTTAGTCACTTTGTTCTCAGCCTGCTGTTCTATTTTTCTTATGAACTAATTTAATGAAATAAGGTGAGAGTCTTTTTACTTACTGTTCTGTGTTGAATCTCTTCCCTCTTTATCCTTGTTCACACACTGATATTGAGACTTGCCTTTTGCATTCTTTCTGAACAGTCTCCCCTTTTCGCCCTTTCTTTTTCCTGTTCCCTGTCACCTTTCCTTGCTGCTCTTTGCTGCATCGTTATATTTTCACTTGTCCTAGTGTCACTGTTTTGTATTCTTTCAACATGATGCTTTCACTCCCTTTTTCCATTAAAATAAAAGAATTCTTGGTCAATCCTTTATCAAGACTTAAAAAAATCCTTTTCCTTGAAATATGTGGAGACTATTTTAGATGCCTATTTTCAAAGTTTTGATTTAATTTCAAAGTGGGAAGAAACTCTTAAATTTTAGTAGAAATATTTGTGAGATTATATCATGGGGCACCGTCTCTTGATGGCACTGCCAACATTCAACAGATAATTTATAATTTAATGATAGTTTAACACATGCATGTTATTCAAATAATGTTATAATTATGATGCCCATCATTAGGTTTAGCAATACAACTGCATTTTGAGTTTTTTCCCTATCTAATACAAATACAAAGAATTATTTCATTTGGCAAATTAAATAACGTTGTAGTGAAAATGTTAATTTGACAATAAATCACAGTTTTAAATGCCAGATGCCCTGGCTTAATGTTGTTCAGAAAGTTTATTTAGAGAATATAAAATGTGGCTTAGTGTTCCTGTATGTCAGGCTTCACAGATGAAGTATGGTGCCTGATATTAATCAGGTTAAAGGACCTCTAGTGCTTGGAGTGTGTTGTGGATTATACCTACATTGCTCATAGCCTCCCCCCCTGCCCCCCCTTGCCCATATAGCAATCTGCTTTTGTACTTTGACATCCAGGATTTCCCTAGTGAATTTTGTCACAGAAAAAAGAGAATCATCAATATCGCAGTTAAACTTGACTTTCAAAGCTAATAGTATCTCATTTGGGGGCTCAAATTTAATAAATTTTCTTTGATTCTGGGTGAGTTTTTAAACATCAAACAATGAATTGACCAGGGTGCAGTAAAATATTTAGATCTATTGACTGTTGTTCCAAAGGGTAGAAGGCAAAACACTAGTGGTTTGATGTTGATAAATTCTCAGTACCTTAATCCACATTAATGTTTTCTTTTATCTGAGTGCACATTGGTGACAAAAAAAAAAAAAAGGCAAGAGAAGGTGTCCATACATATAAGATATAAAACCTAAATCATATTTCACAAATGTCTTTGCTTTATTTTCTTAAGTGAATTAAAAGCATTCTCATTTTAACTGAAGCTTGGAGAATGTTTGTTACAGATAAATATACATTCTGAATTAGGACTCCGGCGTGAATATCATACTCACACTGTTACAGAAATTGCATTATAGTGTATGTTTTACATCATACACTTTGACATTCACTTATTGACAGAAATTCTTCAGCTCAACTTGAGAGTATAAGGATTTTTATAACTTAGATTAGCACGAACGATGAAAGATGTCATCACGTATTTGCGCATGTTTGCTGATTTAAGGAAACCCTATGTAGTATGATAGTTCATTCATAAAGTAAGAAATAATTCAAACAGTTTTACAAGCTGGAATAGAAAAATGAAGGTTGGGATTTCTATCATATATTATTGCCAAGTTACATATGAAATTGCTCAGGTAAAACTAGAGATATAAATACATTTATTTGAGCAATGATAGTTCTCCCCATTCTTGACCTTTGCTACCTCATAAAAACTCATTTTGTCCTGTGGTTTTAAGCTAATTGTATACTATTTATCAAATATATGGTGTCAAAGAGATAATTTTTAAAAACCTATTCAGGTATAAGGAAAGTTAGGAAATATGTATACATATGAAAACTGCTATCATTAAACTGTATGATTGAAGATGAGAGATCACTGGTCTTAAAAGAAAACTAAACTGTGAAATTTTTGAGGCTTTTACTAAGTTTGGAAATTAAAAATGAAAATACCTGTTTCTGAGCATTTTCTTCTGTTTATATTATATAGTGAGTATTTCTCATTTGTCCAGAAGGTGGCAGTGTAATATCAACTGCATGTGATGCAGAGGCTAGCTAGAGAATTGGTGTTTCTCCAATTCTCTGTATCTGTGATGTGTTTGTATTGTTACCTTACTGAATACTTAAAATATAGTACAAACACTACTAATTTTATCCATTATCTTATTTAGAAGTGTGTGACCAAGTTGGTTTATATGTATTTTATCATTAAGCCTCAAGTTTAGTTTAAAGAGGGCAAGCAGACCTCTTGCTAGTATATTTTTAAGCCTCCTTGTGTGTTGAGCATATTTGTTTTTATTCTAGAGTACATATTGAAGTTTTCTTTTCAAAGACTAGTACCTAATAACTATCTTGTTTAATATATATCAGTTAATACCAGTTAAATTAAACATGTTATTAAGAAAGTGAGAATAAATAGGAGATTGCTGTTTATTTTTGATTTTGTAGATGTTTTTTCCTTTCCTTTTTCTTCTGAGGGTGGAACAGTGAAAAAATAATTCAAAACCTCTTGATCAGAAGAGCTCCAGCGACTCTCCTTCCCTCCCTCATTTCAAGTAGGAGGATGCTTTTTTCTTCTTAACATTCTCCCCCAGTACTCTGAATTAGAGATTTATTTGCAACGAAAATCAATTAGTCCTAAATTTATTCATGGATTTCAGGTCCAGCGATCAATGCAAGTCCACTCAGTGGGCTCAAGGGGACCCAGTCATCCCAGTTAATGTGTCTGAAGGGGAATTACCATTGATGCTATTTTTTTCCCTTTAGGTCAGAGATAAGATCTCGCTGTCACGGACTGCGGCAAGTAGGAATGACTTCACCCTGCAGCTACCCAGACTGCACCTGGAGACCTTTGCAATGGAGGGGCTCAAGGGCGGGCCAGAGGTTGTAGCGTGCCAGGTTAGAGTCTAAATTACATTGTTGCTACTGAGACACGTAGAAAAGAAATTGCACTAACTGCGGAGAATGGAAGCCTCAAAGTATTGTGACTAACTTGAAGAAGATGCAAATAATTTTTCCTCATTTTTCTTCCGTCATGTAACACTATATTTCACAAATAATTGTGTTTTTTTCTTTAAAGCCTAGAACTAGCCAATTAAATAATCAGAAAAGTTTTTATTTTTTACCAAGGAAAAAACGTGCGGTTTATAGCTAAGGTACAGTATTAAAGAGCATACTTTTGGGCAGCAGAGGACAATAAGACGCTAGGCTGTTACCTCTTTAAGCTAGTCTGAATTTGTAGGTCTATTGTTTTACAATAAATCACTTTAGATAAAATTATCAGGCAAGATATTTGATATTTTTCAGTGTTAATTCCAAAGTATATCCAACATTTCTCAGGTGGCAATTTGATTTCAGCAAATCTAGAACCTAGCTGCACTTTGCATTGAAAAGTATCTTATACTTCAATGTTTAGTTTTAATGAACTTTGTTATATGTGCCAGCTGGGTTATTTCATTTATAAAACTCAAAGCACCCAATCATAAAACCTCAAGTAACTTTAAAATAAACTGAATAAAGATATTTATTTTCAAAAACATATTATTTTCAGGGTGCTGCAGCTAGCTTTCTATTCTAGGTTACTATTAGGTTATTGTGATCATTTTTCTCCTTAGGGTTAAAAATATTTTTTAATCAGACAAAACAAAATTTAGTATGTATTTTATTCTCCCTTTAATGCCCAATTTCTTTATTAGAAAAATCTATCGACATTATGTAAACTATAGGGAGCCTGGTAATTCAAAAGAGGTTGTCCTTGTTCAATAGCACCCTAGATTTTTCAATGTATTTAAGAGAAATATCTCTTAAAACTCAGTCCCTTTCACATTTTGAGGTTTAAGATAAACTTTTTTCAGTCTTCAGTTTATGACTTCGTACAAAATTAATGTCAGTCCAAGTGGGGCTATGTTAATTTTTTTCTACATGCTCCATACCCTAATTTAATTTGTTATTAGTACTCAAATTGGTGCTCAACAAAGAAAAAATGCTTGTTGTTTCTTTCATTAGATTGTCCACCAATATATCTAAAACATATGTAATTGTAAAACGAAGCATAAGGCATTTTTATTTTCGTTTATAGGCTAGAATACTGTACCATTATTTAGTACAAGATTAAGATGTACATTTAAAATTTGATTATATTTAAGTACAATATGATTTGAGATTTTTCTAGTGGTTGTAAAGTAATCCTTTGCTTGGTTATCTTAATTCGGAATCTCACAGGGCTTAGTACTTGTCATAATTCACAAATAAAGACTTCCCCCAAACTCTAGATTGTGATGATTTGGAAAGAGACTGCTTCTTAGGAATGCCATTTTTTGAGGCAAAGCATGAACTCTATAGAGTTCTGACATCTGTGCATAACAAGAAGGAAATGGATGGGCTTGTATTTTAAACTACTATCTTTTCCAAGTTCTAATAAAAATAGTTATGTGGGTTGCCAGATACCTAAGCACTTGGGTAAATTTTGTATTGATGTGCTGTAACATGCATTGTAGTTTAGTAATATATGTTTTGGTTTAGTATCCTGTGCAGAGAAGAGCACATATTTGAGCCCTAATAGTGTTTGACACACACACACACACACACACACACACATACACACAGACACAATTGGTGATATGGAGTACTTTGAGAAGAAAGGCACTGTATTAATTGAAGACCTTAATTATAACAAAAACTATAATTATAATAATAATTATTATTATAAGTGCCGTTTTAGTGGGCACTTACTGTGTAACAGGTATCATGCTTAGCTGTTTAAATAAATGATCTCAGTTAATTCTCACAATGGACCTGTCAGATAGATGGCATTATTTCCATTTTACAACTGAAAACAACAACTATAGCAGGTAACTCTCCTCAGATCGACAGCAAGTAAATGGTAAGACCTAGAGTCTGAGTTTAAGTCTGGGTATATTTGACTGCAAAGCCTGAACTGGTAAAATCTGACAGTAAAAATCTAGATGCCTGTGTTAAATGGTCAGAGTGAAGCCTTTAAAATCTAAAGTGGAGTTTTTCTTCCATTTACAAAGTATACATTATGCATCTGTGTATGATGTAGGTCATAGTTTGTGCTGTATTGTAGACAAATTCACAGATACAAAATTGTGTTTCCATTTGACAGGCTAATATTATAGAACTCTACTTTTCACCTTTTCGCAGTTTGTAAATATATATATTTATGCTAAGTGTGGCTACATATTTAGGAATTGAGTATTTGTTTAGCTTTGTACTGTGTGCTGATGAAGCGGACTACTCAAAGCGTGCACAGCTTTCGATTATGATGAGGGGAGGACCACTATGCAGGATGTGGTAGTGTCTGAATTATTTGGCCAACATATACAACCATCATTTAGAGTGGTAGGAGCTGAAGTTTTCCTGGACAGCCACTGTCTGTCTTTTCCAAAGGGGCAAGCTTTATTATAGGTATAATCCTTGATGGAAGGAAGACCAATGGGCATGACTGAAAGTTGAAGAGGATGAGTGGATTACCTTATCTCTCTGTACCCAGAAGAGCATGTGACTGATACTCTTCTACAGGAGATAATTCAGTTCATCTAGTCTCTGCGATCTGCTAGCTTTTAACCCTGATTTCCTTATCTGCAACAAAGTGTAATGCTAACAATTCTCAGGCTTGTAGTAAGTTTGAATGAGGCAATGCATGTAAAGCAGAGAGCACAGTGCCCAGCACAAAGAAAGCAGACAACGCATGGTGGCCCTTATTACTGCTGACCAGTATGGGAAACATTGTAAAGATGAAGTAAGCAACAGTAGCTTGATTTTATTACTTTTGAGGGGTGTGTGTGGGTGGTTTTGTTTTTAAAGAAATGGTTACTTAGAATCTTTTCTCTATGTCTTTCCACTTGTTTCCTTCAGTCTTCCTTGTTTCTTCAAAAGCTTCAAATAATTTTGATTAAGATCAACTGTAGCTCCCTATTTACTTTTCCTTGTTACTTGATGTTCCAGTGAGGCCATGTCGCCAATGTAACCCCTGTTTAAGCTCCTATGGCAAGTTTAGAACTATTATACCTGGGCTTTTATCTCCTAAATAACAGCATATTAGTCTACTAGGATACTGGAAAAAAATAAAACACCTAGATTAGACAAGTTAGCTTTAGCTGAAAAGCCCAGTACAGTGTGAATGCAGAGGACTTTGTAAGAAAAAATATTCTGCCCATACTTTATAAAGATACCTGTTACTCATCGTCTTATACTTTGAATTGTGTTTTTTCAATAATTATGATATGTGATGCTTTTACTATGTGGAAAATATCAGCAGGCATCCAATAAATGTTTGTGCCTCCATTCCCATTCAACAATAAACAACACAGAACAATGTCAATATTGATATTATTGAGTGCTTGTTCTGTACCAGTTACTGTGCTAAGCACCTTACATTTACTCTCTCATTTAATCCCTGCAACAACCCTATGAATAATAGGTGCTGTGCTTTTATCTATTTTACAAAGGAAGAAGCTGAAGTTTACTGAGATGAAGTAAATTGCTAAAGGTCACATATCCAGTGAGTAGGGTGACCGGTCCCTTCATTCTTTTAATCATGCCTTTCTGCCTTTTGTAAACCATGGCATAGTGTTTTGTGTGTTGTGTGTGTGTGTGGTATGTGTGTGTGTTTTAGGGTAGCTGAGAGGAAAAAAGAATAAAGGTAGGGTCTGTCTATAAAATACAATTTCGTTTGTGAGGAGATCATGGCGAGAATAGAAATCCAAGAGAGATTAATGGGGAAAGTTACTTAAACTGTGTATTTCAGCCTCTTCATCTATAAAATGAAAATAATAGAAGTTTCTAACTCAGTGTGACTGTTGAATGGGTTAATCCACCTGAAGTGCTTAGAATAGTGACAGGTACATTGTAAACACTCACTATTTATTAGCTCTCCACTAACATGAAAGGTCGTGAGACCAGGAACTTGGTTTTGTTCACTGCTGCATCATCAGAGCTCAGAACCCTGCCTCACATAGAAGAGGCCCTCAGTATGTATGGGTGAATGAATACTTGACTTCAGACACTGGTCAAGGTGCCTTAGGAAGCTGCTGTGCCTAAGTTGTGCACGCCTTTAAGAGACTTGGGATCAATTTTTTTTTTTTACTTCTAAACCCACTTCATTTAAAAGGAAAAGTCCCCCAAACCATCTCATAAAAGTGTTTAAGGCTTAGTGCACAATAACTATACCTCTGGAAATGTAGTATATTTTATAAATATATGTTTATAAACACTTCATTAGAAAGGCTTCCTTGTGAAACCATTTATTTATGAAGATTTTAAACAAGAGTCTTTACCGTAAATCCAGTAATCCTTTAATCACCCATAACCTACCATGTTATTACAAAGTCCTTACTTGGTATGGTTGTTTGTTATGTGCTATACCCGCAACTTTTGGGGTACCATGGTTTTTTACATTTAACTTACCTTCCAGGCATAGAAATTTCTTCCAGCTATTTTGTTGTATTTATAAAGTTAAATCATAAAAGGGCATCTTGAAGGGATTTTTTTTTTTTTAATATAGAGAAGGAACAAATACCTTGTACCTAAGTACCTAAACTGTCAGGGAATAAAAATATCAAGAATCACTCTTAATAATTTTTCACATGTGTTCCCAGTTACACTGCTTAATGCAGCAGCCTTCTAATTGTTGTATAAGAAATGTCTTCATTTGGGCATAGTTAGAAGTTAAAGAAATGTTAAGCAATTTTACTTGAAATCTTGTATTATGTAGATATTTTCTTCTTCAAGTTATTCCATCCCCAGAAGTGAATTTTCAGATCTCTGATTATTTTTTAAAACATGAAAATTAGCCATTTTGAATGGAAATATTGCTAAATATGTAGAATACTAAATATGTAAAAGTGCCCAGTTGTCCCTGAAAGACTAGATGACTTCTATTAGTTCTTTAGTTTCCTTTTTAAAGTATGGTTCTTTATTTTCTGATACTAAAAGAAAGTTTTACCTTCTTTTTATAGTTCAGGTCTTCCCTTATTTTCAGATGTCCATTCTCGCTGGGTTCCTAATTTACAGAGTTGTCAGGGTTTAGTCTAAGAGTCTCCATGGTAAAGTAAAGAGAATATATTTTGTGACAGCTGTATGTCTCATTGATATTCCTTTTCATTTATTTCTGGGTCCATGACTGTGCTTTGAATGTCTGACATTATTGGAAGTCTGACCTTTTTGGTAAGTGGGGTCATTTTTGTAATAAGGTATCGAGAAGATTTTTGGGGTTATCTAAAGTTGTTATCAATGAGTGTGCAATTCTCTTTAAATTCATAAATCAAAATATCTTTTAAATTACAAAACATAAAATGATTTTGGAATTCAGTTGTGGCATCAAAGAGAATGTTGAAATGCTACCTTCTTCAAAGGCTGGAAAGTGCTTCCCAGGGAAGACCTGTTTATTAGGGGAAAACAATTAGCTGGAAAAATCATATAGTTCATCTGAGAATAAAGACATTTTGATGGAAAAAAGCCATCCTTTGTCTCATCTAGCTGCTTGATAGCTGTAATCTCCAGTTCCACAGAATAAAAATTGTGCCAATGAGGAATCTAAATGTCCAGGATTTGAGGCCTACCTCAAGGATGAATATAAGAATTAGTGCGTTTGTTTTTCATATTGACACCAGGAAGAATAAATGGCACTTCCTGAAGTAATGTTGTTAGAGAAAATATTTTTGTTATTTGCTAGTTAAAATTTTAGAATTCTACTCTGAAGATTTGATAATACACAAGCAGACATTAAGTTTCTTCAAAACTTGCTGGTACTAGAGCTGTGAGCAATGCTAAATAAAACAAAATATAAAGAGAAGTAAGATGTTAATGTGTACAGAAGGACTAATTTTAGAGTGTGTTGCAAATTGGAACAACAGTGATTAAATAATAGCATAATAGCATTTAAACATTGATTTATAGTCATTGTGAGTTACACCTTGTTGTCCTGAATCTGTATCTTCTCCTAAGGTTTCAGGACGTTTTAGTTTCCATTGACCAGGAAGACTTTGCTAGAAATTTAGCCTCGCCCATCAGTCGTTATTAGAGCAGTTCCGGTATTATCACCTAAGTCTTCTCACCCTCCCTGCCTCTCTTCCTCCTCCGTTCCCTTCCTCTGCCTATTTGATTTGCATTTTTTTTTTTTGGTGGTGATGATGGTGGTGGAGGAGGGCGTAGTGGGGCGCATCAAACCGAATTTTAGGGCAGGATCTTGAGAGTAAAAATGTAGAATTATGCTTTTTGCTCCAAATATTTTACCAGGTGATATATGCTACCATTATTTTCTTAATCCCCATATTTTATTTCAAAAGACGTTGTAAAAAAAAAACCCGTATTTGGGCTTCCCTGGTGGCGCAGTGGTTGAGAGTCCGCCTGCCGATGCAGGGGATACGGGTTCGTGCCCCGGTCCGGGAAGATCCCACATGACGCAGAGCGGCTGGGTCCGTGAGCCATGGCCGCTGAGCCTGCGCATCTAGAGCCTGTGCTCTGCGACGGGAGAGGCCACAACGGTGAGAGGCCCACGTACTGCCAAAAAAAACCAAACCAAAACAAAAAAAAAACCCCGTATTTTTCTTTGTATCTGTCGTTAAAACATAATCTTGGGCATTAAGTGATAGCTAAGATTTCTAAAAAAGAAAAAAATCTGTTAAGGCTAGGAGTGCTAAAAAGTGTTTTTTTAATGTTTACCTGATGGGACATTTTACATCTTGGATCATGGGTTTTATTTCAGGTTAGCAGTGGTCTGAAACAACAGTTTTGTTTTGTTTTTTTTCCTGTTGGGACTTTAATCTCTCTTTGCCGTTTGAAAATGACAGGATGACATATGAGGGCAAGGAAATGCATCTGTATAAAGCTTCTGCTACGCAGAATCTTATACTGAGGAATCTAGTGACTCCCTACTCCTTAACTCAGCTGAAAATATTCACGAATTATTCCCTGTGGGAGTGACCTGGCATCAGTGATCTGAACTGACACTAAGTAAAATCTGGTAGGAATTATTTAAAATAAAGTCTTTTTTCTCTAGTTTTTAAAAATCATTTCTTCCTTTGTTTATTATAAGGAAGAATGATTTGGAAGAAAATAAAGTCATAGCAGAGTCACTATCACAGAGGTTGAAGAGGTTATACAACTTTACCAGAAAGTAATAAGATTAGCCACAGAACAGATGGAATCCTTTACCTGTAGACACAAACTACACAGGTAACAGGAATTCTCATTATTTTATCCAGTTGTTGTCTTGTCTTTTTATCACGGGAAACAGCATTGTCCTTTCTTGTGAAGGATGAATATGAATTATCATCCTTGTGGTGCTGAGTGCAACTGGAGTTTTATCCTAGAATCACTGTCTGTGAGCTTTCGGCCCTGAATTCTTCTGGTGCATCACCTTGTCATCTGTAACATGAAGATGATGATACTTGCCCTGCTGCATCTTGGGGCAGTTGTGAGGATCACATGACATGGATGAAAAAACTTTGGAAATTAAACAGCACTAATAGGTAGTTTTTAAATTGTTTTCCTTTAAATATTTGGCTTGTAAACATTCCTTGATCAGGTGTAGACTCGCTTAGTTTTCAATCTCAGGATGAGAGTTTTTTTTTTTTTTTTTGACATCTTTATTGGGGTATAATTGCTTTACAATGGTGTGTTACTTTCTGCTTTATAACAAAGTGAATCAGTTATACATATACATATGTTCCCATATCTCTTCCCTCTTGTGTCTCCCTCCCTCCCACCCTCCCTATCCCACCCCTCTAGGTGGTCACAAAGCACCGAGCTGATCTCCCTGTGCTATGCGGCTGCTTCCCACTAGCTATCTACCTTACGTTTGGTAGTGTATATATGTCCATGCCTCTCTCTCGCTTTGTCACAGCTCACCCTTCCCCCTCCCCGTATCCTCAAGTCCGTTCTCTAGTAGGTCTGTGTCTTTATTCCTATCTTATCCCTAGGTTCTTCATGACATTTTTATTTCTTAAATTCCATATATATGTGTTAGCATACGGTATTTGTCTTGCTCTTTCTGACTTACTTCACTCTGTAGAACAGACTCTAGGTCTATCCACCTCATTACAAATAGCTCAACTTCATTTCTTTTTATGGCTGAGTAATATTCCATTGTATATGTGTGCCACATCTTCTTTATCCATTCATCCAAAGATGGGCATTTAGGTTGTTTCCATCTCCAGGCTATTGTAAATAGAGCTGCAATGAACATTTTGGTACATGACTCTTTTTGAATTATGGTTTTCTCAGGGTATATGCCCAGTAGTGGGATTGCTGGGTCATATGGTAGTTCTATTTGCATTTTTTTAAGGAAGCTCCATACTGTTCTCCATAGTGGCTGTACCAATTCACATTCCCACCAGCAGTGCAAGAGTGTTCCCTTTTCTCTACACCCTCTCCAGCTTTATTGTTTCTAGATTTTTTGATGATGGCCATTCTGACTGGCGTGAGATGATATCTCATTGTAGTTTTGATTTGCATTTCTCTAATGATTAATGATGTTGAGCATTCTTTCATGTGTTTTTGGCAGTCTGTATATCTTCTTTGGAGAAATGTCTATTTAGGTCTTCTGACCATTTTTGGATTGAGTTGTTTGTTTTTTTGATATTGAGCTGCTTGTAAATTTTGGAAATTAATCCTTTGTCAGTTGCTTCATTTGCAAATATTTTCTCCCATTCTGAGGGTTGTCTTTTGGTCTTGTTTATGGTTTCCTTTGCTGTGCAAAAGCTTTGAAGTTTCATTAGGCCCCATTTGTTTATTTTTGTTTTTATTTCCATTTCTCTAGGAGGTGGGTCAAAAAGGATCTTGCTGTGATTTATGTCATACAGTGTTCTGCCTATGTTATCCTCTAAGAGTTTGATTGTTTCTGGCCTTACATTTAGGTCTTTAATCCATTTTGAGCTTATTTTCGTGTATGGTGTTAGGGAGTGATCTAATCTCATAGTTCTACATGTACCTGTCCAGTTTTCCCAGCACCACTTATTGAAGAGGCTGTCCTTTCTCCACTGTACATTCCTGCCTCCTTTATCAAAGATAAGGTGACCATATGTGCATGGGTTTATCTCTGGGCTTTCTATCCTGTTCCATTGATCTATCTTTCTGTTTTTGTGCCAGTACCATATTGTCTTGATTACTGTAGCTTTGTAGTATAGTCTGAAGTCAGGGGCCTGATTCAGGATGAGATTTTTGCCCTTCTAAAAGAAAAGCAAGTAAATCAGATGATGGGGTAGTTGGCAACCATGAATCTGTGCAATTTTCTGAATGTCACTGAGTTTGCTGGAAACATTATGTTGATCAGAAGGGGAATTTGGAAGAGATAAAATAACTCTGTCTGCTGGGGAAAGAGGCAAGCAATGTAGTATTGGAGAAAGCCTATGTGGAGAGTCAGAATGCCTGGATTGAAGTCCCGGCTCTGTAATGTAACCACCTTGACAGGTCACTCAACAGCCCTGAGCCCCCTATTTCCTCATCTTTAAATGGAGGTGGTGAAGCCTGTCTTGCTTTCACTCACGGGTCTGTGGGGAGATCAGGTGAGATAACGTAATGTGGGGAGATCAAGAGAGGTAAGGTGCTTTTTATATTGTAAAATGCTAAATTAATATAAATTATGTTGGACTGAACTGCAAACAGGCCTGTGTTTCAGGAAAAGTAACCTAAGTACGTTAAGGAATGTTTTAGTGTTTTGACTCTTGGAGACTTTTGGCTGATGACCTGTTTGATACAGGTTTCACTTTAGTAGCAACACGTGCAATAAAAAGAACAAAATGTTCCACAACTCTAGTGTTTTCTTACAGCTCAGTATAAAGCCATTGCTAACACTTTGGTGAATGTCCACCATATACTTCTATCTGAATAATTATTTTTTAAAGTAATTCAAGCACTACTACTGTCTTCATATGTCCTTTTAACTCATTTTGTTGCCTTTATTTATACCATTTGATTTTTTTTTTTTGGACTTCAAATTCCAACTCTGAAAAGGTGACAATATTTGCCTGTATGTGAAATGTTTGAGACACACCTAGTTAAAGAAACAAAAGCACAAAACATATGAAAGTACAGAACATTTTATTTTTAGTTACAATTTTCAGTTCTAGGTAGCTCAAAGCAGAAAAGCTGCTGAATGATATGAACATCATTTCTTTGCCATTAATGTTAAGAGGCAAAAACTAAATCCCAAACTTGACCCTTTCTCTCTTTTTTTTTTTTCCATTTTTGAAGGCTATTTAAGTATAACCCTACTCGATAATACCTTTTAATGCTTATTATTGAGAGAATGAAGCCTGTGAGCACTTGAACTTTCAAGGGCTACAACAGAATTGCTCTTCATTTTAGCTACTTGGGCAAAAAACAGTGTTTGATGGACTGCCTAGGTGAAGACCTGGGAAAGGAAGGGTTATCTACAAATTGAGTGAGTTTATTATGGCTTAGTGATTTGCTGATTGATTTCATTTGCTGTCAGTTAAGGCTCTCTTAATGTCAGTTTTCTTTGCATAATGCCTTGAAATAAAGACCAATGAAGTTCTTCAGATTGATGCCGCTTATATAAACTGACCCTGATTTGCCCTATTCTACATGACAATTTAAGTGACAGCGTTTAGAGGAAAATACAGCAATGAATATGCAACTTGAGGATTAAGGGAAATGCAGTAAATCATTCATTCTAAAACTAGGTACAAAAGTAATTTCTTGTAATGATTCCACAGATGCCTTAAGTTTCATTAAACAGACCATTATCAGTCACAAGAGTGTATGTGTGTGTGTGGTGGGGGGCTGTGTAGGTAGAGACAGACAGACAGAGGGACAGAAAGAGACAGAGGACGGAATTGAAAAAGAGAACTAAAAGTGATGTGAAATCTTTTCAAATTATAGTAAATCTTCCTCTCCCCACTTACTTAAACTTGGAGTTGTCAGAATCATGGTTTAAAAAATATTTTATCTGAGGTTGTATAAGTGCTGTATATTAAGTCACCAATGAAACATAGGGTAATTTTGAAGATTTAAATGCTTTTCAGTTTCAGAGCCTTCTAGTAAAGTGCTAGTAGCCTCTTTTTTCTTTCAATGGCCAAAAATTTCATAGTGCTGATTAAAAAGAGGTGTAACTTTTGTGGGGAAGACTAACTTAAGAAGTAACTCGCTGAGGAAACTGTGAAATACTAATATCTTAATATGTCTTCCGAGTGAGGGCTATTTCACCCCACAGACCCCAGGTAGCTTTTCTCTGTGGAGTGTATGACATTGCTTCTGTGTTGCAGAGCAATATTTTTGTCTGGAGTATACATTATAATGCATATTAATCACAATGAACCTGACTTGGTATAACTTCATTAGGATTAAAAGGGCAACATAGGAAACAGAGCCCTAAGGTGAAGAAAGCTCCTGGGTTCTGAGCCAGTGGTAGGAGGTTTAGCAAAGCGGCATATCATAAGCCTAAGTGCTATCTGTGACATATTTAAAAGAGGCCCACGTTGTATATTTGCAAATAAGGCTTAAAAATGTCCTCAAACCTTAGGTCTTTGGTTGAATGATTATCTGGTAGAATGATTTACCTACAACATGTAAAATTTAGAAGAAGAAACTCCATGTTTTTAATCCTTCTAAAATTGAGAAGGAAATCATGATTAAAATAAAATATGCAGCTTCACCTTGTATATTTATTAAGTTATATCATGGGAAAAAATAGAAGAAAAGAATATGAGACACTTAGCATGGGGACTTACACAAAGCCCTCAAAAGATAGCAGTTAAGACTATTACTGTTGAGACAATGTGTGTGAGTTGAGGGATGTTATGATTCTTCATCAGTGAGAAGGGATTCTTTGAAAGTTTTGAGTGTCTCACGTTATTACCAGGTTTTTGATTACAGCACACGAAGAGGTTAAATGACTTCTTTTTAGCACTGAGTGGTAGGTAGCAATAAAATGCTCTGAAAACTGGTAACTCGGAGGCAAAACTTGAACTAATTTTGGGACAAAGCCTGGGAAGAGCTGTGGCTCAGCTTATCCCCCTCAGTGTGATCATTCCAAGGTTTTGCTGTAGAATGTATTTGATTAGACTGTGCTGCCCCACATCCCAACTAGAGTGTTAATATACGGTATATGCTCCATATTTCCAAAATCCGAAAAATCCCGAGCTCCAAAACACATCTCGTTCTGAGGTTTCAGATTGGGATTGTGGGAACTGTATCAACATTATAAAACATTTTCCCACCAAAATAACACATATTACTGCTTCAATGCAAGACTTGTGTGTTTCTTATAGTGAGGCACATTCAGCCCGTGGCGTGTATTCTTGAGTGAAATTTGAATTTAATACCTAGTATCTCGTGCTTTATGTTTTGAGCCTTAAAGGAATCATGTGTAGTTTGTGCCCCCTAAAAACTCAGAGACTTCAACAATTGTGTTGTTATAGGCTAATCAGATATGGCTCTAATAGGCTTTACTTGGCTCAAGTCTGATCATGTTTGGAAACTAAAGGCACGTTTCAATTCCACGTGCGTAGGAGTCTCCTGAGACATTCTTTCAAGGCCCCTTCCTTTTTATATTCTGAAAGCGGAATGGATGAAATTCCTGGTCACATAAACTGCTTATCTTTTCTTGCATATCCTTCTAATTTGTTCCCACTGGGTAAGGTTATGCAGACTCTTGAAGGGTCTGAAGAAACCGGCTTTCCTAGGCACACTCTAGATAAGGAGAGCAAGGTAACTGGGAGCGAGGAGCCTTAGCAACCAGGATGGCCTTTGTTGTTTTGTTTTTTAATCTATTTATTTATTTATTTATGGCTGCATTGGGTCTTCATTGCTGCGCGCGGGCCTTCCCTAGTTGCAGCGAGCAGGGGCTGCTCTTTATTGCGGTGCACGGGCTTCTCATTGTGGTGGCTTCTCTTGTGGAGCACGGGCTCTAGGCGCGCGGGCTTCAGTACTTGTGGGACGTGGGCTCAGTAGTTGTGGCTTACGGGCTTAGTTGCTCCACAGAATGCGTGATCTTCCCAGACCGGGGCTTGAACCTGTGTCCCCTGCATTGGCAGGTGGATTCTTAACCACTGTGCCATCAGGGAAGCCCCAGGGTGACTTTTGAGTCAAAGTTATCTAGTTATTCTAGAGGGAAAATGGAAATATCATTTGAGAGTATTTATTGATTTATTGGATTGGTTATAGCTTTATTTTTTATTTTTTCCAGTTTTATTGAGATATAATTGACATACAGCGCTGTATAAGTTTAAAGTGTACAGCATAATTTGACTTACATGTAGTGTTGTGAAACGATTGCAGCAATTAGTTTAGTTAACATCCATCATCTCATATACAAAAAAAGAAAAAGAAAAAAAAAGTTTTTCTCCTTGTGATGGGAACTTTGGGTTTATGCTCTTGACAACTTTCAAATCTACCACACAGCAATGTAAACTATAGTCATCAAGTTGTACATTACATCCCTAGAACTTATTTACGTTACACCTGGAAGTTTGTATCTTTTGACCACCCTACCTTCATCCAGTCCCCTCTCTCCTCACCTCCTACCTCTGGTAACCATAAATCTGATCTCTTTTTTCCTGAGTTTTTAAAAAAATTCCTCATTTAAGTGAGATCAGACAGTATTTGTGTTTCTCTGTCTGACTTATTTCACTTAGCATATTACCCTCAAGGTCCATCCATGTTGTCACAAATGGCAGGAGTTTCTTTTTGTTTTTGTAATGGCTGATATATATATATATATATATATATATATATATATATTTATTTATTTATATATAAACACACACACACACACACACATATATATAAAGACTTCTTTATCCATTCATCTGTTGATCAACACTTAGGTTGTTTTCATGTCTTGGCTATTGTAAATAATGCTGCTGTGAACATAGGGGTGCAGATATCTCTTTGACATAGTGTTTTTGTTTCGGATATGGTCCCAGAAGTGTAATTGCTGGATCATTCTTCATTTTGGGGGGAACCTTTATACTGTTTTCCATAGTTGCTGTACCAATTTACAATCCCACTAATAGTGCACAAGGGTTTCCTTTTCTCCACACTCTCACCAGCATTTGCTATCTTTTGTCTTTTTGATTTGATTATAACTGTTCTAAAAGGTGTGAGGTGATATCTTATTGTGGCTTTGATTCGCACTTCCCTCTTTTTGTTTGTTTTTTTTTTTTTTTTTTTTTTGCGGTACGCGGGCCTCTCACTGTTGTGGCCTCTCCTGTTGCAGAGCACAGGCTCCGGACGCGCAGGCTCAACGGCCATGGCTCACGGTCCCAGCTGCTCCGCGGCATGTGGGATCTTCCTGGACCGGGGCACAAACCTGTGTCCCCTGCATCGGCAGGCGGACTCTCAACCACTGCACCACCAGGGAAGCCCACACTTCCCTCTTGACTAGTGATATTGAGTACCTTTTCACGTGCCTGTTGGCCATTTGTATGTGTTTTTGGAAAAATTCTATTCAGATCCTTTGCCCATTTTTCATTGGAATATTTATTTTTATGCTACTGAGTTGTATGAGTTCTTTATATATTTTTGAGAGTATTTAGAGACCAACTCAAACCACTAAATTGGCTTTAAACAATAAAATGGTCAGCTCTTTTAATCATATAGATTTGGGTATGGCTAACATCATCCAATGATGTATTGAGCACCTGCCAAGAGCAAGGCATTGTGCTGTGCTCTGGGATACAGGGGTGACTCAGAAATCTTTCTAGAGGGAGTATGAAATTTGAGATTGAAATGAGAGGGAAAAAATGATTGCTGTAGGAGAGACATAAAGTACCATAGCCTGCACTTTAGAGGAGAATGAAATTCATTCTTGCTGGGAAGATTAGGAGAGGCTTCATAAAGGAGGTGGCATTTGAGTGGGCCTTGAAGGTTATGCAGTTAAAAATCCCCTTTCATGTAAAATGTTACTGTCAGGAAATACAGATGAGAAATATCTGGAGTTTGAGCCTGAGCTGCTCGGTAGCTCTGCACCAGTGACATCTATGAGATTGTCTCCTCTGCAAACAAGGGTAGAACTAAATGATTGGTAGGATTCTTTTCAGTTAATTAAGCTCAGTGGTATTGTGAATAAATTACGGTCTCTACTGGATTTCTTATTGTTTGTTCCTTCATAATGTACAAAAAATAAATTCATTGATTTAGTCGAAATCAAAAAGCACCTTAGAACCAATTTGTCCTTAAAACAATATAGTAACTATTTTTTCGGAGTGATGTAGTTTAATATACTTCAATGAATTTTGTCATAGAATAGAAATTTTAGGAGTTATTCAAGGATGATAACCCTGACTGAAGCATGTAGATTCCCAAACCAATTTGGTATATATCAGAATCAGAATGGGATCATGGTAATAAAAGATTAGCTCTTAATAAAGAGCTCATAAAATTTTTTCTCTCCCTCTTTACTGATTGCTTTTCTTTAGGCATATTGAAAATTGTTCATATTGCATTTAATTAAACCACAAACAAGTGCATTAAATTCTTATAATTCCAACTAAATGGCTTTTTAGCATCTTCGTACAAATTGATGTAAAGACACTAATGGATGTCCTTTGCTGAGATTCATAAAGCTAACAGTTTTATGTGAAAGGAGGAAAGATAAGTGTCCAACATTGTGTGTGTATGTGTGTTAACACATTTACTCTTTATCAGTAGCTTAGATCAAGTGCACTTTCTGAAAGCTGTTGGTTTTGAGATACTGGATTGGGCAGTTTTTCTTTGGTCGTGAGCAACTAGCTCTCAGCCCTGTAAGTAATTTATTTCTATAACTTTTCTTTTTATATTAACACCACTCCTTAAAAAAAATTGCATACTGAACCCACAAAAGATCAAAATTAGGATGTGGTGTTTTTTTTTTGTTTGTTTGTTTGTTTTGGCGGTACGCGGGCCTCTCACTGTTGTGGCCTCTCCCGTTGCGGAGCACAGGCTCCGGACGCACAGGCCCAGCGGCCATGGCTCACGGGCCCAGCCGCTCTGCGGCATGTGGGATCTTCCCGGACCGGGGTACGAACCCGTGTCCCCTGCATCGGCAGGCGGACTCTCAACCACTGCACCACCAGGGAAGCCCTAGGATGTGTTTTTGTTACACTGCTCAAATTTGATTAAAGCAGTTGGATCTTTATAGGTTGACTATGGAACAGACAAATGGGGAGTGCTGGTTATCACTTTGGTCTCCAAAAAGTGTCAACCAGAGAGAGATTATTGGAATATAAGATGCCCCTTGTTAAGCTCCAAATAGCTTTTGAATTTGGATAAATAGGCACTCTCAATATTGTCCACATTATTACAGAAATTGAAGGTCTCACTAACTAAAATGAAGAACCATACCATCTTACATGTAGTTAATTCAGTCAGTCTTAACAAGTATGGAATTCCTGCTCTGTATCCAGCCCTGTGCTTGACAGATGACTGAGATGACAGAGGATGAATGTGCATTCAGGGAGGAAGAGTTTAAAAATAAAGAACCCCAAATGTTAGTTCCTAATACAAGAGGAACAAAACAAGCACTAATACAGGGACTGTCAAGGGCCAACATGCAGGCTATGAGCCTTTGTAGAGTGTGAAGATTGGGAAAGGGCCTGAATGTATCACTAACCTTGTTTTACATCCTCCTCAAAAACAGTGTTTTAAACAAGAAGAGTTCTGTCATTTTGGAGGAGATAGTCTCCTCTATTAGTGTTTTATCCATTCAGTTTCAGTATGAAATTTTAAAATGTATTATTGCCCCAACTTAACAAATGGGAATCAGCCCTTGCCTCCTCTCTTCACATACAGCTGAATGGCTTCCCATCACCCTTAAAATAAACTCCAACTGTCTCATGTTGCCCTTGGGCTCTTCATGACTTGGGCCTGACTGCAACTTCCATCTCCCATTGGTCTCTGCCTCACTCACTGAGTCTATAGCAATGAATGTGTAGCAATACTGGGCTTTTTGCTGTAACTGAACACAGCAGGCACAGTCCCATTTTGGAGGCCTTGTGCTTGTTGGTCCCTTTACTTGGTGTGCCTCACACCAGATCTTCATGAGGCTCAGTCCTTCACTTCATTCATGTTTTTGTTTCAATGTCATCTCATGGAAGCCTTCTCTCATCACTAACTAGACTAGCCTCCCTTCCCCCTTCACACTTTATAGCCCTGACCCTGCTTTATTTTCCTCCATAGCACATGACCTAATGTATTTGTCTGTTATCCTCCCCTAACTAGAATGTAAGACATATGAGAGCAGGGCTTGGTCTTTAGCACTGTATTTTCAGCACCTGCAACATAATAGGTGCTCAATAATATTTGTTGAATACATTAACTAATGAACTGCAGTTTTCTCTATTGTGAGCTTTTTAAGAGGCAGAGCTGTGTGCATATAAAAGAAAGGAGCAAGGAGCTTGGAATCAGATGAACTCCTGATTTTCAGTTGTGCCACTTGTTAGCAATGTGCCCTTAAGAAAGTTATTTATGGACTCTGAACATCAGTAGTTTTATATGTAAAATTGTGCTAAGTAATTCCGTTTTGCAAGGACAGTGTAAAGATTAGAGATTATGCATGTTTGCCACAGAAAACAGACCATGCTCAGGTTTTCATATACTTTATTTAATATAGCAAGAAAATGCCCTTCTTTTTCATGAGGAGTCTAAATTATCCTGCAAAGGTGTATCTATTACTTGATAAGAATTAGAGAATAGTCAAAGTAACAGTGATCTCCAAGGAATATACTCTTAGTTATCAAAAGTTTATATAAACATTTCCACATATCAGTGCCAGATGTTATGGTTTTAACATTTGGACAAAGCCAGACTTCCTGAATTCCAGCTCACGCCATTACATTAAATCAAATATTCCTTTTTACACTCATACCATACTAAGTCTTATCTATATGTCAATAGAATCTAAAGCAGGCTAATAATCTCCATGGTAAAACTCACAATGATGTCAAGACATAGTAGGTTCCCAAGAAATGGTAACTAATAATATATATTTTTTTTTCTGATGGAGAGCTAAAGTAGTGAAGTTAAGTTTCTTCATGGTTTCCTATGACCCACAATTATTTCTGTGTTACTCACTAACTAAACTATTCTCAGTTTGTCAGGCCTTGTTTTGCAACACATTAATAAATTCTATTATTTACCTATATAATGAGCATTTTGTATATTACTTAAAATTTTAAGTCTCTAAGGTAAGGAATTTATTATTGCTACTACTATTATAGTCATTATTATATATTATATTATGGACATATATATTATTATATGTCCATATGCAGTAGTTTCCAAGAGGAACTTTATTTCATTCTCTGCTTATTTTGATGATCTCTTTTTCATATTCTTATAGGAAACCAACATGTCACTTCTCATCCTTTTGGTCTTTCTTTACATTAACTTTTAGCGTAATAAGAGTAGTAATCACCATCAATCTAGATGCTACATTTAGCCTCAAATTGGCCTTAATTCAATTCGGGTTGGAAATAAAATATTTGAAAAAAAATTGGTCTTGTTTTTGGCACATTTAAGTTGTATATGCCATGGTTGAGTGGAGACCAGAAAAGAAGTTGAGAGTCTAAACACGATACAAAGAAAACATCATTTAAAAAAAATCTGCTGCAAAAGTATTCTGCAACTCTGCTGAATATGGTTTCCCATGAGGCTCCTTCTCATACCTGAAAAGCTACAATATTTACACCCTTCAAAGTGGTGCCAGTAAAAATTTTGAGTGTTGGGGTAAGTCAAGTCCAGGGCCCTTTCAAATGGTGAAAAGGAAAAAATGAACTTTGATTCTCTTTTTCTTATATAAAATAACACCAACAAAAACATACTGAACTATATGCAACACCACATTAAGTCAATTTATGCTCTTGTCTTTAGTTGTGCTTGACTTAAGGAGGTTGTGCCTTTGCAAAAAAATTTTTTTCTTCTATTTAATTACTTGAACGCATTTACTATCCTTATCATTGTCACCATCATCACTAAAAAGCATTTCAGTATCTGTGTGCATATTACATTAAGTATCTAGTTACACATGATTTTAACCATTCCCTCTACTAAATAAATAGGAGTACACAATCTTAAGTGGGTATCAGTGCCCCAGACCAGTCTCTAAAGGAAACATAGTAATTCCAGTATACGCACACAAACCCTAGCACATTGGTGGTCAAAAGTAGGCTCCCCAGGAATGAGAAAAACATCTTGTATGAGACAGAGGGGGAAGAAAACCAGGTTTACCAAAATTCTAGTTTCTACATAAAGGAAAGGTTATTCTTCTGCCAGGAAGATTTTCAGATATGGCAAGATAAAGGCCTACCCCAGTCTTAGTACGAAAAATGAAAATATAATTCCTTGGAATCCCTTCCCTTCTGTACATATACCTAATATGCCTAGATCTCATTCAGAATGAGAATTTGAGTCATGAGCTAATCCTGTGTGGGTGGGATTTGGGATATCACTGTCTTATTTTGCTTGTAAAGTCCTTTACTGATGTTATTGAATCCTTAAGTCAGGCTGCTGAGAGATGCACAGCACATTGTCATTTTATGTATATAAGTCAACTAAACTCACTAGAAGTTTGTTTTCCAATTTTCTCTTTTTTTCAAAGTAATCTTCTATTGTATGGTAATAGGAAAGTTGCCATAATTTTTAATCTTAATTTTTTTCTCATTAAAATAATCCCACAACCTCCTTTCATATTACATTTTTCTAGAATCCAAAGATGCTTTGGAGGAAGTGTAGAAATTATGTGACATATTTGGATAGTATAGAGATTCATTAATTTGTTAGAAATGTTTATTGAACTCATTCTACAGAATGAATGAAGTCCCCAAGAAAATATCATCTGAAGTTCTTTTGCTTGAAATAAATATTTCCATTACATAAGCAAAAATTGGTAGCTCAGAGTCAATGTAGTATAATAATTATTAATGAGTTTGAGATCTTTGAAAATCTTGGTTTCATAGCAAAATTCAAGAGGGCTTTGCTTTTGTACCCTTTTCAGTCAGTAGAGGAGAAAACATGAATTAAATTGACAAAAATGAGTGTTGTGATAGACTATCTGCATAATTTTGTGAAACTTGGAAAGCCTAGATTAATTCTGCTGATTTCACTGAGAAACTTTGTATGATAGATAGCCAAAAACAAACAAAGCAAAAAAACACTAAACCAGTCCAAAGCAAACTGGAAAGCTTGCAACACATGGGATAAGCATGGGCTTTGGAATTAGACAGACATGGATTCGAAACCTAGTTCCTTTCTTTATTAGCTAGGGGACCTTGCATAATGTACTTAGCATCGCTGAGCCTTAGTTTCTTGTTCTATAAAATAGAGATGATATGAGTCCTACAGGATTATTGCCAGAATTGGAAAAATATGCAAAACTCATGATGTGGTGTCTGGCACATAGTAATTGTTGTTAAAACTGGGGTTCTGGTAAGCCTTGGAGAATGGGACTCTAGAGGAAGTGAGAGCACCTTGGGCAAAGATTTGGTCAAGCCTAGGCTTTACTGACTCCCATACATTCCAACGCATTTGGTGATTCTGGTGGTAGAGCGTGGGTACACTCTCACCCACACTCCCTCTTTGGGCTATTTTGAGGCAGGTGTGGGGTTGACTTTGAGTGGAGAGTTGGGCTGAGTGCATATTGCACTGAGTCAGATTGCATTGACTTCTTTGATGCCTCAGGCTCTACTATGGCTCCTTCTGGCACTGCTTTGCCAGTCAGTGAGCAAATATAGACAGTTGTCTGACACTCTGTCAGGTTGAGTGTGATAAGCTAGGTTGTTTAATCCAAGTATCTGTATAAAGGAGTCTCTAGGAGTTAGGGACAGGAGACAGGTTAGTCTAGTCCAGGCCTTTGCCAGATAAATAGCTACCATTTAAACTTCAGAAAAAGTTTATTTGTTTCTAAAATTTATGTAGATATGTGTATATATCCTCTTTTTAGTTAAATGTTACCATACTACATATACACACACACT
Organism: Phocoena sinus; assembly: GCF_008692025.1. Classification (NCBI taxonomy): domain Eukaryota; kingdom Metazoa; phylum Chordata; class Mammalia; order Artiodactyla; family Phocoenidae; genus Phocoena; species Phocoena sinus. The sequence continues at coordinate 65,707,175 of NC_045768.1, forward strand.
TTTCTCTCCTTTTTATTTTGAAATAATTATAGATTCACAAGAAGTTACAAAAATAGTACAGAGGAAAGAAATCCCCATGTACCCTTCACCCATTTCCCCCCAGTGTTACATCTTACATAACTTTAGGACAATATTAAAACCAGAAAATTGACATTGCTACAATGTGTATGTATAGTTCTGTGACATCTTATCACGTGTGTATTTGTGTAGTCACCACCGTGATCAAGATACAGTGCTATTACATCACCACAAAGACCTTCCTCAGCTAACCACTTTATAGACATATCAACCCCTCCCCCCAAATCAGCCCTAATCCCTGGTAACCACTAAATATTTTGTCTCTGTAATTTTGTTATTTCAAGAATACATAAATGCAGTCCTACAGAATGCGGCATTTTGAGGTTGACTCTTTTTTCACTCAGCATGATGCCCTTGAGTTCCATCCAAGTTGTTGCATCTATCAATAGTTTGTTCCTTTATGTTGCTGACTAGTATCCATTGTATGGATGTGCATAATTTGTTTAACCATTCACCCATTGAAGGACATTTTCATTGTTTCTGATTTTTGGCAATCACATATGAAGCTATGATCTCTAGGATAAATGTTTAGAAATGTGCTTCCCTGGTGGCGCAGTGGTTGAGAGTCCGCCTGCCGATGCAGGGGACACGGGTTCGTGCCCCAGTCCAGGAGGATCCCACGTGCCGCGGAGCGGCTGGGCCCGTGAGCCATGGCCACTGAGCCTGCGCGTCCAGAGCCTGTGCTCCACAACGGGAGAGGCCACAACAGTGAGAGGCCCATGTACCAAAAAAAAAAAAAAAAAAAAAAAAGTTCAGTAATGTGATTGCTAGGCCATATGTAAGTGGATGCTTAGTGTTTTAAGAAACTGCCAAACTGTTTTCTAGAATGGCTGTACCGTTCTTCATTCTCAGCAGGATGTTTGAGAGATCCAGTTTCTCTGTTCCCTTGTCAGCTTTTGATGTTGTCACAGTTTTTTCTTTTAGCCCTTCTGTTAGGTACGTAGTGATATCTCACTGTGGGTTTTTTCTTTCTCTAATGGCTAGTGATTTTGAAACTCCTTTTAATATGCTTATTTGCAATTTGTATAAGAGAATTCTTTGGTAAAATGTACCTTATTTTGCTTATTTTCTAATTGGAGTGTTTGTCTTTTTACTATTGAGTTTTGAGAGTTTTAAAAATATTTTCCAGAAACTAGTTCTTTATCAGATAGGTGGTTTGCAAATTGTTTCCTGTCTGTAGCTTGTCTTTTAATCTTCATAACAAGATCTTTCACAAAGCAAAAGTTTTAAATTTTGATGAAATTCAACTTACTGATTTTTTTTCTTTTATGAATCATGCTTTTGGCATTATATCTAAGAACTCTTTGGCCAAGCCCTAGATGCCGAAGATTTTCTCCTACATTTCTTCTGAAACTTTTAAAGCTTTATATTTTACATTTAAATCTATGATCAATTTTGAGTTCATTTTTGTGTAAGGTCTATGGTTTAGGTTGTGGTAATCAGAATTATAATATGACCCCCAAGATCTTCCCCCTGATGTACTGTACATGTATTATATAATTTACCCTCTCTCCTTGAGGGTGAGACTAGTAAATAGGAGATTATCCTGGATGGGCCTGACCTAATCAGATGAGCCCTTTAAAAGAAGGTGAAGTGTCAGAGATGTGCTCTTCTTCTGGCCTGGAAGAAAGCAAACAGCCAAACTGAGAAAGGAGGGGTCCATTTGGCAAGGACCTGAGGGGGTTCCTTAGGAGCTGAGAATCACCCTGGCTCATTTTCTTGCTGGCTGAATCCAGCAAAAAAATGGAGACCTCCGTTCTACTACTGGAAGAACTAAATTCTGCCACTTGGAAAGAGGGCCCTGAATCTCAGAGAGATCACAGCTCCAGCTGAAACTTTTATTTCAGCCTGGTAAGACCCTGAGTGGAAGACCCAGTTAACCCATGCTAGACCCATAGAAACTATGAGATACTAAATTTGTGTTGTATTAAGTCATTAAGTTTTGGGTAATCCTAGAGTGTGGTGCTACTTTTGTGCTTATATAGATAAGGATTCTGATTACTGGAGCTTGCATCTGGGTGTTAGAGAAAGAAATGGGACATCCACGCTGTTGGGCACAGTGAGTTGGTAGATCGTCTTCTGGATGTGGAGGCTTCCTGAAGCCTTACTTGTGCCTTTTGTTTAAATTAACTTCTACTGGAGTATAGTTGATTTACAGTGTTGTGTTAGTTTCTGCTGTACAGCAAAGTGAATCAGTTATACATATACATATATCCACTCTTTTTTAGATTCTTTTCCCACAGAGGTCATTACAGAGTATTGAGTAAAGTTCCTTGTGCTATACAGTAGGTCCTATTCATTATCTTTTTTATATATAATAGTATGTGTCAATCCCAATCTCCCAATTTATCCCTGCCTCCTTCCCCCATTGGTAACCATAAGTTTGTTTTCTACATCTGTGGCTCTGTTTCTGTTTTGTAAATAAGTTCATTTGTACCCGTTTTTTAGATTCCACATATAAGTGATATCATACGATATTTGTCTCTCTCTCTGACTTACTTCACTCAGTGTGACAAGCTCTAGGTCCATCCATGTCACTGCAAATGGTATTATTTCATTCTTTTTTATGGCTGAGTAATATTCCATTGTATACAGGTACCACATCTTCTTTATCCATTCATCCATCGATGGACATATAGATTGCTTTCATGTCCTGGCTATAGTAACTAGTGTTGCAGTGAACATTGGGGTACATGTATCTTTTTTGTTTTTAATAGATCTTTATTGGAGTATAATTGCTTCACAATACTGTGTTAGTTTCTGTTGTACACCAAAGTGAATCAGCCTTATGTATACATATGTCCCCATATCCCCTCCCTCTTGAGCCTCCCTCCCATCTCCCTATCCCACCCCTCTAGGTCATCACAAAGCACCGAGTTGATCTCCCTGTGCTATGCTGCTGCTTCCCACTAGCTAACTATTTTACATTTGGTAGTGTATATATGTTGATGCTGCTCTCACCTCTCACTTCACCTCAGCTTTCCCTTCCCACCCTGTGTCCTCAAGTCCATTCTCTATGTCTACATCTTTATTACTGCCCTGCAAGTAGGTTCATCAGTACCATTTTTTTTTCCTTTAGATTCCATATGTATGTGTTAGCCTACGGTAGTTGTTTTTCTCTTTCTGACTTACTTCACTCTGTACGACAGACTCTAGGTCCATCCACCTCACTACAAATAACTCAATTTCGTTTCTTTTAATGGCTGAGTAATATTCCATTGTATATATGTGCCACATCTTCTTTATCCATTCATCTGTCAATGGACATTCAGGTTGGTTCCATGTCTTGGCTATTGTAAATAGTGCTGCAATGAACACTGTGGTACATGTCTCTTTGAATTATGGTTTTCTCAGGGTATATGCCCAGTAGTGGGATTGCTGGGTCATATGGTAGTTCTATTTTTAGTTTTTTAAGGAAGCCTCCATACTGTTTTCCATAGTGGTTGTATCAATTCACATTCCCACCAGCAGTGCAGGAGGATTCCCTTTTCACCACACTGGAAAGCATTTATTGTTCCTAGATTTTTTTGATGATGACCATTCTCACTGGCATGAGGTGATACCTCATTGTAGTTTTGATTTGCATTTCTCTAATGATTAGTGATGTTGAGCATCTTTTCATGTGCCTCTTGGCCATCTGTATGTCTTCCTTGAAGAAATGTCTGTTTAGGTCTTCTACCCATTTTTTAACTGGATTGTTTGTTTTCTTGATATTGAACTCCATGAGCTGTTTGTATATTTTGGAGATTAATCCTTTGTCTGTTGTTTCTCCCATTCTGAGGGTTGTCTTTTTGTCTTGTTTATGGTTTCCTTTGCTGTGCAAAAGCTTTTAAGTTTAATTAAGTCCCATTTGTTTATTTTTGTTTTTATTTCTGTTACTCTAGAAGGTGGGTCAAAAAAGATCTTGCTGTGGTTTATGTCAAAGGGTGTTTTTCCTATGTTTTCCTCTAAGAGTTTTATAGTGTCTGGTCTTACATTTAGACCTTTAATCCATTTGGAGTTTATTTATGTGTATGGTGTTAGGTAGTGTTCTAATTTCATTCTTTTACATGTAGCTGTCTGGTTTTCCCAGCACCACTTATTGAAGAGACTGTCTTTTCTGCATTATATGTTCTTGCCTCCTTTGTCGTAAATTAGGTGACCGTATGTGCATAGGTTTATGTCTGGGCATTCTATCCTGTACCATAGATCTATATTTCTGTTTTTGTGTCAGTACCATGCCGTCTGTATTACTGTAGCTTTGTAGTATAGTTTGAAGTCGGGGAGCCTGATACCCGCAACTCTGTTTTTCTTTCTCAAGATTGCTTTGGTTATTTGGGGTCTTTTGTGTTTCCATACAAATTGTAAAGTTTTTTGTTCTAATTCTGTGAAGAATGCCATTGGTAGTTTGATAGGGATTGCATTGAATCTGTAGGTTGCTTTGGGTAGTATAGCCATTTACACAATATTGATGCTTCCAATCCAAGGACATGGTATATTTCACCATCTGTTTATGTCATCTTTGATTTCTTTCATCAGTGTTTTATAGTTTTCTGAGTACAGGTCTTTTGCCTTCTTAGGCAGGTTTATTCCTAGGTATTTTATTCTTTCGTTGCAGTGGTGAATGGGCTTGTTTCCTTAATTTCTCTTTCTGATTTTTCGTTGTTGGTGTATAGGAATGCCAGAGATTTCTGTGCATTAATTTTGTATCCTGAAACCTTACCAAATGCATTGATTGGCTCTAGTAGTTTTCTGGTGGCATCCTTAGGATTTTCTATGTATAATATCATGTCATTGGCAAACAGTGACAGCTTTACTTCTTTTGTGATTTACATTCCTTTCATTTCTTTTTCTTCTCTGATGATTGCTGTGGGTAGGACTTCCACAATAGTGGTGAGAGTGGACATCCTTGTCTTGTTCCTAATCTTAGTGGAAATGCTTTCAGTTTTTCACCATTGAGTATGATGCTTGCTGTGGGTTTGTCATATATTGGCCTTTATTAGGTTATTAGGTTGAGGTAGGTTCCCTCTGTGCCCATTTTCTGGAGAGTTTTTGTCATAAATGGGTATTGAATTTTGTCAAAAGCTTTTTCTGTATCTATTGAGATGATCATATGGTTTTTATTCCTTAATTTGTTAATGTGGTGTATCACATTGTTTGATTTGCATATATTGAAGAATCCTTGCATCCCTGGGATAAATCCCACTTGATCATGGTGTATGATCCTTTTAATGTGTTGTTGGATTTTGTTTGCTAGTATTTTGTTCAGAATTTTTGCATCTATGTTCATCAATGATATTGGTCTATAGTTTTCTTTTTTTGTGATATCTTTTTCTGGTTTTGGTATCAGGGTGATGGTGGCTTCGTAGAATGAATTTGGGAGTGTTTCTCCCTCAGCGATTTTTTGCAAGAGTTTGAGAAGGATCGGTGTTAGCTCTTCTCTAAATGTTTGATAGAATTCACCTGTGAAGCCATCTGGTCCTGGACTTTTGTTTGTTGGAACATTTTTTATTATGGTTTCAATTTCATTACTTGTGATAGGTCTGTTTATATTTTCTAATTCTTCCTGGTTCAGTCTTGGAAAATTGTACCCTTCCAAGAATTTGTCCATTCCTTCGTGGTTGTCCATTTTATTGGCATATAGTTGTTTGTAGTAGTCTCATAATCCTTTGTATTTCTGCGGTATCAGTTGTGATTTCTCCTTTTTCATTTCTAATTTTATTGATTACAGTCCTCTTCCTTTTTATCTTGATGAGTCTGGCTAAGGGTTTATCAATTTTGTTTATCTTCTCAAAGAACCAGCTTTTAGATTTATTGATCTTTGCTCTTGTTTTCTTCGTTTCTATTTCATTTATTTCTGCTCTGATCTGTATGATTTCTTTCCTTCTACTGACTTTGGGTTTTCTTTGTTCTTCTTTCTCTAGTTGTTTCAAGTGTAGTGTTAGATTGTTTATTTGATATTTTTCTTGTTTCTTGAGGTGAGATTGAATTGCTATAAACTTCCCTCTTAGAACTGCTTTTGCTGTGTCCCATAGGTTTTGGGTTGTCATGTTTTCATTGTCATTTGTTTCTGTGTATTTTTTAATGTCTTTGATTTCTTCAGTGATCTCTTGGTTATTTAGTAGTTCACTGTTTAGCTGCCATGTATTTGTGTTTTTTACAGTTTTTTCCTGTAATTGATTTCCAGTCTCATAGCGTTGTAGTCAGAAAAGATGCTTGATACAATTTCAGTTTTCTTAAATTTTCCAAGGCTTGATTTGTGACCCAAGATGTGATGTATCCTGGAGAATGTTCCATGTGCACTTGAGAAGAAAGTGTATTGTGCCACTTTTGGGTGGAACGTTCTATAAATATCAATTAAATCTATCTGGTGTATTGTGTTGTTTAAAGCTTGTGTTTCCTTATTTATTTTCTGTTTGGGTGATCTGTCCATTGGTGTAAGTAGGATGTTAAAGTCCCCTACTATTATTGTGTTACTTTCAATTTCTCCTTTCATGGTTGTTAGCATTTGCCTTATGTATTGAGGTGCTTCTATGTTGGGTGCATAAACATTTATAATTGTTACATCTTCTTCGATTGATCCTTTGATCATTATGTAGTGTCCCTCCTTATCTCTTGTAACAGTCTTTATTTTAAAGTCTATTTTATCTGATATGAGTATTGCTACTCCAGCTTTCTTTTGATTTCCGTTTGTGTGGAATATATTTTTCCATCCCTTCACTTTCAGTCTGTATGTGTCCCTATGTCTGAAGTGGAACTCTTGTAGACAGCATATATATGGGTCTTGTTTTTGTATCCATTCACCCAGTCTGTGTCTTTTGGTTTGGGCTTTTTTTTTTTTTTTTTTGCGGTAAGCGGGCCTGTCACTGTTGGTGCCTCTACCGTTGCAGAGCACAGGCTCCGGACGCGCAGGCTCAGCAGCCATGGCTCACGGGCCTAGCTGCTCTGCGGCATGTAGGATCTTCCCGGACTGGGGCACGAACCCGTGTCCCCTGCATCAGCAGGCGGACTCTCAACCACTGCGCCACCAGGGAAGCCCTTGGTTGGAGCATTTAATCCATTTACATTCAAGGTTATTATCAATATGTGTGTTGCTGTTACCATTTCCTTAATTGTTTTGGGTTTGTTTTTGTGGGTCTTTTTCTTCTCCCGTGTTTCCTGCCTAGAGAAGTTTCTTTAGCATTTGTTGTAAAGCTGGTTTGGTGATGCTGAGTTCTCTTAGCTTTTGCTTGTCTGAAAAGCTTTTGATTTCTCTGTAGAATCTGAATGAGACCTTTGCTGGGTAGAGTAATCTTGGTTAGAGCTTTTTCTCTTTCATCACTTTAAGGATATCCTGCCACTCTCTTCTGGCCTGCAGTTTCTGCTGAAAAATCAGCTGCTAACCTTATGGGGATTCCTTTGTATGTTATTTTTTTTGTTTTTCCCTTGCTGCTTTTAATATATTTTTCTGAATTTAATTTTTGTTAGTTTGATTAATATTTGTCTTGGTGTATTTTTCCTAGAGTTTATCCTGTATGGGACTCTCTGTGCTTCCTGGACTTGAGTGACTGGTTCACTTGGGGGTTCCTCCTATCTCCTTGGGTGTCATGGTCCTCCACCAGCAGCTGGCAGGCACCCTAGTTTTGGGGAGACGCTAACTCAGCGTCTTCCCACACCACCATCTTGACGCCTGCATGTATCTTTTTGAATTATGGTTTTCTCCAGATATGGGCCCATGAGTGGGATTGCTGGATCATATGGTAGCTCTATTTTTAGTTTTTTTAGGATCCTCCATACTGTTCTCCATAGTGGCTGTACCAATTTACATTCACCAACAGGGTAGGAAGGTTCCCTTTTTTTCACACCCTCTCCAGCAACCTGTGCCCTTCTGACTCTAGGCCACTCTCTGTTTTGGTTTGTGGGCACAAACACAGCTGTTGCAGCTCTCCTTCACACCAGTAGGGGAAGAGCTGCCTAGCTCAGTCACCGTGATGCAGAGGAGTGCTCTCCATACTTGTTGATGGCTTACTTTTATTTTTGAACCAGTATCTCCAATATATGTATGTATGTATATTTATACCTTTATAAATTGTATACTTGTGTTATTGTTAAATAAGCTCTATAACATAAAACAAAAAAATATAGAATATTTTAAAGGTATGATTTTAAAAGATTTTTAAAAGAAAGATTAAAAAGTTAATATAAAAACTATGGAGACAGTAAAAAGATCAGTGATTGTCAGGGGTTGGGGAGAAGGGAAGAATGAGTAGGCACAGAGAATTTTTAGGGCACTGAAACTCTTCTGTGTGATACTACCATGGTGGGTACATGTCATTATACATTTGTCCAAACCAATAGAATGTACGTCACCAAGAGTCAACACAAATGCAAGCTATAGGTTTTGGGTGATGATGTGTCAGTATAGGTTCACTGATGGTAACAAATGTACCACTCTGGTGCAGGATGTTTTTGGGTGTGTAGGGGCAGGGGGTATATGGGTAATTTATGTACTTCCCACTCAATTTTTCTGTGAACCTGAAACTGCTCTAAAAAATGTAGTCTATTAAAAGAACTAAATATAAAATAGAATAAAATCTATATATGGAAGTCTCCAATTTTTTTTCCATTTTAACTCACTTTGGGCACTGAATACATCCCAGTGGGTATGCAAGACAATGGACTTTCCCTTTCTTTTTAATAAAGAGATAAAATTTTTATTCTTTGATATGGATTGGCACTGGTATCATCACTTGGTCCATTTTTTAGACATTAATATTTCCTGTTAGGTATTTTGGGAAAAGGTGGAAGGATTCTACAGTGCAGCAGGGCTGAGAATGGTGTCCTCACTTGTTTATTTACTTTCTTTGTATTTCACCATGAACTCTTATGTACCCTGTATGGTTAAGTAATTTATGGATTAAATTATTTTTCATAGTTTAGTCTTTACAGTAGTTTACAATGAGATAAGAGGTAGTCTTTAAAATCTTCTATATAAGGTTTGCTGTTTTTCTTGTGGCAAAATGCTTCAAATTACTCTTGAACTTGAGTGTGAATTATGTACTTTTCTGTAACATAAAGAGAAGGGTTCCAAATCTGTAGACCTTTTCTTTGCTGGCAAGTGGCTATCAAAAGCATTCTATCTATAAATTTTTTTTTAAAGAAGCCAAGAGAAAACACATTCTGTCACAAGAAGTTTTAAAAAAAATGAACTGCTTTATTGAAGGAGTTTTATGGAGCATTATGAAAATAGTTGTTTGGAAGTGTTTCCAGAATTTTGGAATTTTTCCAAAATTGATCTAAATCTATAAAAATTCATATATGTGTATACACATAGAAAGTTCAGAAGCAACATTTTTGAACCAAAACATGTGTTTGAATTTTTGTTAAAAATATAAAATGTATTTAGTATAAAATGCATTTGTGAAAATATAAAAACAGGACATATATTAGTTTAAAGAACAGTTGATTAATTCAGGGAAGTTGGAAATATTTTAGCCAAAATTCCAATTAAAACTTCATTTACTTGATTGATAGGATTGAAACATGCATGTCATGATTTAATAAACACAACCAGTGGTGTACTTTCGCCAAGTGCATCTTCCCTATTTACCACGTCATGGGATTGGTCAGGGTGAGGATTCAGTATTAGACTTCCAAACACGTTTCCCCACTATCCAAAAGCAGAGCGTTCCTATAAAACCTGTCATAAGCTGAAATGGTGTTAAGTGAAGGAGCAGTTACCCTAGGCCCCATCTTGCTAATGGATGAACAAAATAAATGGAGACAAAGCACAGATGCTCACAGACACAGTTCAGAGCTGTGTGGACTTGGTGCTTAGATGCTGAGAGTAGTTCCCGGGGAAGGAGCTTGGAGGGGGCGACTCTCACTGCTCTGGGTGAGCGCTGCCTCCAAAAGGGCTCACTGCAAAACAAACAGTGAACGCTATTTTTGCTTTTTGCCTTTTTCGGTAAAAACAAAAATCCTCTTGGGATTTCTTTCGGTTATCGAAAACAGGTACAAATGCAGGTCTTTCGTGAAAGTGAAGTGGCATAAGGCAAACTTTCGAAGAGCAGGGATACCTGTATCACAAAAAGTTATACAAGATTTTTAAAATTGTAAAGCATATCCAATCATATTTCTTTCACTAACCATCATTAGTAATAACTTTTTGTTGAGAGTAAGAGGTTTCAGGGCTACTGATAAAGCCAAGTTAAGGCCCTCTCCCTCCTCTCATAGCTGTTTATGCTTAGTTTCAAGCCCACTTGTACTTGGTTACACCTTTGTAGAAGTGTTTTCTTGCTTGTGTTTTGGATAGGGTTTCTCTAAAATTTTGTTTCTGGCCCCTTCTACTTTCTCTTCCTTACTGATTCCTCAGAATTCTTGTCAGCTGAAAGCATTCTTACCAGCTTTGATGCCTGCACATGCATGCACACACACATATACACACACACACGTGCAACTCTGTGTGGTAAAGCAAGGAGGTGGATGGCAGTCTGCCATCCTGCTTGAGTCTTTCCTACATAACTTTGTACTGGAATGTCATGGTGAATAGCATTTAGGGCCAGGGCCAGAAACCCAACATCCAAACTAAACAGTCCATTTCCAGATCTTAGACTGGCTCTTGACTGGGGGACGTAGTTGCTATTTGCAGACTAGTAAGAGACGCTTTAACCCTCATTCTCTGCTGTATCCCTACATTTATAAAATGTTGGAATGAAAGTAAGTCAACTAAATGAGCAACCTTACAGAGTAATTTTGTGGTAATGAAGAAAATAATTTTCCTTTAATTCCAGGTGCCAAGGAATAAAATTTAATACTAAAAACTATGAGAATGTTATCATTCTAAGACTTTCATTCGTAGGAAAGACATCTTAAATAGTAACTTTTATTTTATTATTTTTTAATTAAAAAAATTTTTTTACTAGGGTACAGTTGATTTACAATGTTGTGTTAGTTTCAGGTGTACAGCAAAGTGAATCAGTTATGCATATACATTTACCCACTCTTTTTTAGATTCTTTTCCCATATAGGCCATCACAGAGTATTGAGTAGAGTTCCCTGGGCTATATACAGTAAGTCTTTATTAGTTATCTGTTTTATATATAATAGTGTGTATATGTCAATCCCAATCTCCCAATTTGTCCCTCACCTCCTATTACCCCCTGGTAACCATAAGTTTGTTTTCTACATCTGTAATTCTATTTCTGTTTTGTAGTTAAGTTCATTTGTACCCTTTTGTTAGAGTCCACATATAAGTGATATCGTATATTTGTCTTTTTCTGACTTCACTCAGTATGACCATCTCTTGGTCCATCCATGTCACTGCAAATGGCATTATTTTGTTCTTTAAATAGTAACTTTTATTATCAATGGGACGTTTTGTTGTTAGGAAGTAAATATTCATTAGCCTCTAAAATTCTTTATTTTTGAAAGAATTTTAATATATTCAATGTGTAGAATAACTTGTATTTAAAATACTTATATGTCCAATAATACCCCTCAGATATATGGAATCTTTCTTTTATGAGTTAAATTAGTAATTTTCCTAATTTGATATCATTGTCATTATTATAGTTAACATTTACCTGAATGTTTACTGCGTGCCGGATAGTTAAGGTCTTTTCATGTATTAATATTCATTTAACCCCCACAAAATCTTTGTAAGGTAGGAATCATTTTCCCCATATTATGGAGATTTATTATATTTCACATATTTGGTATATCTATTTTACATGGTATACTTACTTTATATAGTATATAGAAATGAAGTATATCCGTAATTACAAATTTTAAAGTAAATGTCAGAGGTTTTTGCTTACCAATTACTTACTCAAAAATATAAACAGAAAATTTACTATTTTGTTGGCATCTAGGCCTTATGATATTTTCCACTAATTGCTCCTTCTCCTAACATCAGCTTCCCAAGGCTCCTACTTTCCCTGAAATCCAATTTTGAAGTCAGTCTAAACTACATAATATGTATATAACAAATTATATAAATAATATACTAGTTCTCAAGTGAGTCACCTGTTTGTGTCTCAGAATTTTTTGTATTCTAAAACACGCTTTTCCTTGAAATAGAGAGAATGTGGAATTTTATATGTTTGAACTTTCTCATCTTGGTATGCTGATTATAAACACAATAGATTATCTCTAAAACAAAAGGCTATTTTTGTCCAGAAAGTGTTTTTTGTTCTGTTTCTCATATAACTAGATAAACCCTACTGAGATTCATATCTCACTGCATGGTATAGTCAAAATCCCAAGGGCCAAAGATGTCACGGGATATATTCTCAAGTGCTGGGCTTGCTTTTGACAGTATCATGCTGCTTTGTCATTGTTTCCTAATGGAAAAAGGTGTGATGTTTTAATACAGGAGTGAGGGGTATTGTATAGCGCTAGACTTCAGGAGGTTGATAGAGAGGTCATGAGATGCTCACTCACTCCTCCTCGTACCCCCTCACTTGATTCCAGCTGTCATTTCCATTTCTTCTACCAAGCTGGCACCTTTCTTTTGTATTAAAGAGTTGGATTTTTCACTGGCATCCTTTATAATATAGTTTGAATGACTTTTTAATACTGGAAGTTAACATTCTTTATTCTTCAAAAGAGCTGTGGATTCTTTGAATAGCTTTGCGATTTCACTGACACTCCTCCCTACCTTTCAGTTCTGAAGGAGGTTTTCATTTTAGAAGCATGTAGTATATTTTACTTACACTAGTTCCGTGAAACATACTTTCTGTATTGATTACCTTACCTTTGCTGCTCTGAAAAAAATATCCTATACAGTAAGTGTTATAGAAAATTGCTTTCATCTCTCAAATACTGCGTTAAAAATTTTAAATGCTTAAGACTCTAAATCCTAAGCAAAAAGTAGATTATTATTTTATTCTTTTTAATGTTATAAAGAAGTAATATGTGGTTTCTCTTAATACTGCACTGAATATCAGAATTTAGTTATTAAAAGCAGATCAAGGAAGGAGCCAAAATAATTATGACTTTTGTTCCATCCATCACGTAAAAATTCAGATATAACTTCTCAAAAAATATTTTATTTTTTAAAAAAGAGATTTGAAGGAATACCTTTTTTTTTTTTTTTTTTTTTTTTTATGCGTTACGCGGGCCTCTCACTGTTGTGGCCTCTCCCGTTGCGGAGGACAGGCTCCGGACGCGCAGGCCCAGCGGCCATGGCTCACGGGCCCAGCCGCTCCGCGGCATGCGGGATCCTCCCAGACCGGGGCACGAACCCGTGTCCCCTGCATCGGCAGGCGGACTCTCAACCACTGCGCCACCAGGGAAGCCCCTAGGAATACCTTTTATATTATAATTCCTTTTAGAATATCATGTATGTGACAATTCATGAAATGTGTTTCTCCAAATTTAAGAAATAGGACTTTTTTTTTTTTTTTTTGAGGTACGCGGGCCTTTTCCTGCTGTGGCCTCTCCCGTTGCGGAGCACAGGCTCCGGACGCGCAGGCTCAGCAGCCTTGGCTCACGGGCCCAGCCGCTCAGCAGCATGTGGAATCTTCCTGGACTGGGGCACGAACCCGTGTCCCCTGCATCGGCAGGCGGACCCTCAACCACTGCGCCCCCAGGGAAGCCCCAGGACAACTTATTAAATGTTGAAATTTTTTATATATTAGAGGCTAGTTCTATTATGACTTACATTGAGATAATAATCCAGGAGCCTATTATTGATAGAAGAGTACTTTCTTCTTTTTATTAAATAAGGCCTTTATGTAAGTTTTCATGCATTTTATGCACTTTAGGTCCTTATATAACAGGAACACATGTATACAAGCCACCTATCACAGATTGTCTAATTAAGATCTTAGTGGAGAATTTAAAAATAGAACAATGGTAATACTACAATGAAATTTACTAGCTTACCATTTTTAGAGGGCTTTTTTATGTTAGGTGCAATGTAGCTGAAGGGTTAAGAGAATGGCTTTGTATTAGATTTTTTTTTTTTTTCTTTTTTGCAGTATGCGGGCCTCTCACTGTTGTGGCCTCTCCCACTGCGGAGCACAGGCTCCGGACGCGCAGGCGCAGCAGCCATGGCTCATGGGCCCAGCCGCTCCGCAGCATGTGGGATTCTCCCGGACCGGGGCACGAACCCGTGTCCCCTGCATCGGCAGGCGGACTCCCAACCACTGCGCCACCAGGGAAGCCCTGTATTAGATTTTTAACTATCTGATCCTCACAACAGTTTTAGAAATAAGCAAAAAAATTGACTTTTCTTCCTATTTTATGGAGGGAGGAGGTGGAGGCTCAGAGAGATGACATGGCATTGCCCAACAAGATAAAGCTAAGTAAGTGGCAGCATGAGAACCAGAAAAAAATAGGACTTGTGATTCCTGGTCCACCATCTCAGTGAAGAAGATAAATGAATTTACAGAAGTAGAGAGAGACTTGGTGTAGGAAGAAACAGATAAGATTTTGTAATTTCTGATTTTTATCTACTTTTGAAACCCAGGGACATATTTTGTGTTAGTATTAGCCCTCAGCTTACCTTGAAATGACTCAAGGTAAGGAATGTTAGGACATGTGAGATGTTCCCAAACATGAGGTCGTACCATGCTTATTTAGTGTTGGGTAACAGAATGAACTTTTGTGTACTTTATCTTTTTATGCCTACAGCTATGCTTTTGCTTCTTTTTTCGACTTTGAATAAAGTATGGGTAGTAATTTATTCACGAGAGTGTTAAGGTTATATTTTTCCAAGTATCTTCATCCTTTTCTATAAGGTATTTTTTGCCAAACTGAATATGACTAATGTGGCTTTTCATCTTTTCCAGTCTCTCTCTCTCCCCTCCTTCCCTCCTTCCCTCCCTCCCTCCATCCCTCCCTCCCCTCCCTCCCTCCCTCCTTGCCTTCCTTCCTTCCTTCCTTCCTTCCTGTCAGTCATTCAAGCCATCCCTGAAGATACAGAGATGATTAGATTTGACACAATATCTGGCCTAGGTAGCTCCTAAGTGTAGTGACTATAAACATGTAAATTAATGCATTTCTGCCAAAGCAATAAATGCAATAGTAGAAGCAAGCATGAGGGACCCACAGAGAACCAGAATAGAAGTTAACACTGCCTTTGGGCTCAAAAGAGCCTTGTTTAAAGAGGTGGTTTCTGAACTGGGTTTTTGAGGGCAAATAGGAATTGGTTAGGCAAAAATCTATGAATTTTCTTTTAACTACAAATAACTCTTTTTCTCAGACATTGTGTATGTTGTTTCTTACTTTTTGTTCACTACATTATTTCATATGCATTCAGAATTGCCCAAATATCTAGTTTCTTAAAGCCCTCTCAAACCAGACTCTTCAGATTGAATATAATTTGGAAATTTTCAGACTGTCTACCATTGTTCTAAGTTGTGGCTGCAGTTGGAACATGGTTTTCTTGTAAATAACATAAAATTATACTTGAATATGTCTTTGAAATGTTTGATTTTACTTTACTGTATTTGAAGTCTTTTGAAAGACTTTTTAGTCTTTCAAAGGTGTAATAGTATTCTTGGACTTAAAATTCACTACAGCTTGCTTTAGAAGCAAAAGTCTACAAAATATGATTAAACTGTGGTACAGAGGCCCAACAATTCTCCCAAATATTACACTACTTAGGGAAGAGAAAAAATCACCAGCACTTGCTTATGTTATTTATTTTATTATAGCCAGTGTAATGCAAGGGTGTTCCTCTGTTATATGAATGAAAATAATTACGCTTTTCTTACAATATAGGAATCATATTATTTACTCTTAAAAAATCATAGGATTAGTTCAGCTCCTTTTGTTTCAAAACATTTGTTTTCTAGGTGGTTTGAAAATTTTACTGAGCTCATTTTGAAATATCTTGCTTATATATCCATCTGTTGTGTGTCTTAAGATTGAAATTTAGGTCAAATTGCAACTTGAATTTAACTTTACAAAGGTAATAAGTGTGCCATCTTTAAAAACTGCATTCTAAATTTTAAGCGCAATAGATCAAAGTACACCTTATTTAAATAAATATTCTGGAAAAAAGTCTCAATTATTTTCTCCCAGACTTTCTTAAAATAGTCACGGTTCTCAATATAAAATGTGAGGTTTAGCTTTATTATTTTAAAGGAGGATGAAAAGTTGTTTATTTTAAAATTTTAATGATTTTGCTTTCAAATTATGGAAATTCTCCTTTGGGGACAGCTTTATTTGAATTGTATGTGGCATTTTTATTTCTTAAGGCTATGATTAAAAGTTTCGTGGATGTCTACCAGCTTGCAAGCACTAGAATTGCTACATTAGAAAAGGAAATGACATCTCATCGAAGTCACATTGCAACCTTGAAATCAGAACTTCACACAGCTTGTTTACGTGAAAATGAAAGTTTACAATCAGTAAGTCCTGCAATATTGTTCTCTTCTTTGAATCTTGGGTCACATTTACATTCATGTTTTTGTTGTTCATAAGATCACTCACCAGTATATATAATTTAGGGTGAGTAATCAATCAAGCAACGTAAAATTATTAAGTGTGGAGAAAATTTTGAAGGAAGAAAAGCAATTAATTTTTCCATTGTATCATGTATAAAGATATGCATATTGTTATCAATGCTAAAACACTACATCAAGATTCCTTTGTGTTTGGCAGTGCAGCTGACAGTTGGATTTGGCAGTATGCATAGTTAAAGCTTGCAACTGTCTGAAGATTCAGTGTGTCCCATTAAGACAGAATATTATTAATTATGCGTATAACCAGAATGGTAATTAGAACATGTGATTATTCTCTGTAGAAAGCTAGTCTTATCCATAATACATGTCCAGCTAAAGTTGCACGTTGTGATTCATCTATAGGATTAAGATTCAGTTTCAGCAGTCATTTTATGTCTTAAAATTTTAGCCCATGATGAAATTTGGGCTCATTTAAGACTAAACAAAATTTTCTACATTTGAAATACGTGTTTGGGGAGTATCAAAAAATGAATATATTTGTGACATAAAGGAATAAAATACACATTTAAACTTTCTCCTCAAAAGCCAGGTATGTCAACATATCTCAACAGTGAGATTCAGAGGGTTACCAATAATTAGAATGTCTTTTTTCCCTATTTGGTTTGATTAGAATGGATCTGGGTGACTTGTAAGGAAAAACAGTATCATTTTGCCATTTAGCTGTTGACCAATTTCAAATGATGTATTCAACAGAAAAAGAGTTAGCATTAAAGCAAATAGATGCATAGTTGTGGTTTGGTTCTTCAGCTCCTTCAGGTCATAGCTCAAGTGTCAGCGTCCTAATGAAAGCTTTATGACCATGGTATTTAAAACTGCAACCACTAACCCTCCCCCACCCTACAAGCTCTGTCTCATTCTCACCCCACGTTGCCTATCTACCTTCTACCTTCCTTGCTTTATTTTTTTCACTATAGCACTTACCAGCTTACATATATTGTATTTTATTTATTTGCTTTTTGTCTGTTTGCTCCTTAGCCTCATAAAGTATAAGTTCCATAAGGACAAGCTATTTTGGTTATTTTCTTCACAGCTGTAAAGGCACTCTAGTGCCAAGAATAGTCCGACCCACAGTAGGTGTTCAACAAATGGTTATTGAATGAAACATACTGAGACCTAATCCAATAAATGAACAAACTAGTTATTTGGGACCTGAGATGAGATTCAGTTGAGTTCAATTTTTTAAATTACTTTGTTAATTTCTTAGTGAGAGAGTAGTAAATTTGACCTCAAATAAGAGAAATCAAGATGAAGAGGAAACCTTTATAAAGATTTGAGTAAGTATTTGGAATTCATTCTAGTCTTTCTCTGAAACACATTTACATTTTTTCCTGCTAACTCTCTGATCCCATTGGTTAATATTACATTATACTATGTCAGCTTTGTTGGGTCATACCATTATTGGTTATTACTGTTATTCATATAAAAATAATTGCTTATGTTCTGAGAAAGTTTGGTAAGGTGGGATTGTTTCCCATGGGTTCAAAAATTTTTTACCAATTATTAAGCTATTGATGTCTTAATGGAGGTGTGCTTAATGTCCTCCACTATCATAATAAAGCTCCACTTCTCAACCTTCTGAACAGATTTACGGGATATGCTCATCATCTTATTAGTAAGAGGAGGTTCACTCTAGCAGTGATTCTCAAAAGGGAATGTGTGTAATGTGAAAATTTTCCCCATGAGATTCTGATGTGTCCTTCTAGGACACTGCTGCCTAATCCCATGTTTCTATGGGATATATGCTCTCCAGGCTCTTCCCTTAGTTGAGAATCATTGTTTTGAAAACAATAATAAATTTGTATACTAATTTCTATTTTTCAAGACATTTAAATATGTATTTTCTAACTTGAACTACTTAAGAACTCAGAGAGATTAATCTTTTAATTTCATAGATGAGAGGTGATATATATAGTTTGGTAGATAAGAGCATTGGCTTTGGAATTACAACCATTAGAAGTACAGTCAAGTGTAAATAACAGAAAACTTGACTAACATGTTTAAGACAGTTTTTTTTGCTCATACAGCAAGAAGTCTAGAAGTAGGTGACTATTGTCATTGGTTTAGTGGTTCAGCTTCTCTGTAATTTCTCTGCCACTCCCTGATTGTCATAAGATGGAAGCCAGCTCTAGGATTTGGAATCACATTCAAGTCAGAGGAATGGGATGGCCCAGCAATACCTGTTTTATATATATGATAAAGCATTGCAAGGCTTTCCATTTAGAAAATATTTAAGTTTTTATACCATACATTTATTTTTTAAATATTTAGAAATTTTAATATAAATTTAATAGACAACAGATATTAAATGTATATTTAAATGTTTATATATTTAAAAGAGAAAAAGCCTTCCAAGGAAGTTCCAAACATATTTCCACTTATATTCCATCAGCTGGAAATGGGTTGTGTGGCCACCTTGAGCTATAATGAGTCAAGGGACAAGGAAATGAGGAATGAATAGATACCGGGTTAACCAATTAATAGTATATCTGACCTGTCATACAAGTCAGATATATCTGGATTCCAATTCAACTTCTGTCAGTTGTTAATCAGGTGACTTGGGTCTCAGGTTTTCATCTGTAAAATGAGGATAATGGTACTACTCTCTAATAGAGATGTTGGGAGGTCTAGTGAGAAGTCTTTTTTTTTTTCTTAACATCTTTATTGGAGTATAATTGCTTTACAATGGTGTGTTAGTTTCTGCTTTGTAACAAAGTGAATCAGTTATACATATACATATGTTCCCATGTGTCCTCCCTCTTGCATCTCCCTCCCTCCCATCCTCCCTATCCCACCCCTCTAGGTGGTCACAAACCACATAGCTGATCTCCCTGTGCTATGCGGCTGCTTCCCACTAGCTATCTATTTTATGTTTGGTAGTGTATATATGTCCATGCCACTCTCTCACTTTGTCACAGCTTACCCTTCCCCCTCCCCATATCCTCAAGTCCATTCTCTAGTAGGTCTGTGTCTTTATTCCCGTCTTAACCCTAGGTTCTTCATGACCTATGAAAGAATGCTCAACATCACTAATAATTAGAGAAATGCAAATCAAAACTACATTGAGGTATCATCTCACACCATCATCAGAAAATCTGCAAACAATAAATGCTGGAGAGGGTGTGGAGAAAAGGGAACCCTCTTGCACTGTTGGTGGGAATGTAAATTGATACAGCCACTATGGAGAACAGTATGGAGGTTCCTTAAAAAACTGAAAACAGGACTACCATACGACCCAGCAATCCCACTCCTGGGCATATACCCTGAGAAAATCATAATTCAAAAAGAGTCATGTACCACAATGTTCATTGTAGCTCTATTTACAATAGCCAGGACATGGAAGCAATCTAAGTGTCCATCGACAGATGAATGGATAAAGAAGATGTGGCACATATATACAATGGAATATTACTCAGCCATGAAAAGAGACGGAATTGAGATATTTGTAGTGAGGTGGATGGACCTAGAGTCTGTCCTACAGAGTGAAGTAAGTCAGAAAGAGAAAAACAAATACCGTATGCTAACACATATATGTGGAATCTAAGAAAAAAAAAAAGGTAGTGAGAAGTCTTAAAGTACTTTGCACTTTGCCTTGCACTTAGTGAATAATCCAAAAAAAGTTAGCTATTATTTTTGTTACCATTATATTTACATCTTTTTTTTTTTTTTTTACGGTATGCGGGCCTCTCACTGCCGTGGCCTCTCCCACCGCGGAGCACAGGCTCCGGACGCGCAGGCCCAGCGGCCATGGCTCACGGGCCCAGCCAGTCCGCAGCATGTGGGATCCTCCCGGACCGGGGCACGAACCCGCGTCCCCTGCATTGGCAGGCGGACTCTCAACCACTGCGCCACCAGGGAAGCCCTACCATTATATTTATAGAAAGTAATTGGATTGCACAACAGGGAAAGATTATTTACTAACATAACATCTTCAGTTTCAAACTGTGTCATTTTGTTCTGCTTCATATTGTAACCTTGAGCATGTAACTCCTGCTCTATGATCACCATCAGTATATTCCCGTGGCTGAGCTCTCTGCCGTTTCTGCAGCCTGTCTGCCCCTCTTTTCACTGACACATTCTTGAAAAGCAGTCTATACTTTCTTCTTCTATGTGCTCATTCTACTGAAACTATTTTCTTAAAGGTCACCAATAATTTTCTGCTTGCTCTTACTATCCATTGGTTCCTTCTCATCTCCTTTCATCTTTCTCAGACATTTCTTCTTTAAATACTCATCTCCTTTGTTTCTCTTGTTATCGACTTTTCTTCGTTGGCTCTCTGGCCTCTACTTAGTTGAGCTCTGCCTTCTTTGTATTATTGTGTGTTAATTCTTTTCTCCACCCATTAGTTTAATATTTATTCTGCATCTGGTCTGTGACAGGCTTAGTTTTGGTCCTGGGGATGTCATGTGAACCTAAACAGACAATCTTCACTCTCATGAACTTAAAATCTAATAATGAAAGTAAATATTTTTCATGTAATCACACTAGTTAATGTGTAATTACTTACCAGGATAAGTTCACCGAAAGAGAACAACTTAAGTGTATAAGAGTTTTTTTAAACAAATGAGCCTGCCTTAGACTAAGGTATCAGTAAAGCCTTTTCTGGGTCAGTGATGCTTAAGCTAATATCTGAAGAGTGGGTATAAGGTACCCAGGGGTGGAAGAGAGTAGTGTTCCAGATCAGGAGGAGAGGAGCACAGATATTTACAAAGGCTCTGTGGTGGGAGGAAGAAATTGAAGAAATTGAGGAAGACCAGTATGGCTGGAATAAAGAGAGCAAAGGCAAGAGTACTCTGAGATAAGAAAGGGCAGAGGTCAGACTTTGTTGTCTTTGTTTTGAGAGCAAAGGAAGAGTCATTGAAAAACTTTGATATGCTCGGATTTGCTTTTTTTAAAAGATCACTTTGGCTGTAGTGTGAAGAAATAATTGAATGTGAAGAACAAGAGATAGGGGTGTGTCAAACAATTCCTAGGTTTTTTTGCTTTTGGAAATGGATTAATGATCTCATTTACTGAGAGAAACAATGGAACAGGAGGGGATATTGTGAGTTTAATTTTGAGTATGTTAAGTTTGAGGTGCCACTGAGACATCCAACTGGAGATGTCACAAAGGCTGCTTGATGTGAAATTCAAGGAAGATGCCAAGCTGGAGATAACAATTTCAAGTCACTATTATACGGGTAGGACTTGAAGCTATCAGCAAGACTGAGACGACATAGGGATGGTTCATAGAGTAAGAAGAGAAAAAGGCCTAAGAATGAAGCTTGAAAAACTCCAGCATATAATGCCTGAGTACAAGAGGATAACGTTGCAAAGGAAGCTGTGAAGGAACAGGCAAAGAAGGAAGAGGAAAACCAAGGAAGTATGATGCCATGAGAAGAGAGAATTTCAAGAAGGGTGACATGCCGATAGTGTCATATACTGCTGAAAAGCAAGTGAAATGAGGACTGAAAAATGGCCCTTGGAGTTAGTGCATGGAGGCCCTTGGTAAACTTAACAAAGGCTCTTTCAGCAAGAGGTGGCGAAATTAGTGGAAGTTGAACAAAAGAAGTGAATTTAGACATCTGCTGCAAAGATTTAGCTATTAAGTGTGAAAAATAGGAGTGGAGTGTTCAGAGGATTCAGGGAGTTCTAAGACAGGAATGACTTAAATATGTTTCAGTATCTTCTTAAAATAGGCCTCCCACAGTCTGGTTTTGACCCTGTCCACTATACTGTCCATTTTTATAATTTCAATTATCACCTTTTTCATACTGCTCCTTTCTTCTACTTCTTTTTTTTTAACTCCAGCTTTCTTTTGACTAGTGTTTGCATGATATATCTTTTCCCATTCTTTTCTTTTAACCTATGTTTTATATTTACAGTAGGTTTCTTGTAGAAAGATATAGCTGGTTTTGTTGTATTTATCCATTTGACAATCTCTGGCTTTTAACTGGATGATTAGATCATTTAAGTTTAATATAATTATTGACATTTTTGGATTTTTGTCTACCATTTTAGCTCTCTTATGGGGATGAAGGTGAAGACATGATCTCTGCTTTTGTGGATTCCTCTTCTAGCAAGGGAAATGGTCACATAAGCAAATATCAATACTAAAAATAGGCATGTATAAAGTATGTGGGAACATAGATGAGGGAGGAGTTCATTCCGCCTAACATTGTTAGAAGAAGGTACTGAGAAGATTAAATGTTTGCAGGAGTCTTTGAAGGATGTCTAGCAATTTGACACCTTGTTAAGGGAGAAGAGCAGTAAAAAATCTTTGCTTTATTTTGATTTGAGGAATAGGCCTCATCCGTAGTACATATATTTAATGAATTAAATTATGAGTTTTTTTGTGTAATAGAAATGTATTGTTACTTTAGTTCCATTCCCCCTCTGAATCAAAGACATCCAACTCACCCAAACAGCCTGTACCCGCTGGAGCCCAAGACTGCTTGCAGCAGTCACTCCAAACCTTACCTTCACATGTTTGCAATCCATTCTTGCACCATCCAATCCCTGCTTCTTACTTTATAACCTAATTTGGTTCTGTCTCTGACTGTTTTGCTCTTGATGTTCTTATTTGGTCTCTGTATTTGTTATTTTGGTCCATTCTCAAAACTCCATTACTGGGTCCTCAGATGATCTAGCTCTCTGCTCCAGTACCTGCTTCAATTACCATCACCTCCTTCCCCTCATATATAGCTTTAGAGTCAGGCAGACTTGGGGGTGCTTTCTGGCACTCTTACTTATTACCCACACAGTGCTCTAAGCATCAGCTTCAGTGTTTGTAACATGTGGGTGAAATTCCCTACATTGTAGGCTTGTTGTGAGGATTAAACAAAGATACAGTGTTTGGCATATTGGTAGATCCTCAGTAAATATTGGCTCGCTTCCCTACACACACAAATTTTTCTGATAGTTACGTATATATCATACAGCTAAGCTATACTTGTAGCTTTAAGAAATATATGTAAGCATGAGGAAATCTTTTTATGAGTAGGCAAAAGATCCAAAACAACACTTAAATCAGTGCTTTTAGCACATTTAATACTAAATACAGCTGCTGTTGTTATCACTTACTTAATCAACTCAGGCAAGTCAGTATATGCTCATTTCTAAATTTTCTACCATTTCACTAGATAAGAATAAAAAAAATATTCATTATTAGTTAAGAAAAAACTTAATATACCATGGTGTGGTAATGCATAGAAAGAGATGGATTGTATGGCAGATATGAATAGTCATCTTTAAAAGCTTTATCCCCCTTTAGGTGACATTTTCATTTTTTGTTCAGTAACATGTAATAGTGATGCTGGAGTTCATCTAAGAGTTCTCATCAATTGTATACTTGCCAGGACTTTAACATTTTCAGCATTTTGGTCTTTGACCCATTAACTTAGGGCTGTTCTAGAGCTTTTATCTTGAGTAATAGTAACCAGAAAGAGCTTTGAGTAAAGAGCTTTTGAATCCCGTACAGCCCAGTAGAGAACAGTACAGCAGTCAGAACCAATTACTTGTGGGTGTTTGGAGACCGGCACACCCACAACTGTGGAGAAACACATGATATTTCAGTCTGTGAGAGATAGAATGCCAAACCCAAATACTTTGCTGTGAGTTATGGTGCTTCAAGCTACAGTATTGATTTGCCTCATTTCCATTGTATGTTTAAGCAGTATGTTTTTGATTCTACAGTACTTTATTTGTGAGAAAATAGTGAGTAACAAATCAGAGGAGCATTCCATTTAGTATATTGCAGGGGAGAGATCGTTGCATCATTTTTCAGATTATGTCAGATTCGATAGTTGTCAAGTGGTGTTATATTGTTAATCAAGCAGAAGGGTTTAGATACTTTGGTTAATGTTATTTTTATCTGTTAAGATAAAAAAAAGGACCCCTTTATCTTAAGTTCTCAATTAAAATTCTGTCACATTTATTTTTATTACATTTTCTTGAGAGAGGAAGTATTGTTTGTTAGTATTGTATGGATAAAGAAACTGACAGAATTTAAGTAACTTACTCTAGGTAAATTGTTTTCATAAACTTTATCTCAGTTGATTCCTGATGTTTATTATTGAGGTTTTTAATCTTTCAAGAAAAATAATCTTTAAAAATGAGCCATAAACCAAGCCTTAATTTGTTGAGATAGGCTGTACAGTGCAGTTCAGTGGTATCAAGTACAGATTCTCGAGTCTCACTCCCAGGTTTTTGATTAGAACCCAATCAGATTAGAACAAGGCCTCTGATTTCTTGTCTGGTGCTTTCCTATGAGACTGCAGTGTGGGTTAAAACAAATCTCTGCCATCAAGGGCTTTCAAGTGTAGTAGAGACTACAACCATTATACAGATAATTAAAAGAATGACATTAAAGTGGAATCACAGAGTGCTATGAGAGCACCTAACTGGGGATCTGACCTTGGCTTCAGGTGGTCTAGTTGAGGAATGGAGATCTTAGTTGTGATAAGGAAGGTTAAGGAGGAGTTGACAAGGGAAAGCACGGAATGCTGAAGGGATGGAAAGACAGACGTCTGTATGACTTGAGCAGCGTGCATCAGGTGGAGAATGGTGAGAGATGATGCAGACTTGTGGAGGAGCACTGTGGCTGTGACTCTCAGCTTTCTGAGAAGCCCTCTGACTCATACGTCTCCATTAATGGCACTGGAAAACGTCTACCCCCTTTGCTTTATGTATTTACTCTTCCCAACTGCACATTTAATTCTTTTCCATTTAATTCTCAAAATTCACTGACATTTTATGTCATAAAAGCCCTTGTTTTACCCTTTTGCTAAATATTGCTTACTTAGATGCTCATTAAATTCTTCCACATTTTAATCGTGAGCTCCAGCTCTGGCCTTTGGATACTAACAGAGTTAAATAAGGGAAACAAAAAACATCAAAAGGTGGGACAGCCCAGTCAATATGCAAACATTTTCCTTGATCCTTGACACAAATTTCCAAGCTGTTAAAGGTTTTCCATAGTCCAGAAACTCAAGCTTTTTTTATACAGTAAACAGGGGCCTAGAGATAATAATAATGTATATTCCACTGGCCTCACACCTCTTCTGTAGCCTTTTAGTTTTTGTATGATGCAGTTTAAGAGGAGCTACTTTTATGATGAATGATATCTGTATAGTGACTGTAGGGGCAAGATATTATAAATTTTATATTTATGTATATTAAGTATATACATATATAATTGATATATTGGGTTGGCCAAAAAGTTCGTTCGGGTTTTTGGTATGCTGTTACAAAAACCTGAACGAACTTTTTGGCCAACCCAATATAACATTTTATAAACATTTAATATTAGATATATTTTATATATAAGTATAAATATAAAATATGTTTATATGTAATAAATATATGTATATAATTCTGTTCTTCAGTGATGAAATGTTACAAGGGTGGAGCAAAGAGTAGCAAGAACGAAAATGTCCAACTCTGATCATTATAATCAATTAGCAGTTAAGCTGTAGAGAATAGAGATGGCAGTTTGGCAATCTAATGCTCTCAATAGTCCTACCAGTTGTTCAGAGTGGTGGCAACTAAATATGCTGAGTATCTCTTCTACTATTTGATCTTTCTTACTAAATTGATTTCTTTGAAGGCTTCAGTTACCTGCTAGATTTTCAGAAATCTCCATTCTGATTTTCTGCAAAAACCTCAGACTCACTGAGGTCCCAAACTGAACACGTTACCTAACTCCACCACTCCCCATTTTCCCAAACTCTCCTTTCATTATGTTCCCTGTGTCTGACATAGCTAGCTATTCACCTCACAGCCCAGCGTAGCACCCTTAACATTTGTTCTACATACTTTCCCTCCACCACCAGTATTTAATCAGTTGCTAAGTCTTAATGTTTCCACCACCACAGGATCTCTCAGACCCAGTCTCTCCTTTCTACCCTTGTGTTCACATTAAGTTTTCCCTGGGTTATTGCAGTGGTCTTCCAATGCATTTCCCCATGTGTAGATTTTCCCCTTCCATCTTGTCTGCCACGTTAGTGCCAGTTATCTTTCCAACACACAGATAAGGTCAGACCATAGCTTGACCCAAAACATATTTTGGCTCTACACTTTCTTCATGAAAGCAAAAATTCTTTATCATTGGCATTGAGGCATATCCTGACTCCATCTGGTTTTTTAGTTCATCTCTCAGTTGGCAGAATTAAGGGTTCCCTTTGTTATGCTCATTCATCACTGAATTTACCTGTCTGAGAGCTATATAGTAGTCTGACTTATATAATCAATTAGTTGTGTATGGATTACCATATTGTGAGTCTGTGAGGTGATATTTTTTACAATTCATTATAATGGTCTCACCTCAATAAAATGCTGGCTTATTTAAATTGAAATTAACTGGAAGAGCACTCCTTCAGTGCTGCTTTTCAGTACACACTTGTTATGGCACTTATACTTTGCACAAACCATAGTTCCACCTCAGATTTTCCCACACAAAATTTTCTTAATTCCCATCAAACTATATTTCATGTATGTCTCTAGCAAACACTTAATGAGAATGAATAGTTTATATATTATTATACCAACGTAAAATTTAAAGTAAATACTTTCAGGTAATCCAAATTGCATATTTCTTCTCCTCTTTACTACTCTTCCTAAAAAAACCAAAAAAACCCAAGACTGAAAATTATTTCTGACAAAGAAAAACATTCTTTTCAGCATACCACTTAAATAATTTTAAACTTTGTCAGATCTATGGGGCCCCTGACTGTATATCTTTACTCACATAGACCATAAAATGACCAGTATAATGCCTTTTACTCACCCGGTGGGTACTCAGTAAGTGTTTGATGATAACAGTGACATACCAAATTAAAATTAACTGTGCCTGGGCCTAGCAAAAAGTAAGAGTATGTGAGATTTATTTCAGAAATAGAAGTCTAATTTACATAAATCGTTAAAAAGCTCATTTCAAAAATATATTTCCTTGAACTCTTACTTCACACCATATATAAAAATTAACTCAAAATGGATCGAAGACCTAAATATAAGAGCTAATATTCTTGATAAAAAACTTAGATATGAATCTTCAT
This sequence comes from Phocoena sinus, assembly GCF_008692025.1. Taxonomy (NCBI): domain Eukaryota; kingdom Metazoa; phylum Chordata; class Mammalia; order Artiodactyla; family Phocoenidae; genus Phocoena; species Phocoena sinus. Next base: position 65,734,719 of record NC_045768.1, read on the forward strand.
GAGCTTGGACTTGACAATGGATTCTTAGATTCGACACTAAAAGCATAAATAAGAAAATAAAAAATAGAGCTCATCAAACTTAAAAACTTTTGTGCATTAAAAAAACACACCCCAGAATGGGAGAAAGTATTTATAATTCATATATCTGATTAGGGTCTAATATGTAAAGAACTCTTACAACTGAACAACAAAACGACAACAACCTAATTTTAGAAATGGGAAAAGGACTTGAATAGACACTTCTCCAAAGAAGATATACAAATGACCAACAAACACATGCAAAGATGCTCAACATCATTAGTCAGTAGGGAAATGCAAATCAAAACCACAATGAGATACCACTTTACAAGTACTAGGAATGCCATGAAACAAATATTTTGTAAATAAAGGAAAATAGCAAATGTTCAGAGCAGCACTATTCAAAATAGCCAAAAGATGGAAACAACCCAAATGCCCATCAGTTGTTAAATGGGTAAACAAATGTGTTATAGCCAGACAATGGAATATTATTCAACCATAAAAATGAATGAAGTACTGATACATGTTATAGCGTGGATGTACTTTGAAAACAGTTTGCTAAATAAAAGAAGCCAGACACAAAAGGCCACATATTGTATGATTCCATTGAAATAAAATGTCCAGAATGGACATGTTCTGTCTCCATAGAGACAGAAAGCAGATCAGTGGTTGACTGGGGCAGGGGGAATAGGAAATGGAGAATTGCTGTTTAATGGGTATGGAATTTACTTTGGGGGTGATGGAAAAGTTCTAGAGCTAAGATGGGGATGATGGTTGCACAACACTGTGAATGTACTTGATGCCACTGAACTGTACACTTTAAAATGGTTAAAGTGGTTAATTTTATGTCCAGTGTGTTTTGCCACCTGACAAAATGTTTCTTTTAGTTCTTGGGAGGCATGGAACAGGCAGCTAGATTGTTGCTTACACAGAATGGCAGTGTATTGCACTGGAAAGTAGCATGACAGAGAGTCAGAGGAAACTTGGATTCTAGAACAACCTCTGTTATCAACTCAAAAAGCTTTGGGAAATAACCCACATAAGCTCCTTGGTCTTGGTTTTTCCTGGCTGTAAAATGAAGGGTTTCAACTAGATGAAATCTCAATTCCCTCTCAGCTCAAAAATTCTTTCACTGAAGTTATACATACTTTTTAGTACTTAGATTCTAACCGTGCTTTATTTTGTTCTTGCTTTAATTTACAACAATAAAGTGAGAGCATGTTTCTAAACTTATAATAACATAGTTGTATTTTGAATTTGGTTATATTCAACGCCACTAACCCATTTACAAATGTATACCAGTTAAATAAATCTCACAATATAACTTGTAACCAGGTAGCCAAAAAGTCCCCAAAGTAATCTGAAAATATAATAGAGTATCTGTAAGGAGTATTTCCTTTTTTTATGCAAAGTTTTTTTGATATTTAATATGTTTGGAATGTGAACTTTTAACTTGTTAAACTATTGTAACATATTTGAAAATTATAGTAATTTGATTAAAATGTTGCCTGTAAGGCAAAAGGTTTAGTTAATAGAATCCATATGTAATTAAAATGCAGAACTAAACGTAATCAGACTCCAGCCACTAGTGCCTTCATATTGATAGTTTTACAGTGGCCTCTGGGGTTGAAAGTTTAAATGTTACAGAATGCAACAACACTGCAGAAAGCAAACTCAGCTGGCAATTTAGCTGTTTTAAAGACATCCACATGGCTACTTGGTAAGATGTGGCTATCACATCCTCGATTTCCATCATTTTAGGGATATCTCCAGTTGGCAGGTGGTTGAAACACATGACTGGTGTGCTGGTGGAGAACCACCCTCTACAGCACTGTCACATAAACAACCCCAGACGAAGGTCCTTGCTATGAGCCAAGCCATGGCCTTTTCTTTTTTAATAATAGAGTTGCTTAATTTGGGTGAATTCATTTGAATCATATGAAAGTTATAGACACAACACTATGCACCAAGCCACAAAAAAAGTTAAAAAAATTTTTTTTCCTGAGCTTAAAAAAAATTATTTTCTCTGGACAGTTTTAAGAGTCGACATCCTGTGTTAGAGTTCTCTAATCATCACCAGCACAATTTACAGTCAGAACACACAGAGAGCCAGTTTAGACCAGCTCATCTGTTGATCTTGGCAGAGACTCTTCATCTCGCTGTGTGCAGCTGCCACTTGAGAGTTGGGGGACTCAGCAGAGAGCTCGTGGAGAGTGGGATGCAAGGCTGGTCAAGGCATGAACACGTAGGCCTGCTTCATTTCAACAGTTGTATGTTGCTTAAAAAAAAAAATAGTCCTTTTATTTTACTGCCCCCCCCCTTTTTAACCTGAAATTAAACGAGGACCTCTCATGAGCCACTGCACTCCAGGCATAAGAAATTGTAATGTCTGGCTTCCAGAAACTGTCCCGTCAAAATGTGCTTCTGATTAGGTGGCTTAATTACAGCTGTGAAAACAATGTTGATTTAGCCCTCAAGATTCCAGGGCATGTCGGCCTTATTAGCTAACCTTGGACTGAATCCACCATTTTCAAACTCTGTACCACTAAAGTCACCCTGCTTGACAACTTTTTATTTCAGCAGAAAAGTTGCCAGAAGCAAGCAACACATTTTTATGCAAAATATTGTTCGATGCACAATTTCAGCTGCAGCACTATTAGTGGTCATTAAGGAGATGGTTAACTTTGTACTTTATGAAGAAAAAGGAAGTTCTGTTTGTAAAAACAGTAAGTTTTGAATCGTATTTTTAAAGGGTTGACTGACATAAGAATTAATTTTAATTCCTTTAATTCAGTTTTATTTCAAGTCCAGCATGTTGGTTTAACCACCCAATTTTATTACACCTAAATTTTCCTGACAGTTTCATTTGCTGTTAGGAAATAAAATTGCAATTTTTTTTTCAATGGGGGAAATAATGGCTAGTTTTAAAAACGTTATGTTTGAAACTTGCCTTGCCTCAAGCTGGTTCAGACACAACCTTAGTTTACTTTTGGAAGGAAATGGACCTCATTAAATAGTTTTTAATATTTTAATGTAAGTATGTTTTTTCATAGTGAGAAAGCTTATTAGAATCACGTATTCACACCTGCAGGGAAAGTAAAAGTCTTAACAATTAGATGGTTCCAATACTTTGGGATTTTCAATACAATTGTCACTGATATCATAAATTTTAGAGCTACATATTTAAAGTAGTTCTAGTTCCATTGTATTTTAGATGACTAAAACTCCCCTTACATGCTATGTATATTTTTTTTTAGATTTGTCAGTATTTAAAAAGTGGCCATTAAATAGAAAGCAATACAAAAAAGGAAGGTGGGCAGCTGAACAGCAAACATAAAGAGTCATAATTCTCATAATAATTTTGGAGGAAACTTTTGCTTGAAAATGCATGATTTATGCCAAACCGAATACTCAAGAGAGAGCTAAATGATTTCTTTAAAATGAAATCTCCCACATCCAAGACATTAAATCCAACCAAGTGGGTGGTCAAGGCACATCTTTTTCTACTAGTCAGACTCATTGAACAATTAAGGGACTCATTCCGAACCATGTATGGACAAGGAAACTTTTGTTCTAGTTGAATGAAGAGTTCATGCATAGGTAGTTGATTGTCAGGAATGGATGGGTGAATGAATAGTTGTGTTGGTGATACAGTACACATGTCTTGAAGGAGAAAGCTGGGCAGCTAATTCAAAGTTGAGTTTAAATTAATAATCCCCAAATAATATCAGTAGCATATTCTAATTGACAGGTGCTATAGAGACATGTTCTATCTAGATCTATTCCATTTATTATTTTATTTAATCTTCATATCAATCTTATGAGAGAAATATTATTTCCCTATATTGCAGATAAGGCAGCTCAGTCCCAGAGAGGATAAGTAATTTGCCTAAGATCACGCTGTGTGGGATCCAAGATGGGAACTACTCTCTGTGTGTCCAAAGCCCGTGCTTGAACTAAAGATGGAAGTAGACATTTTTCGTAGAAAATGGAATCCACGTTATGAAGAGAAACATTAAGAATGACCAAGTTTATGTTGAGTGTGCCTTTAGGCTGTTAAGAGACAAGAACATTTAAACTTTAATAAAAGTTTTATAGTTTTCTGTGCAAAAATAAGCTAATTTTTTTTCTTTCAGTAAAAAGTGTGTATGAAGAGTGGCAAATTCACTAGGTCTATGGTTAAGGCCTTAGGCCTTTTACCTAGAACAAAGGACCTTCCTCTTTCCTTTTGAAGTTGTGTTTTGCACAGAGAGTTGAAAGTGTAACCCTTCCATGTTATACGGGTTTGAAGTTTGGATATATTGCATTTGTTCTTAAGATTCTATGTTAGCTGAGAAATTGGGAAGAAATAGCTGTCTTGGTTTCCCAGAACTTTGGCTTAGGGCATACTTTGATAGAATCTGAATTCAGCTTATTCCTTTGGATGTCCTTTTGTTCTCAGTGTTTGTCTGACACCAACTGGAAAGATACCCTTCCAGAACGTAAGGGCCAGCTAAGGTTACAGCTTTATGTATCTAGTCTCCACCATCTTATTTCTGATGAGTTCTAACTGAAAATATGAACTTGGTTGAAAAAAATGTATCATATAGATTGTATACAGTATAGATTCTATCTAATTTTATCATGATAAAGTGATGATAATCCTCCTGGTGGCTTATGACAAATTTTAAAATATTTTATTAAATAATATACTGGCTATTATAGATTCTTATGTATTCCGTTTTTGGCTTTTCTTGATAGTATAACCATAGTTTTGGCGAAAAGAAGGCAGCCTAGGAAGGAGTTTTGAATCTAGATATATATATATATGTATACCTATATAGATATCCTATGTAGAAATAGGTATTCATTATTTATATATTGTTATATTTTGCCTGTGGAGTAATCTTTGTTTAATATCTTGGTTCATGTACTTATATTTCCTGATTCATATTTATTTGAATATAAAATCTTCCAATTCTTTAAAATAAGCTAAGTGTTTTTCCTAAAGCAGGTAAAAAACCAAGAAATTCAAAGTAAGGTTATTAAATTCAGATTTTATAACCACGTTGTTTCTTCTTTTAATGACACTGATAACCAAAGGCATCAGGTGTGTAGTAATGCTTTTTAGCTATATTTGAAAGAGTTTAAATTGGTCCCTATTTCAGAACTAAGAAAGCTAGATTTAGAGGGGTTTATCATTTATTAGAAACAGCCATTTAGTAAGTCTCGGTCGTATTTATCCCTGTTTCATATGGGTACCTCAGGGTGGGAGTGGGGAAGCCTAGAGAACAGATTTCTCACTTCCACCCCTATTCTAAGCAGGGTAACTTTACTTTTAGCTTATTTAGAAATTAAATTTCTGAGTAAGATTTAATTTAACAAAAGACTTCTGCATTAAAAAAGTTTGAGAGCCCCTGTCATATCAAGAAGACAGGAACAACAAACCTTTTTGCTTTACTTTATGTATAAACTTTTTAAGGAACAACTGTTATAAGATTTTGATTGCTGATGCTGATTTTTTTCATTAAATATATAACTTTATATCATTTGTTTTGGGGAGAATAGTGATGTACATATTTTGGGTAAAAGCATATAGTTAACCTTTAAAGAAATAAAATCATGTGTTAGCACATGTTAACGTGTATTTTTCAGTCTGCATCTTATACTTGACTTCAGTAAACTTAATAAAGACTCTTCAGAGTACCGCACTGAAGCATGGCTTTCCTATATGCAGTCTTTGATCTACCTGTACATCTCGACACCTTATCCAGTTAAGCTCTAAGTCAGTTATGGTCATTTCTCTTTTTCAATGACTGAAGGAAATTTACAAGGGAGCAGAAGTGCAAAGGTAGTTGACTTCATGCCTCGACTTCCTTTTTGGTAGGGACGTTCACAGAATTTCCTTATTGGGAGTAAGGGGAGGACCCTTTACATAAAGCCAACCTTGCAGACTGAATTTGGGAGCCAACAAAGGTGTAAAAGTTGTCCAGTCTATCAAACATTTCACTGATCTTCCCTCTCTGTCTTTCTCATCACAACTCACATGTACTCACTGCTCTACCTCTTCAGCATATCTACCTGTGATTTTTGAGGCGCAGAGGATTTGAAGGGATGTGCTCCTAATTCAGTGCTATGGAAACACACTGGACTGAGGAGTCAAGAGTTAGGAACGTACCCCTGGCACTGCCATACTGTCTGTATGGTCCTGGGCGAGTGACCTCTCTGGGAGTTCCCACAATTGTAAAGGAGGAGATTTGACCAGATGATCTCTAGGGTGCCTTCCAGTACTCAACAAATGTTTTTCTCTTTCACTTTATTAATTCTGTCACAACCTTCCGTCCTACTTGGTAACATTCCAAAGCATGTAGGTACAAATTAAAGGCTGTCTTCTCATGGGTTTTTGTCACTTCTATGTTACCTCCCCCATCTGGCAGGTTTTTCAGACGATTCAGGACATTCATGATGATAATGGCATCTGTTTCAGTTTCTGTTTTTTACATTAATAAATAAAACGAGTATTTAAATATTTTCACCTTTGTTACGGAATATTGATAGCCCCTGAATGCATAAAAAATTAGAATGTTGGCTAGTGGAACTCACAGGTAGTACTCCTGATTTGACCCTTGGTTAATTTATTACTTGGGTTGAGCAATTCTGGAATACCATTGTGATTTTAACCATTTTTATAGGTTAACTTTTTATTCTTATTCTTATTTAATTTGCACCCATAGGGTAACACTGGATAAGATAGGGAGGCATAAGGAACACTGATGTTGAAATACAACGGTAGTAAGGAATCAAAAAAGAAAAATTGTTATGGAAATTTATTTCAGATGATCTTCACCAGAACCATAAGTTCCATTCATTGGATCAAAATTCTTATACCAACATTTTGGTATCTTTAGTGTTTCAAATCCAGTATTAAAAATAAAAAATTGTGAAATTTTATTCAAATTGGCTGCTCATTTATTGAAAAGACCCAGAATGTGTAGCTTGAAAAACACCCTAGGCAATAAGCAGCAGCCCGAAACCCTCTTTTAACTAGTGATTTAGAAACAAAATATTCAAATATTATGTAAAATAAGCTAATTCATTTTTAATCACAAAATGCAAAGACCTAATATAAGGTTATCAATTATGGCATTTGTAGCATTACCAATCTATTAGTTGGGGTTTTTTTAAACTTAAATTAGTTTGTTTTTTACTTAAATTAGTAAACATTAGTGTCAGGTTGTCTCTCTCACAAGCCTTGATATATGCTGATTCCTTTGTTTGTAATGTTATTTCCTACCTTGTGCCTAGTTGATTTTTCCCCAAGTTTTAAAGTCCAAGTCTCCCCCCAAACACCCTATATTACTATTATAACATTAATTTTACCATATTGTAATTGATTGTTAATTGACTAACCCCATTAGACTAGAAGTGCCATGTGAATAGGAGATTGTTCTATTCCTAGATATCAGCACAATATCTGGAACACAGAAATTGTTTGCTAAAAGTTCCATCACAAATTCCAAATTACGTAGACCAGCTTAAAGTTTACCAGCCTGTTCAGGAGTTCAGTTATCAAAAAGCCAAGCTTGTGGTTGTGTTTGGTCCTCTGCCTCTGTGGGTTCAGAGATTCTTTATTATTAAGATCATTTGTTATGTCAAATTACTATTGAAAATGTTGTTTCTGTGGTCTCCCCAACCCCCTTTCTTAAGGGAAGGAAAATGGGAAAGGAAAGAAATTTCTCATATGTGGTTGTATTTGAACTGTTCACCTGAGATCAGGGATTGTGTCTTTGTTTCTATCTTATTCAGTCGCTAGCATACTATTGAAGTATAATAAATAAGTAATGATGGTGGTGGTAAGGGATATTCTAGTTGACCATCTTGTAGGCCTTAAAAATAATACAAAGAATAAAAGAACTGTTCTTTTAAGGTCTAATTTCAAGTAAAGAGAGTGCTTAGGATACATGTTTTAGTTTAGTAGAAATCATAATTTTGCAACAAATAATCCTTATGTGTTAACATTCCATATCCCTAAGGGAAAAAAACACTATTTTTCTTTTTTTAGAATTTTATTTATTTATTTATTTATTGGCTGCATTGGGTCTTCATTGCTGCGCACGGGCTTTCTCTAGTTGCGGTGAGCAGGGGCTACTCTTCATTGCAGTGAGCGTGCTTCTCATTGTGGTGGCTTCTCGTTGTGGAGCCAGGGCTCTAGGCACGTGGACTTCAGTAGTAGTGGCACGCGGGCTCAGTAGTAGTTGTGGCTTGCGGGCTCTAGAGCTCAGGCTCAGTAGTTGTGGTACACGGGCTTAGTTGCTCCACAGCATGTGGGATCTTCCCGGACCAGGGTTCGAACCCGTGTCCCCTGCATTGGCAGGCGGATTCTTAACTATTGCACCCCCAGGGAAGTCCTATTTATGTTTCTTTACCATAAGAAATATACCGTAAGAAAGATATAGGGTATTCTAGAAATTTTATTTTATTTATTTTTTTATATTAACTTGCTCTTTGCTTTATTTATGGATAGAAATCTTAAACTCTGATAAAGAGCTCCTACAACATTAGTAGCAATGTAGAACAGCAAATTAAAGAAAAAAAGAAAGAAAGAAAAAGAACAGTTTAAGAATCTGGTGGTAGGAATGTCAGCCCACTAGAGAATAGCCCTGAACCCTGAGCTGTAGCTGCTGAACCCAGACCAAACTGAGTAAGGAGACAGATCCTGAGTTAAAATGCTGGCTGTCTTGTCAGCTCTGTTTGATGTCAGTGTTCCCTTTGAAGATTTCCTGTTTTCTATCAGGTTCATGGCAACATAATAATGATCCAGTAGTACACATGTGTTTCTCAGCATTGTTAACAGCTTTGTCACTGTTGTCATTGATGCATTTAATTCAGTAACCCTAGAATTGGCATGATGGCAGTTGAGCATTAGTTTAAGGACAAGAGGAGCAGAAGTCAGACGCAAACATTTACTGATGAATTCAGAACCTCTGAGATGCATATGGAGTACATCATATAGAGGATGATAAGAACTTGTGCTTGCTTTTATTTCTATAAATGGTGAGAACACTATATGTTTTAAAAAACAGGCTCATTGATATGAAATCATAACAATTAAGCATGTAATAACAATGAGTTAATATTTATTAAATGAATAAATCCCGTCTTAAAAAAATCATATATTTATTTTGGGATCATATAGGAGAATTGAGATATATCCCACCAATTACTTATGATGGAATTTTTTATGCAGTTGGGCTTATGAATTTATTTTTAAGTTATCAGACTGTACTATTCCCACTTCAGCTCCTTCCAAGGTTCCAGCCTGATCCAGGGACTGTCCTTGGTTTGGAAAAATCTTGGGAGCACTGGTAAACTTTTTCCTTTAGTGATTCTTAACAATTTAGGAAAAGAGATAAAAAAGGGTCAGGTCCCAAGAATCAACTTAATACCTTCAAGGAGTACGTCAAATCACTGCTGCTCTTTCAAACCAGACATGTACATCTAGCACTAGATCAAGATCAAGGCCTTCAGGCCTACGTACATTTTTGATTTTGCTAAGCTTGGGGTCTGGAAGTCAGGTATTGTGTTTAATCATCCTTATATCCTTAGTCCCCACATTGTGCCTGACTCATTACTAAGTGACCAACAAAAGTTTGTTGCATCAGTCAATGAGGTTAATTCCTTTTTGAAGAGTTCTGAAATCTTTTAGACCTCTTTCTCTTCCCATATTTTATGTAAGAAAGATAGTTGTATCTGCATATGGAGTTTTGAATACAAAAAGGCATAGGGCTTCCCTGGTGGCGCAGTGGTTGAGAGTCCGCCTGCTGATGCAGGGGACTCGGGTTCGTGCCCAGGTCCGGGGAGATCCCACATGCCGCGGAGAGGCTGGGCCCGTGAGCCATGGCCGCTGAGCCTGCGCGTCCGGAGCCTGTGCTCCGCAATGGGAGAGGCCACAACAGTGAGAGGCCCACGTACCGGAAAAAAAAAAAAAAAAGAAAGGCATAATGAAGAGTCACTGATTTGATGAATATATAATCTAGTTGGTGAGTCAGGACAGACTCACATAAAGCAATAAGATGATGAATATTCATAGAGTTTGAAGAGTTAGATTTATTTAGACTGGGGTGGCTAGGATGTTCTTAAGATTTTGTATTTGAGGTTGATTTTGAAGCAATGATAGGGATGAATAAGGAATTCTGGACAGGGAGAACTGTGTGAGCAGAAACAGGATGCTGTTGAGCTATATGCAATCAAGGTCAAGGTATGAGTTGGCTTCTTTCCCAATAATGATGACAATTTTGTTTCTGCAATTCTTTACAGTTTTCAAAATATTCCTGTGTATACAACCTTATAACTTTTTGTGACAAAGTTATTATTTATGAGATTCAGAAAGGTTGTGTGATTTGTGCAGCATCAGCCAGCTAGTAAGCCAAGGAACTGAGACCACGGGCTCTTTGTAAGCCACTGTGGCCAGTACTTTTCTTTTTGGCCTAAATCCTTTTCTTATTGAAGCCCCCTTGTGGCCAAGAGAAAGTATCTTCCAGGTAAAGGCACAGTCTGTAAACGTGAAACAGAACAGGGCTTATGGATATATATGTGGTTTTCAAGCCAGAGGGTTGATATAGAGCAGGAAGAGGAGGAGGAGGAGGATTAGCTAACATTTATCCAGTACTTTCCATGTGTGAACCAACATTCTCAGAACTTAATATGTGTTTTTTTTTTTTTTTTTTGTGGTACGCGGGCCTCTCACTGTTGTGGCCTCTCCAGCTGCGGAGCACAGGCTCCGGACGCGCAGGCTCAGCGGCCGTGGCTCACGGGCCCAGCCGCTCCGCGGCATGTGGGATCTTCCCGGACCGGGGCACGAACCCGTGTCCCCTGCATCGGCAGGCGGACTCTCAACCACTGCGCCACCAGGGAAGCCCCAATATGTGTTAATTTACTTAATACTTACAACACCCCTGTGGTTATATATTATTTTTTGGTACTGTTGTTATCTCCATATTGTACAGCTTACCAGGTGCTGAAGCAAAGATTTGAACACAGACAGTCCAACTCAAGAGCTCCTTCACAGTAGCTGGGTTTGGGGGCCCTGGAGTATGATTATTCAGATGCTGGCTTCACCTCTTGCTAACCATGTGAACCTGGTTCACTTAACAGCCTCTTCAAGAGTGCTTCAGTTTCCTCAGGTATAAAAATGAGGATAATAATAGCTTCTCTCTCTAGGCTTGTATGAAGATTAAAAGTAAGGATACCTGTAAAGTCCCTGCTATTATGATTAATGCCATTTCTATCATGTTCTAATCGGTTGAGTGTAGAATTACAATTGTTACCTGTTTCCAACGTAGGAAGGAAGCACCAAGGCGTCAGAGTAACTCCCCTGTTCTAGGCAGAGCACTGGAATTAGCATTAGAATGCCTTCTGATTGGCATTTTTGTATCTTTGCCTAAAATCATCTTATTTAGTTAGGTTTCAAGATACATTGTTAAATGCCTGGCTTATTGATGGCAGGAGGAGATAACAGCTTTGTATTTTAATACTTTTCTTTCCTGAATACAGGGGTTTTATTTCATAGGTTGTAAAATTAACGTTTTAATCTGTCTCATTTATTTGCATAAATTATATCTTATTATTAATACAATTATATTTATTTAAAAAGTGAAAAACATGATCCTAGCAAATCAAGCTACTCTGGGATCTGGGAGAGGCAATAAATTGCTATAACATGAATTTGAATAATGGAACCACAACCCATGTGTATCACCATTGTTATAAACCATTTCTGCATGTATTTATTAGAAAATTATAGTTGCACATATATTATAGAGATTCTGAGACCTTAATGTTTACAGACATTAAAAAATTTCTTTCATAGGGTGTTTGTGGAACTTTTGGATAAAAGCTTATATTTATCATGGCATCATTTAATACACTTTAAAAATACCCTCCCACTTTCTGAATATTTTGTTTATAATGAAAGTAAAATATTCAGCAATTGGAAATGAAGGGGAAAAAGTTTAGGTCACTTTAAGGTATAACTAGGCCTCAAAAAATATTTGCTCCATTTGCTTAGTAACATTTGAAGGCTAAACATATAGCTTTAATGAGAGAAGATGTTCATCAACAATGACCTTTAAAAGTTAATAGGGCTTAGGAAATCCATGAGTTTTTGCTGAACTAATATTTAAGCTATTATCTAAAACAGTCTGAAGTAGAACTGCATAGGTGCCCTAAACCCAAAATTAAAAGAGTAATAACCCTAATTCATTCCTTCTTATGTTGCTAGTAGTTGGGGTAGTAGGCTGAATGGAGTCCTCTAGAAAACTGATGTTCACTCAGAATCGATGTTCGCTCAGATAGAATGTAACCTTTTTTGGAAATAAGGCCTTTGCAGATAAAATCAGTTAAATTAAGATGACTTCATACGGGATTAGAGGGGGGGGCCCTACATCCAATGACCAGTGTCCTTTTAAGGGGAGACACACAGAAAGACAGAGAGGGTAGATGGCCACGTGAAGACAGAGGTAGAAATTGGAGTGATGCAGCGCCAAACTAAGGAATGACAAGGATTGCCAGTAACCACCAGAAGCTAGAAGAGACAAGGAAGAATTCTTCCTTAGAATCTTTGGAGAAAGCATTGTCCTGTTGATACCTTGACTTCAGACTTCTAGCCTCTAGAACTGTTAGAGAATACATTCTGTTGTTTTTCGCCACTGAGTTTGTGGCAATTTGTCATAGCAGCCCTAGGAAACTAATAAAGTTGGTAACTTTACTATGGGGTTTACTTTTTTTTTTTTTTTTTTTGCGGTACGCGGGCCTCTCACTGTTGTGGCCTCTCCCATTGCGGAGCACAGGCTCCAGACGTGCAGGCTCAGCGGCCATGGCTCACGGGCCTAGCCGCTCCGCGGCATGTGGGATCTTTCCGGACTGGGGCACGAACCCGTGTCCCCTGCATCGGCAGGCAGACTCTCAACCACTGCGCCACCAGGGAAGTCCTAGGGGTTTAGTTTTATAAAAGGCATTACTTAGGGTAGCTGTAGACTGAAATTAAGGTAAAAAGTGTGGCAAATTTTTGTTTATACTTCAAATACTAGTCATTTTTTAAAATTGCAAAGGATAATTCTGTTTTTTGATGTCTTTACTTAAAGGACATAAAATATTTAATAAAACATGGCCTGTTATTTCGTATGCATTTCAGCCCAGGAAGTACGCCTATATTTTATCAATCCAAATTCCTCCTCTGGTTAAGATGTTCAATAGCTTTGAGATAGAAAAATGTAAAGCTACTTTCAGGGGAAAAAAATTAAAATCAGTTTGAATGGTATCCAAGTAGAACCTTCATTTCAAATAAACCTTTTATTCACATTCCTTAAAAATTCTGTAAATGAGATTTTCTCATATTGGATGAGAAGAGCATGTTATTTGCTCAGAAAAAATGTCTAAGAAACTTCTTAAATTCTTAGTGATTTTTAAAAATTTAGGTATTTTCAATTCTTATTTATTTCTATAAAGTGATACTATCAGAACTCAAAGTTTGAAATCCATCACTATATTCTTTTTTAATATTTGAATTTTATTTTATTTTTTTATTCAGCAGGTTCTTATTAGTCATCAGTTTTATACACATCAGTGTATACATGTCAATCCCAATCGCCCAATTCATCCCACCACCACCACCACCCTGCGGCTTTCCCCACTTGGTGTCCATACGTTTGTTCTCTACATCTGTGTCTCAACTTCTGCCCTGCAAACCGGTTAATCTGTACCACTTTTCTAGGTTCTACATACATGCGTTAATATACGATATTTGTTTTTCTCTTTCTGACTTACTTCACTCTGTATGACAGTCTCTAGATCCATCCACATCTCAACAGCTGACCCAGTTTCATTCCTTTTTATGCCTAAATAATATTCCCTTGTATATATGTACCACATCTTCTTTATCCATTCGTCTGTCGATGGGCATTTAGGTTGCTTCCATGACCTGGCTATTGTAAATAGTGCTGCAATGAACATTGGGGTGCATGTGTCTTTTTGAATTATGGTTTTCTCAGGGTATATGCCCAGTAGTGGGATTGCTGGATCATATGGTAATTCTATTTTTAGCTTTTTAAGGAACCTCCATACTGTTCTCCATAGTGGCTGTATCAATTTACATTCCCACCAACAGTGTAAGAGGGTTCCCTTTTCTCCACATCCTCTCCAGCATTTGCTATTTGTAGATTTTCTGATGATGCCCATTCTGACTGGTGTGAGGTGATACCTCATTGTAGTTTTGATTTGCATTTCTCTAATAATTAGTGATGTTGAGCAGCTTTTCATGTACTTCTTGGCCATATGTATGTCTTCTTTGGAGAAATGTCTATTTAGGTCTTCTGCCCGTTTTTGGATTGGGTTGTTTGTTTTTTTAATATTGAGCTGCATGAGCTGTTTGTATATTTTGGAGATTAATCCTTTGTCCATTGATTTGTTTGCAAATATTTTCTCCCATTCTGAGGGCTGTCTTTTCGTCTTGTTTATGGTTTCCTTTGCTGTGCGAAAGCTTTTAAGTTTCATTCGGTCCCATTTGCTTATTTTTGTTTTCATTTCCATTACTCTAGGAGGGGGATCAAAAAAGATCTTGCTGTGATTTATGTCAAAGAGTGTTCTTCCTGTGTTTTCCTCTAAGAGTTTTATAGTCTTACATTTAGGTCTCTAATCAATTTTGAGTTTATTTTTGTGTATGGTGTTAGGGAGTGTCCTAATTTCATTCTTTTACATGTAGCTGTCCAGTTTCCCCAGCACCACTTATTGAAGAGACTGTCTTTTCTCTATTGTATATCCTTGCCTCCTTTGTCATAGATTAGTTGACCATAGGTGCGTGGGTTTATCTCTGGGCTTTCTATCTTGTTCCATTGACCTGTGTTTCTGTTTTTGTGACAGTACCATATTGTCTTGATTACTGTACCTTTGTAGTATAGTCTGAAGTCAGGGAGTCTGATTCCTCCAGCTCTGATTTTTTCTCTCAAGACTGCTTTCACTATTCGGGGTATTTTGTGTCTCCATACAAATTTTAAGATTTTTAGTTCTAGTTCTGTAGAAAATGCCATTGGTAATTTGATAGGGATTGCATTGAATCTGTAGATTGCTTTGGGTAGTGTAGTCATTTTCACAATATTGATTCTTTCAATCCAAGAACATGGTATATCTCTCCATCTGTTGGTATCATCTTTAATTTCTTTGATCAGTGTCTTATAGTTTTCTGCATACAGGTCTTTTGTCTCCCTAGGTAGGTTTATGCCTAGGTATTTTATTCTTTTTGTTGCAATGGTAAATGAGAGTGTTTCCTTAATTTCTCTTTCAGATTTATCATCATCAGTGTACAGGAATGCAAGAGACTTCTGTGCATTAATTTTGTATCCTGCAACTTTACCAAATTCATTGATTAGCTCTAGTAGTTTTCTGGTGGCATCTTTAGGATTCTCTATGTATAGTATCATGTCATCTGCAAACAGTGACAGTTTTACTTCTTCTTTTCCAATTTGTATTCCTTTTATTTGTTTTTCTTCTCTGATTGACATGGCTAGGACTTCCAAAACTATGTTGGATAATAGTGGTGAGAGTGGACATCCTTGTCTTGTTCCTGATCTTAGAGGAAATGCTTTCAGTTTTTCACCGTTGAGAATGATGTTTGCTGTGGGTTTGTTGTATATGGCCTCTATTAGATTCCCTCTATGCCCACTTTCTGGAGAGTTTTTATCATAAATGGGTGTTGAATTTTGTCAAAAGCTTTTTCTGCATCTATTGAGATGATCATATGGTTTTTATTCTTCAGTTTGTTAATATGGTGTATCACATTGATTGATTTGTGTATACTGAAGAATCCTTGCATCCCTGGGATAAATCCCACTTGATCATGGTGTATGATCCTTTTAATGTGTTGTTGGATTCTGTTTGCTAGTATTTTGTTGAGGATTCTTGCATCTATATTCATCAGTGATATTGGTCTTTACTTTTCCTTTTTAATAGTATTTTTGTCTGGTTTTGGTATCAGGGTTATGGTGGCCTCATAGAATGTGTTTGTGAGTGTTCCTTCCTCTGCAATTTTTTGGAAGAGTTTGAGAAGGATTGGTGTTAGCTGTTCTCTAAATGTTTGATAGAATTCACCTGTGAAGCCATCTGGTCCTGGACTTCTGTTTGCTGGAAGATTTTTAATCACAGTTTCAATTTCATTACTTGTGATTGGTCTGTTCATATTTTCTATTTCTTCCTGGTTCAGTCTTGGAAGGTATCCCTTTTTAAGAATTTGTCCATTTCTTCCAGGTTGTCCATTTTATTGGCATAGAGTTGCTTGTAGTAGTCTCTTAGGATGCTTTGTATTTCTGCGGTGCTTGTTGTAACTTCCCTAGGTCTGAAGTGGTCTCTTGTAGACAGCATATATATGGGTCTTGTTTTTGTATCCCTTCAGCGAACCTGTATCTTTTGGTTGGAGCATTTAATCCATTCACGTTTAAGGTAATTATTGATATGTATGTTCCTGTGAATAGTTTCTTAATTGTTTTGGGTTTGTTTTTGTAGGTCCTTTCCTTCTCTTGTGTTTCCCACTTAGAGAAGTTCCTTTAGCATTTGTTGTAGAGCTGGTTTGGTGGTGCTGAATTCTCGTAGCTTTTGCTTGTCCGTAAAGCCTTTGATTTCTCCATCGAATCTGAATGAGATCCTTTCCAGGAGTAATCTTGGTTGTAGGTTCTTCCCTTTCATCACTTTAGGTATATCATGCCACTCCCTTCTGGCTTGTAGAGTTTCTGCTGAGAAATCGGCTGTTAACCTTATGGGAGTTCTCTTGTATGTTGTCATTTTTCCCTTGCTGCTTTCAATAATTTTTCTTTGTTTTTAATTTTTGCCAGTTTGATTACTATGTGTCTCTGTTTGTTTCTCCTTGGATTTATCCTGTATGGGACTTGCTGCGCTTCCTAGACTTGGATGACTATTTCCTTTCCCATGTTAGGGAAGTTTTTGACTATAATCTCTTCAAATATTTTCTCTGGTCCTTTCTCTCTCTCTTCTCCTTCTGGGACCCCTATAATGTGAAAGTTGCTGCATTTAATGTTGTCCCAGAGATCTCTTAAGCTGTCTTCATTTCTTTTCATTCTTTTTTCTTTATTCTGTGCCACAGCAGTGAATTCCACCATTGGTCTTCCAGGTCACTTACCCGTTCCTTTGCTTCACTTATTCTGTTATTGATTCCTTCTAGTGTAGTTCTCATTTCAGTTATTGTATTGTTCATCTCTGTTTGTTTGTTCTTTAGTTCTTCTAGGTCTTTGTTAAACATTTCTTGCATCTTCTCGATCTTTGCCTCCATTCATTTTCTGAGGTCCTGGATTATCTTCACTATCATTATTCTGAATTCTTTTTCGGGAAGGTTGCCTATCTCCACTTCATTTAGTTGTTTTCTGGTGTTTTATCTTTTTCCTTCATCTGGTACATAGTCCTCTGCCTTTTCATCTTGTCTGTCTTTCTGTGAATGTCGTTTTTGTTTCACAGGCTTCAGGATTGCAGTTCTTCTTGCTTCTGCTGTCTGCCCTCCGGTGGATGCGGCTATCTAAGAGTCTTGTGCAAGTTTCCTGATGGGAGGGACTGGTGGTGGGTAGAGCTGACTGTTGCTCTGGTGGGCAGAGCTCAGTAAAACTTTAATCTTCTTGACTGCTGATGTGTGGGGCTGGGTTCCCTCCCTGTTGGTTGTTTGGCCTGAGGCAATGCAACACTGGAGCCTACCTGGGCTCTTTGGTGGAGCTAATGGTGACTCTGGGAGGGCTCATGCCAAGGAGTACTTCCCAGAACTTCTGCAGCCAGTGTCCTTGTCCCCACGGTGAGCCACAGCCACACAGCCACCCTCCGCCTCTGCAGGAGACCCTCCAACACTAGCAGGTAGGTCTGGTTCAGTCTCTTCTGTGGTTACTGCTCCTTCCCCTGGGTCCCAATGTGCCCACTACTTTGTGTGTGTCCTCCAAGAGTGGAGTCTGTGTTTTCCCCAGTCCTGTCGAAGTCCTGCAATCAAATCCCACTGGCCTTCAAAGTCTGATTCTCTAGGAATTCCTCCTCCCGTTGCCGGACCCCCAGGTTGGGAAGCCTGACGTGGGGCTCAGAACCTTCACTCCAGTGGGTGGACTTCTGTGGTATAAGTGTTCTCCAGTTTTTGAGTCACCCACCCAGCAGTTATGGGATTTGATTTTACTGTGATTGCGTCCCTCCTGCCATCTCATTGTGGCTTCTCCTTTGTTTTTGGATGTGGAGTATCTTTTTTGGTGAGTTCCAGTGTCCTCCTGTCAATGAGTGTCCAGCAGCTAGTTGTGATTCTGGTCTTCTTACAAGAGGGAGTGAGAGCACGTCCTTCTACTCCGCCATCTTGGTTCAGGCTGAGAGGATCACTATATTGTTCATGAACAATTTTTATTCTTTACATCATCCTGAAATGAAACAATAATCAAAAAGAATACCTAATTATTCCTTTACCATGCATTTATTACCTGCTCTGTGCTATGTACTTTGCCAAGTTCTAAGGATGTTGTAGTAAGAATAATAACAACAACAGCCAGTATTTATTGAATGCTTACTATGTGCCAGCCACTGTGCTGAGCACTTTATGTATATTACTAATTTAATCCTAATTGTCCTGTCTAAGGTGTGTTGTTATCTCCTCCTTTCAGAGGAAGAAACTACCAGTGTAGAGTCCAAGATTTGAACCTAGGCAGTGTGAACCCAAAGTCCTCACTCTTAGGCATTGTATTATATTCACCCCTAATAGGATGAGATACGAGACCTTCTGTCAGGGATCTGCAGGGTTTTGTGAGAAGACAGACATATACATGAATACTTGTAATGAATTGTGATAAGTCATAATAAAGAAGTCCAAGTGAGAAGTGAGAATCACCTGTGTGAGGGTAGTAACAGTGGAGATGGAGAAGGATTAGGCTGTGGCCAGATATAGATGGAAACCTTGACAGGACTTAATGAATAAAATGGATGCTGGATGGTTTCCTAATTGCCCAGCAATTCAGTTAGGATCTATCCCTGCCTTGAGCTTCTGGTAAGAAGTGAGCAGTGTTCAAAACAACAAGTAAGCATTTTATGTAGAGAAAGATTTCCTTCAATTTGAAGGCATGTCACAGAAACACTGCTACTTACAGACTTGACTCCAGAAGCTTCGAGAGTCATCTCAGACTCATATAGGATGGCAAAGCATACTTGAACTCTACTTTGCCTGGTGTAAAGTGGTGGTAAATCTCTGCTAGCATTAGTTCATGGTGCTGGAGGCTAGAATTCCCATTCCTTTAATTAGATTTTCAGCTTTGATTACTGATAGGATACTTGGAATTGAAATTGTAACTCTATCTTGGTAATAGCTACAAGAATCTGCATTTGGATGTCAATAATGAAGAGTCCTATCATAAAGTGACATTTTTTGGTGGCCTCTTCATCACATGGCTTAATAAATGCAGGAAACCAAAGGAGGTACAATTTATATTACTTTTCTTTTTCTTTACGTAACATTAAAAAAATAATTTTCAGATCTCCAGAGTGCAAATAAGTGAAAACTGATTATATGTTTAGGTCTGAATGTATTGGGAGATGAGAGAAAATGTGTAAATTATTCAGATCATTTTTCAAAATAAGTATGAGTTTTTATTGCTTAGCCAAACGTATTTTCAAGTACAACGTATTTCATCGGAAAGGCTAAGTAGCATGACAAAAATTTATAGAAAAATTGTTGAGCTTGTCAAGAAAGTATATTTTTATGAGCAAAGGCTAAATTCCATACTCCTGAATTGTGCCTAGACCTTTCTGCTCTTACCTGTCAAATGCTTTTTCTATCCCAGGTCATCTTTATACAATCCTATTATTTGTGATATAGTGGAAAAACAACCGTAAATTGATGGCTAGTCGAAATTAAGTTTCGATAACCTACCAATCATATCTTCCTCTCAGAAGGGCCTAAGGAACTGATTTGAAATTTAACTTTAGTCATCGAGAGGCCTGTTTTTGAGCAGCTTAGTGCATCACTGTAACATTTCCGAGATTCCCGTCCAATTCAATAGATGGAATGACTAAACTGTAGTCCTCCTAGTTCTGAGCTCACGAGCAAGAAGAAAGTAGTTAACCATCTTGCTGTATGTGAGCAGTGCGAGGGCAGGCAGACACTGTGCACCTTGACCACCTATTATGAAGCTTTTTGCTGCCATGTCAAGTGAAAGCGAGCTAATTGGGTGAAGCTGTGGAGCATGTTAGGGGCCTGGTAGAGGGTTGCTGTCTGACAGCTGAATGTCAGCAAGAGCCAGTCAAGTGTAGCTGAGAGACAGAGACCTGTCACAAAGTTCCCGCAGACTGCAGCACAGTTAGGGAGCTGAAATACGGTTCCGTCTCACTTTCTCCCTCATTGCATCCAAGCACCTTAAAAGATTTTCCACTGTATGTGTCAACTCTTGTTCTCTAAGCTGTTTCCCGGAACTGTCCTGCATTCAAATGATTGAACAAAAGATGCTAATGTTTAGCAAAGTGAATGTAAATTCCCTCTTTTCCCCTTTTCTGCCCAAGCAGATAGACATTCAACTCAAAGGAAACTTTGAAGGTTTACATCAAACAATTAGATTGCCTCCAAAGTTAGCTGATAATAGAATCTTTTTCTCAAGAGAGTATAAAAATTGAAAATTAAAGCAAGAGGATAAGCAATGCATTTTTCTCTGATATAGAAAACCTAGCTCAAGAGAGCTAGAATTCTGGCCTGGGTGTCTTGTGAATGGACACTTGCCAAGGTAACTTGTCCTCTTGTCTTTTTGTCCCAGGCTTCTTTCCTTCATTTTCAGAGCAGCCTAAGGTGAAATGCCATAATGACACTCACCAGAAAGTTGGGAAGGATAAACACAGAAAGGAACAGTGAGGTTCCTTCTGAAACTTTAGACACTTTAGAAAGGAGAAATCGGAGAAAGTTAGAATTAAAGAATGAAAATTAAACTTTGTGAAGTAAAAATATTTTTCAGAGAGAGAAAAGTTTTATATCAAAACATGCCCTACTGTTGGCTTTCTTTGGAATTAGAAGCAGTCCATTTGGTGAACAATAAGCAAACATACGGCGTGCCTGCGATGTGCTGGTCACTAGTCAAGCCACTGATAATACACAAACAAACAAACAAACAAACTAGCCTATGCCTCCAAGGAAGGGACACTCCAAGGCAGCACTGACCATTAGGACTTACTGTGATGGTGGAGACATGGCTTTTGAGCACGTGGAGGGCAGCTAGTGTGACTGAGGGGCTCTAAATTTTAATTTTACATTAAATTAAATTTTAATTAATTTAAAATTAAACAGTTACATGTGGCCAGTGGCTACTGTGTTAAACACCACAAGTTAAGCAAACAGCAGATTGTGACGCTGTGCTACTATAAAAGCAGTATGTGTGGGATGTTTCCATAGTGCAGAGAAGGGGCACGTAACCCAAATGTGGGGGGTTAGAAGGCAGGGGGAGTTTGAGGGCAAGGTGATACCTGAGGTGAGCTGTGAAAACTGTCAAAGCCTGACGAAGAAGTCTCCTTTTAACTAGAAAAAGCAGTGTGAAGCAAAGTCTCTGAGATAGGAGAAGGCAGGGCTTTCTTCAGGATCAGTGTTTTGATTAGTACTGGGGGGCAAAGGTGTCTTATGAGAAATTGTCTTAATGCAATGGTAGCCACTGAGTACTCTACCAAGCAGGTTACCCCAGAGGTCGCAGAGCAGGTCTCACAGACGGAATTAGGCTCCTCAGATCACATGGTTTCAATCTGTCGATGAAACCCGCAGTAAGAAGTGGAAGGTAGGCAGCCAGCAGGGAGACGGACCATACTCCCTGATGCCTTGCTTTTATGGTGTTCATATGACCTCTCTCTCGGCCACATTAGCCTTCTCCATTCTTTGTGAGGTTATGAGGACCAGGGTGGAGGTTTGAGAAACGGGGATTGGGGGACCGAAGGTGCCTGGGACCACGTATCCACACTTGCCTTGACAAATACTCCTGGCCAATCGCTGTAGCTTGCCACTTAGGTAGCTGGACAGCTTTGGGTTTTATCTGCAGTTCTGGGGGCAGTTTGAGGATGACGTTAGCCTGGAGGTGACCCATCTCTCCCTCTTTCCTTCCCTTTCTATCTGTTAGTAGCCTGTCCTACAGGGTACTAATTTACAATCTCTTCCTATCGTGTGGATTCTGCCTCTGCCTGACACTACCGGCTGATTCATTCTCTGTGCTTAACACTTATTATGAGTTAACATCTATCCTATTTTTTCTCGTCTTCAAGAGCAACTTTGAATATTCTCAAATAATAAGCATGTATTACAATAACGCAGACATGAAGTAGGAGATAGAGATAAGCCTGAAGGGATGACTTGTTTACAAAAATTAAAAGTGCATTTATAGGCTAGAGAAAGTGACAAGGCACTTAAATAACTGATGAAAAATTTTAATAAAGAGCTTTGAAACCTATGTCAAAATCACTGTCTTGTGGATACCCTACCCTGAACCTGAGCTGCGTTTCAAAGTCAAGGACCTTGTGAAAAAGTGGTGTGCAGGCTCTTCGGGAGTTAATGTGAGCGAGGGCTTTGGTGACAGTTGAAGGACTAGCAGAGGTTTTGTGGGCAGGTGCCCAGAGATGGCGATGGAAATGGAGTGAACGTCTTAGTGCTTCTCCTCCGTGCAGGCCTAGGGACTGACATCTGGAAATAGATGCCTACAGGTGGAAGCTGAAAGAAATGTTTTACGACGGACAGTGTGAGACACTGGGTTCCAGTCAGAGTTGCCACAGTTTTCAGATGACAGAGAGGGAAGGGTGGGTGTAGGGCCAGTGCTGTGTAGAGATGTCACCCGTATGGCACTGTGAGCCCCTTTAATATGTTGGAGGCAGAGCCTGATGAGGGATTGCAGGCACCCAGCAACTCTTGACGGGGAGGTTGAGGTCATGTGTAAGCGGGTCAGGGAAGAACCAGGGAAATATGACTCATTACTGGGACCTTATTTGTGTCCATGGAACAATGCGTCTGGCAAACTCTCAGTGCCATTGTGCATCAAAATGTAACACTAGGAAAACAGCAGTTGTGTGGTTTTAGAGCATTGAGAAAATTATAAATTAAGGAGAACTGGCTCAGGACACAGGTAGTTAAGGACAGGGTGAATTCTCTAAGGGCAGAGAAGTTTTTTGGTGTGTAATTCACTGCTGTCCCAGTACCAAGAACAGTGTCTGACACTTTATAGGCACTTGTAGTTAATTATTTGATTTTATTCTTTTAATAGATATCTATTGAAAGAATTAATGAATAGAGCTAATTTAGGATACTAATGGTGAGTGTGGGTTTAGGTATGCTTTATGCCTTATGCAACCATGGGGAAAGTCTATCATATGGAATTGGTCATGTAGGGAGCAGATTCTTGAGATATAACCTATAGCTATATTATTTTGGAATTTTGTGGTTGCTGCATTATTCTTACAATTCAATAAGATGTTCTCGCTAGAGGTGGGTTCGGTTTGAGACTGCTGGAAATGGCCTGGTTCTATCAGAAGTAACATTCCTGTCTGTCATGTAAAGGAAATGTCATTGCCAGCTAAGTGGTTTGTTTTGGAACATACTCCCCAATGCTTGTTGTGATTTGAAGGCATTCCATACATGTGAACTCCAGATCACATGATTTGTCTTGCTTCTGAAGTGCCCCTCTCTCACTGAGAAATAGAGAGGCCACATTCTTTCAACTGAATATAACCAGTCCCTCCGAAAGGCCCAGCTGTGGCACTCGTCAGAGGGTCAACAGCCCTGGAGAATATAGGACTGATCCCTTGGTGGTCAGTGGGGGAATCAAGACTGTTTGCAACATCTCGTGAAGAATTGCTGGGGATTCTAGGTGTGATATAGTGGAGTAATGAGGGAACATGGTTTAAACCAGCAGTGGAAAGGAGGGGCATGGAAAAAATGGGTTTCAACTTTTAGAATGTGAATTCATTGCTAATTTTGTTGAAATATGTGACTGACAGATACAATGTTATAAGATTTAGGAAAATCGTCTTTCAAACACCTTTAAATTTTAGATGATTTTTCCTTCCTTCTGCCCCCTTTACCTGAGTGCATGCATGGTCAGTAACTCCACTCAGAGAAAAACATGCTGCTAAAAGGTCTAAGTTTATAGCTTCCAGATTATTACTAATTTTTGACTTTGGATAAAAAGGGCTTATAACTTTAAGAGGAAATTCTTCAGTAATGAAAAAGTGGTCAGCAAACTTTTGCCTAATAGTTCCCAGAGAGAGTGTGACATGTGTACATTTTGACCACAGAAGTTGTAGTTTGGCAGCTGGAAGTGCTCTTTGGAGTAAAATGAAGGCACACAAGTTGTTAAGTAGCCACTCTACATAAAGAGCTGCGTTTGTGCAGAGTAGAGGTACAAGTTATTTCATCAAATTATTTGTGTATGTGTAGACTTAATGTCAGGTTGTGGATATGAGTTAGATAACTGAAAATGTTGAAATAACAGAGTGTTCTCAGCTAAACTAAAATCCGATTTTCAAAACTTGCAAAACACTTGGTTCAAAACCTCCCCTCTGAGACCTTTAACAAACCAATTACATTTCATTTTGACCACACAGTTCGGAGTCCTAACTATACTAAAATATGGGTTTCAGTGTATACAAAATTTTAGTCTTTTTTAATGAAGGGTTTTTAGTTACGAAAGTAAGGCATGCTTGTTGTAGATAATGGGAAAATACAGAAGTTTAGGGAAAAAAATTCCTACAATGTCAGTACCTCACAAAAGTATCATATGTGATTTTGCACGTCTCCTTTTCACTCATATAGTCTTGCTCGGGGATGGGCAAAGCACAGCCTGTGGACCAAATGTACTTCCACCTGTTCTTGTATAGCCTGAGAAGTAAGAACAGTTTTTACATTTTTAAATGTTTGAAAAATGAATCAAAAGAAGATTAATATCTCACGATGTGAAAAATATGTTAAATTCAAATTTCAGCTTTCATAAATGCACTTTTATTGGAACATAGCCAGACTAATTCATTTGCATATATTGTTTATAGTTGCTTTGGGGCTACAACAGCAGAGTTTAATACTTGCAACAGAGAGCATATGGCTTGCAAAGCATAAAATATTTATCTGATCCTTTACAGAAAAAGGCTTCTGACCCCTGGTCAAGCTTAAGCATTTGTCCATATTATCCAACCGTTTATAACTATAAATTTTACAGCCATATAATACTCCATCAAGTGGCTATAGCTTACTTAAATGTACTTCTGTTGTTGAATATGGGATTATTTCCAATTTTTGTCTGCTATTAATATTAGTAAACTAATCATAAATGGAATTGTTGGGTCAAATGATATTAACTATTTCAAGACAATTGCCAAGTTATAGTCCAAATGGTTCTATCAATTTATACAATCACTAGCAATTTATGAATGCCTGTTTTATAATGCCTTCATTAACATTTAGTATCATAATTTTTTAAATCAAATTTTGATTGGCAATAAACATCTCATTTTCCTTTACAGTTTTGATTACCATTGGCGGTTACCATTTTTCCCATTTATTTGTTAATCAGCTGTATTTTGACCTCTCTGAACCGCCAGCTCATAGCCTTTGTTCATGATTCAGTAGTTTTAAAGATAAAAAACATGGAAAGAAAATTTTGGGCTTTCAAGGCTTTTTCCTCATAATGCATGCTCGAATTTATTCCCTTTTTCTAAAAATAATTAACAGTTTTCTTGTGATTCCTTTTCTAGAAAGAAAAAATGATATGTGTATGCATGTATGTATTTATACCTTTTTTTTTCTTTGTCACTCCACACAGCTTATGGAATCTTAGTTCCCAGATCAGGGATCGAACCCAGGCCCCCTGCAGTGGAAGCACGGAGTCCTAACCACTGGACTGCCAGGGAATTCCCTATACTTATTTTTTTTTAATGCAAATGGGTTCTTTCTCTTTACACAAACACACACACACACACACACACACACACACACACACACACTGTCTTGAACCTTCTCTTTTCACTTGGACATATTTCTACATCAGTACTTACATATTTACATCAGTTTTGAAAATTGTTATATGATCTGGTTGTATCATACTTCACTTAAATAACACTCAGTTGATGGACACTTTAGTTTCATTTATCAAATGTTTTTCTAAAAAATGCTTCGATGATACATCAGTATGCTCATCTTGGTGAGCTTTTGTGAGTGTAGCCATAGAAAAAATGCCTAGCAGTAGAATTGCTGGATCAAGGCAGGTACAATTTAAGTTTTGTCTTCCTGAAAGGTTGCACCAGCGTACAGCCCTGCCTGCGTGGTAGGAACTTGCCTGTTTCCCACTCTTAGCAGTGGGTATCATCAGACATCTAAATTTTTGGCTATCTGATAGGTGAAAAGTAAGCTTTCATTGTCATGTTTTGTGTTGCATTTCTTTAATTATGAATGAGGTTTAGCTCTTTTTCATGTGTTTATTGGTGATTGTATTTCTGCGTCCTCCACCAAACAGCCAATATATATCTGAGGCGGAGGCTGTCAGTGGCTTCCTGATCTCTTTTCTCTTTTCTTTGTAACGAAACCTCTGACTATTACCCAGGCCATTCGGGGTCGGGGGAGAAAGCTACATATTTCAGACTTGCCTGAAACTAAGTTAGCCATATGACTAAGTTCTGGCCAATGGGGTGTAAACAGAAACACTCCGATTTTAGGAAGTGTTTTCAAATGTAAGTGATACCTCCTCCTTTACTCCATCCTTCTTTCTTCTGGCTAGAATGCAGATATAATGGCTGGAACTTGAGCAACCATTTTGGACCCTGAGGTGGAAGCTACGTACTGAGGCTGTGGAGCCCAAGATAGAAGCAGTCTGGATTCCTGGTAGCTTCATATAGCCATATCAGAGAGAAATAAACTTCTGTCTTATTAAAGCCACCAACATTTTGAGTTTTCTGTTACAGCTGAACCCAATATTAATAAATACACTGTCCCAAGCCTATTTTCCAATTAGGTTCTTCTTTTTCTTGATTTGCATGAGCCTTTTGTAAATTAAGAAAGTCACTCTATGGCTATCATGTGTGTTGCATATATTTTTATCAGCTTGTCATTTCAGTTTTGCAATGGCATTTTTCTGTATAGTGTGCTTAAGTTTTTATTTATTCAATTTTGTCCCTTTTTTGTATACTTGAGTATATGGAGATATTTACATTTCACATTCTCTCTGTGTTTGTTTGAAAAGATACATTCTTAAGATACAGGGGGAAAATGGTCTCTTTTGCATTTTCTGTCCATTTCTGGCATTCTCTACCGTCAGGTATACCAGAATTGTCAGGAAAGGAGCAGACTGGGAGCACAGGGGTGTGAAGGAAAGTAGGAAAAGAAAGAACAAAAGCCATCTGGGAAAATTCTTTGACTATTTTTTCCAACCTCAATCATGTCAGGAAATCTAAACATCTAAGAGAAGAAAATGGGAATCGTTATCTTGTCAGGCATAAGACACCTTTAAAGTAATTTAAAAATAAAGTTTAAATGTTCTAATGTAATTTAAAACTTCAGTGCTGAGTTTTATCTCTGAATATAACAACACATAAGCTTCTTTGGTGAAAGGGCTAGAATTTTATTTTATGTAAATGTCATAAAATCTATTTATTTACTCCGGTACCATGGACATTCAAATGGACTATGAGAAAATATATTACCAAAAATATAAACATCTACTTTTAATCTCTAGTACAATGTATGTGCTTTTATTTTCCAGTTTCACAGAGATTTGTTGAGCCCTTACTGTCTTTATGAAGCAGCTCTGGATATAAATAAGCCTGAGGCCATGTCTTCTTTGGGTGGCATGATAAGGTAGTGGCCAAGCATAAGGGGAGAAGAATCATGGATCAAGAATCATGTCCCTTTTCACCACTGACCAAGCGTCTGTGCAACGTGCAGTAGTTTTTTCCGCTCTTGTGAGCCCTAGTTCTTCAACTGTGAAATGGGGTAATAGTAATACCTTCTCATTGAGTGGCTTTGAGAATTGAGATAAGGCCTATAAAGCTAAACCTAGCACAGTACCTGACATATATGTTCACACATGTTAGCTATAATTAAAAATTTGGAATTTGTTATCACTTGAGAAGAGTAGAAAGAGAGGTGAAGGGAAGCTACTGTATGTTATGCATTTTTGTGTATATTATTTCATTTAATTCTTATAACAACTCCATGAGGGATGATTCTTATGTTGTGGATAGGATGCAGGCTCACACAGGTTAAGTAACATGTCTAAGATCACATAGTGAATACATGGCAGACTCAAGTTTGGAACCCGAGGCCTCTTCAGTTTCAAAGCCCATATTCTTTCCACTATACTGTACTACTTTTAATTGCAACATAATGTGTATATACATGAAATAACCAAATATCAAACCAAAACCATGAAGTAATAACATGAGTGGTTTCATTCAGTTAGAAATCTTATTTCCAGATACTCTGCTAAGTGCTAGCAATACAAAATCATGATTCCATTACACTAGGTGCTCTTGTTTTCTGGGGAGATAAAAGTATACAAATAAGTGAAAACAGAAAAATAAATATTCATGAAGGAGTGCCAACGTGTGATTGAATATAGCAGCTAACTGTAGTTGGGGAAGGGTGGGGCAAGGATCTGGAAAGGCCTTACAAGGAGGGGAACCTTGACAGAGGCTGAAAGGTGGAAAAGGCATTTACCCCACATAGGGTAGAAGTGTATCCCAGTCAGTGGACAGACTGGAGGCAGGTGTGAACTATGGAACATCATATTTCCTGACTCACAGTTCCATGTAACCGGATTACAGAGTACAAGTGAGGAAATGCTCGATGAGGCTGGACAAGGAAGTAAAGCGCTTGTGAACCAGGCTGTACACAGCTGCAGTGTCACATGGCAAAGGGCATGCCTATAAGGAAACCTGAAGAATCGAAGCCATAATCCAGTTAATCTACCGCATTAACCATGTTGTTGAAAGCTGAAACTGAACCAGTCTGTCCTAAGAGCTTTGGCTGTTGAACCAATGCTGAATGTCTGCTTGAGGACTAAGTTGTTGTGGTGTGAATCAAGTTGATAATGTCTTCTACCTCTCTTTTCTGATTTGCTTCTACCTCCATATTGCCCCTCCTTCTTGATCTCTAGGTACCCAGACCTCTCAGGTTGTTTTCTTCTATCTGGAGACTCCTTTACACTGCTCTGCTGACTGACTCACATATCCC
Organism: Phocoena sinus; assembly: GCF_008692025.1. Taxonomy (NCBI): domain Eukaryota; kingdom Metazoa; phylum Chordata; class Mammalia; order Artiodactyla; family Phocoenidae; genus Phocoena; species Phocoena sinus. Next base: position 65,763,949 of record NC_045768.1, read on the forward strand.
CACCTAGCCTATCTTGTTGTCACTGAGCTAAAGAGCCAGACTGGTCTGTACTAAGATTTAATAACAGAGAGAGAGGAATGCATAAAATACTTCTACAGCTTTGGCATTGGTAACTAAAAGTTAGAATTGATAACTACGAGGCGTAAATATTTAATGATGTGGTAGCAGGTGTATATATGCATATTAGCAAGTGTATGTGTGTAGATATATTTATCAGGTACATGTATATGTGTGTGTGGATGGATGGAGAGATAGATAGACAGGCAGACATATCTCAGGTACATAACTGAGCATTCCTCAAGAGAAGACTGTATATGTAATTATTGTCAACTCGGTTTGTCTGCATAAACGGCAGCATCCTATGAGGCCAGCACAGCAGAACTGGAAAACAGGTAAAATTTGGTCAACTAACTCGAAGTATTCTGTGTTCTGAGTACTAAGACTCTAGTGGTAAGAACATATAAGGAGCTAAAGCAGAAATGGCGAGGGAGCCTCATTGTAAGGCCCTCTTGTGGGTACTTTGATTCCTTCATCAGTTTATGTAGAGCTGCACACTCTACTTAAAATCCGTCAATGATTTACAGGGCTTAAAACATCATCACGGAGGTCGAAGTAATGAAAAATGTATCAGAATTTAATTGCATATAGCCACATCATCTAAACTGTGGCTAATGTTGTCATCTCTTTGGCTTTTTTTAAGAACCACGTGCAGTATGTATTCCTTCCCCTTAAGAACGGCCCATCTGTATCCCCTCAAAATCTTAAGAATTATGTTTGGGAACTCTGATTCCTGGGTTAAATTATTCACAAAAGTTAGGTGTTAACCTTATATCATATGTCATCACGGATTGGAATCATGGTGGACCTGTAGAACTTCAGAGCTGGAAAGAGTCTAGCTCCTCATTTTATAGGCAAGGGAAGTGAGAACTAGGAAGACTGATCCACTTGCCTAAGTGACCCAGCTAGATTATAGCAGAACTGGGAGGGGAAATATAGTCTTCTGATCTCTAGTCTAATACTCTTTCCATCATACTATGTGACTGGCATAATCTCCTTGCAATACTCTTCAGGCTTACTAAATCACATTACTCCTCATTTTTTATAATACTAGATTCTAGAAGACTTAACTTGATCATAAATGCTACACAGGAGACAAATGGCTTAGTGTCATTGTTTCAGAAGCCTTGGTCTGCAAAGTGGCTTTGATTTATAGATAGTTTATTGAGTCATTATCTTATTTTTATACTAATGCTTTATTTATTTTTGTTGTTGAAAAAAACACCCTTAGAAAATGAAGATATTAAAGTCTTGAAAAATGGTTAATGGGCATGTCTAATTACTGTATTTCATAAGATTTCTAAAATGCAGAAATTTAGTAGGCACATTTTGTATTGTGAATATATATTTAGCTGATGGACTGTAACAGTTCAAATAGAATCATTTACCACTTATTGAGTAAATAAAAGTGCCTCCGTAAAGATTCACATGACACCTAGCTTTTATTTAAGGTAACTAATTTCTTTTTTAAAAATTGCTTAAATTTGGATTTACACCCTATCAAACTACCACTGGCATTTTTCACAGAACTAGAACAAAAAATTTCGCAATTTGTATGGAAACACAAAAGACCCCGAATAGCCAAAGCAATCTTGAGAACGAAAAAAGGAGCTGGAGGAATAAGGCTCCCTGACTTCAGACTATATTACAAAGCAACAGTAATCAAGACAGTATGGTACTGGCACAAAAACAGAAAGATAGATCAGTGGAACAGGATAGAAAGCCCAGAGATAAACCCACGCACATATGGACACCTTATCTTTGATAAAGGAGGCAGGAATGTACAGTGGAGAAAGGACAGCCTCTTCAATAAATGGTGCTGGGAAAACTGGACAGGTACATGTAAAAGTATGAGATTAGATCACTCCCTAACACCATACACAAAAATAAGCTCAAAATGGATTAAAGACCTAAATGTAAGGCCAGAAACTATCAAACTCTTAGAAGAAAACATAGGAAGAACACTCTATGACATAAATCACAGCAAGATCCTTTCTGACCCACCTCCTAGAGTAATGGAAATAAAAACAAAAATAAACAAATGGGACCTAATGAAACTTCAAAGCTTTTGCACAGCAAAGGAAACCATAACCAAGACCAAAAGACAACCCTCAGAATGGGAGAAAACATTTGCAAATGAAGCAACTGACAAAGGATTAATCTCCAAAATTTACAAGCAGCTCATGCAGCTCAATAACAAAAAAACAAACAACCCCATCCAAAAATGGGCAGAAGACCTAAATAGACATTTCTCCAAAGAAGATATACAGAATGCCAACAAACACATGAAAGAATGCTCAACATCATTAATCATTAGAGAAATGCAAATCAAAACTACAATGAGATATCATCTCACACCAGTCAGAATGGCCATCATCAAAAAATCTAGAAACAATAAATGCTGGAGAGGGTGTGGAGAAAAGGGGACACTCTTGCACTGCTGGTGGGAATGTGAATTGGTTCAGCCACTGTGGAGAACAGTATGGAGGTTCCTTAAAAAACTACAAATAGAATTACCATATGACCCAGCAATCCCACTACTTGGCATATACCCTGAGAAAACCAAAATTCAAAAAGAGTCATGTACCAAAATGTTCATTGCAGCTCTATTTACAATAGCCAGGACATGGAAACAACCTAAGCGCCCATCATCGGATGAATGGATAAAGAAGATGTGGCACATATACACAATGGAATATTACTCAGCCTTAAAAAGAAATGAAATTGAGCTATTTGTAATGAGATGGATAGACCTAGAGTCTGTCATACAGAGTGAAGTAAGTCAGAAAGAAAAAGACAAATACCGTATGCTAACACATATATATGGAATTTAAGGGAAAAAAATGTCATGAAGAACCTAGGGGTAAGATAGGAATAAAGACGCAGACCTACTGGAGAACGGACTTGAGGGTATGGGGAGGGGGAGGGGTGAGTTTTGACAGGGCGAGAGAGAGTCATGGACATATACACACTAACAAACGTAGTAAGGTAGATAGCTGGGGGGAAGCAGCCGCAAGGCACAGGGATATTAGCTCGGTGCTTTGTGACAGCCTGGAAGGGTGGGATGGGGAGAGTGGGAGGGAGGGAGACGCAAGAGGGAAGACATATGGGAACATATGTATATGTATACCTGATTCACTTTGTTATAAAGCAGAAACTAACACACCATTGTAAAGCAATTATACCCCAATAAAGATGTTTAAAAAAAAAAAAAAAAAAAATTTGGATTTACATGAGAGACTACCAGAACACCTCAGCAGTTTTAAAAGTAGCTTAAATGACCACAGATTTAAAATATAACATCAGATGGTGAATATTCACTTTTTAAAAAATAAATGTATTTATTTTATTTAGTTAGTTTTGGCTGTGTTGGGTCTTCGTTGCTGCGCGTGGGCTTTCTCTAGTTGCGGCGAGTGGGGGCTACTCTTTGTTGCGGTGTGTGGGCTTCTCATTGCGGTGCTTCTCGTTGCAGAGCACGGGCTCTAGGTGCGCGAGCTTCAGTAGCTGTAGCTTGCAGGCTCTGGAGCACAGGCTCAGTAGTTGTGGCGCACAGCTTAGTTGCTCCGCAGCATGTGGGATCTTCTGGAACCAGGGCTTGAACCTGTGTTCCCTGCGCTGGCAGGTGGATTCTTAACCACCGTGCCACGAGGGAAGCCCTGAATATTAACTCTTAATGGTCTCTGATAAAAAGTTATTTAACTCTCTTTTACTCTTTGTGTTATATTAAAAGTGTTATGATATATTTCTGAATATTATTTGTAACAAGAAAAATAGTTCATATTTAGTTGTTATTTTAACATCCTATTTTCAAATCAAGATTTCACCAGAATTTTTGCTGATTTGTTTTTAAGCTATTAAGTGACTTAAAATCAAATTTTATCCTATTTCATGAAAAAGATTATTTTCTAGCAGTGTATGAAGTGTAGGAAATGACCTCAGTACCAGAAAAATAATTGTTTTCATTTACACAAAAGTAAGTCTGTTTACTTGATGGAAGGCCTATCTTTTGAGGGGGTGCAAGTCTTGAAAGAAATCTCTTTTTTAAGTGTTATTTCCCATGTTTAGGACATAAGGTCAGAAGACAGTATGCAAAAAGTGAGACTCTGACTTGAAATACTAGAGAAATACTCAATACCCCATTTCAAGGTTATTTGGTCAAAAATGTTATATTAGATTTAAAAAAATGCTTTCAGACAACATGGTGGAAAATAGACATTTGAAAAAGTAAGATCAGGAAGGACAAAAGAGGGGCCCCTTTGTAGAGTTCCAAGATCCACTGAATATATTAAGGGGAGATGGGCAGTTAGAGACCTTCCCTGAAGGATGTGTAACGAGTTAGGTTGATGGACTCATAAGAAAAGAAAAGGAAACTTCAAGTACAGAATATAGATTTGAGTAAAATATATATCCATCTATCTAACACTGCAAAACAGGCATGGTTGGTCAGTTTGGCACAGTTGCCTTTCTCTAGTCTAAAGCATCAAGAAGAAAATACTCTCAGAGAGTAGGTGACCTTCCTTGGTCTGATTCTGCACACTCCTCTCTTTTCATATATAGTTTTTTTAGACCAGAACTTGAAGTATTTATAAAGATGTAACAACAAAATTTTGAAGGCTGCCTGACAATATTTTTTATCATAATAAATAGTATGATATCCCCACCATCTCCTGCTCTTCCATTATTCCTCTCACCCCTAAGTCTGGCAGAATCAGTTAGTAGATGACATTGTAGTCTTTACAGCAGCAAAATCAATCAAGTAATAACACTTCCAATTCAGATACGCAGCTGAAAAAAATCACCAAAGATGGTTCTAGCAGCAGGAAAAGTGCAGGAATCTACACCTCGAGCCGCTGATGTAATGAGATGCCTCTGTTCTGGTTCTGAACTGATATGCTTAGGCCCAGCATTAAGGTTCTGCAAGTGAAACTTCATCAGTGCTTCTAATCAGGGTCAACACAAGACCTCAGGAGTTCTTTTCCTTCTGCAAGGATAAGCTAAATCCTCTCCTTCTTCATAAAGCCATTCAAGTGGTCATTTTAGGTGAGTTTTTTTTTTTTTAACTTCCAGCGGAACAAGAGATGATTTCCGATGATTTTCTGTAGGCTTGCAGTGGAGTATCAAGAAATCAAAAGAACGGAGATCAAAGAAAATTGCTGAACTAGGTGTTAGATGCAGCCATTGATTTTTCTCCAGTTGTAGTTTTTAAAAAAATCCACAAAAATGGTAACACATACAACAGTTGAATTTCTAATACGTTCCTAAAGCCAGAGATAGCTTCCTTCTTGTTTTCACATGTAGAAACGGTTTTGTGTAACATGACATAATAAAGCAGATCCTTAGAGTTCACGCTATTTTGTTGTCAAAACCGTAAGAGAATCTACCAAAAAGAGGTTTGTGTGTTTTTTTAAAGAACTCTTCAGTATAAAAAGTGTTTTTTAGTGGAGACACTTATGACTAGACTTATCTCAGCAACATTTATTTGCTGGGAACATGGAAAACTCTGATATACAATTGACTACTATTTTCCTACTATCTATAAAAGCCATAAAATAGCACCTATCTGCTTTACTGGTAAAACTTCATTTATGTTAAAGGTTAACTATTGTTTACTGGTACTACTTAAGGCTTAAATTATAGCTTCAACAAAATATTCTGTTTTTAAGTACTTAATGAGTGTGTGGGTTTCTTAAGTTTGATTTCCAGTAGTTTCTGGGTAACTGTAATGTTTTAAAATATGTGACAAATTGTTTTCATGTTGCACTCCCATATTTTGATATATGATTTCCAAATACTCGTAACAGAAACAGTCTTTATTAAAACAGGGTGGTGGCAGTATTATTAAAGGTAAAGACAAAAAGTTCATCTCACTGGCATTTTATATGTTGGTGTGCCGTTTTCTATAGGGCACTAGGATTAACTTGTTTTTCTTTGTGCTGTGTTGTTCAATTAAATAAGTCAGGCTGATACCTTAAAAAACATAAAGATCCATAGTTCATTTTCTAAGCAGTCTAATCTCCCAATTATATAGCATATATTATATAGCATAATGAGAAAACATTATTAGCATTGGTTTCTGTCATTTGCCAGCGGATGGAAGCAGAGGTAAAAATGCCTGATTGCACTGACCCTTTGAGTCAATAACTTGATAAAAGTTTTATACCAAGTTTTAGTGTCTAGGCAAACACCTGATGTCCTGACAAGTTTATGATATAGAACAAATGAGGTTCAATCACAACTTGGAAAATAATTTCATATTTATGTATCATCATATAGATTATTTAAGTGGCAGTTTCCACCCCATTCCATATTACAGTGATTCTTAGTCCACTTCTCTGTTTATGGTATCAGAGTCTGTTTAAGAGTCTTCAAATCTATGTTTATTATTCTTTTCTTTTTTATATCATAGACAGGATCATGAGACCATTCCAATCTCTCCATTCCTTCAAGAGCTGCTCTTCCTGCTGACACAATTGACGTTGGGGATTTTTTGCCATTGAAAGCTGAACCTGACACAACTTACACTTTCTTAAAGGAGACACTTATAAATCCTGCGCCCCTGTCGTCATCCCACTCCTCTCCAGTGATGATGTCTGCTACTGCCGAGAGACCAGCTCAGATTGGATTATGACTTTATGAAATAAAAAGGATGCAGGAAGAGTTAACAGTACAATTAAAATTGTTTTGAAGGGGGATTTTCTTATCAGTTGAATTTTGTTTCAGCACAAGTGGCCGTGGGTTTTTAAAAATTGTGTGATACCTTGATGTGTACAGGTATCTGTGTCCCTTGAATAATGAAATAACCAACTTTTTTTTCCCTCTAAGTTTTATTTATTATCACAGTTGCTCATTTTTATGTAACATATTTTTAAATGTTAAAGAATGACACATTTTGGGTAATTTCCTTCAGACTTAAAAAAAATCAATAAGCCATTTTAGTCTCTATCTATCAAAGTTGTTTCATACTTGTCTGTTTTAAAGCAGGACTGCAATACTTTAATAGGATTGAGAGAGCTATTTGAAATGTATGCCAATGATTCCTGTCATTTCATGGCAGCCCTGCCATGGTTCACTGAGCCCCCTCTTCTCTCTTGTCAGCTCAACTGAAGACAAGCATTTAGTTGCAAACTTTAAGCAGGTTGTGCAAAACAGAAATGATGTGACTGCTTCTCCTCCTGCACAATAATGTCACTCCTGGTCAATGTGAGAAGGTCAGGTTGCTCCTTGTAAAGCTACATGATACCACTTGCCCATTTGAACAAGTTAAGTTAACTGCTGAATCTGGTCCCTGCAGGCACTGAAAACTCATCCTTTTATCAAGCCTGCATTTGATAAGAAAGTAGAGCAGTTGTGCTGGGAAGATGTCTGTGGTGTGTTTAGGCACTTTTTAAGGACAGTTCCCACACCAGTACAGCAGGTAATATATTTTGTATAAGCTGAAAAACTTCAAGGTAATAGCTGTTTTGACCTTCAAAATAGACTCCTTTTTTGTTTGTGTTGTTGGTAGGACCCAAGAGTGACGCCCATCTTTGATGCTGACAGAATTTAAAACAAGGCCATTGCCCTGCATTTTCTGCCTTGTAGCACACAAAAGTAAAATTGTATGTCAGGCCAAGATGTCGGGGAGCTGACAAGATGCCCCAGTGACATTTCAGCTAGAAAGAGCAAGTGTCTTGCAACCAAGTGGTCAAATATCAAATAATAGGTCAAGCAGGAAGGAGCTGAGTTCTAACCACAAAGAGGTTTCTGGTAACTTACTTGACAAGCTTTTGGGTGCTTTGTGGCTTGACAAAGTGATGTTCTGTTGGGTATCGCTAGGCAGACTGTTCTTTATTGCCTTCAGAAGATCAGACATTGACATTGATTAAACTCTTTAACCCTTAAAGGTTAAATCCTTGCAGTTTGCATCATGGTAAGTGAAGAACAAAAGGATATTTGTAATATGTATTTGTTTTTGTCTTAATCGTTTAACTCCCCAGTGACATTAACTTCTGATGTGAATGGTGCTTCTTGACAAAGAATTTTAATACAAAATCCATATTTTATATTACTTTTCATTTTTGAGTTCTTCATTATGGATGCATTAGAGAATGACAGTATGTATTATGTAATCTGTATTGTCGTAACTTTACAGTGACATTTGATTCAAATATACCCAACTTCTAAAAATTTTTTTTTATTGGACTTGGTAAATAAAATTGGTGTAGTGTCTATGTTTTAGCCAAATCAACCAAGTGACTTATACCATCTGAGATAACAGCACTATTACTGTCACACTGTGTAGCACAATACTGTTTCTCATAGTAGTGGGACAATATAATAGGCTTTATATAAATCTTTCGAAAGCTGTTTCTGTGAAGTAACATTAATCTTTAACCAAATTTCTCTACTTCTTTCCTTGGAGTTCTTTTTATTAACCATTCTGTGTTTTGAATATTAAAGAATATGCCCTGTGTAATATAATATGACATGTATGAAGTTCAACTTGAAAATTTATTGTAACACAGAAAATGCTATAGTTTTTGTATGGATCATAGAATAATTCCTGCACATTTCAAAATACTTTCCTTTGCCGTCCCATACAGTGGTTAAGATATTGCCCATATAGAAATCAAATACAGTTTTTTAGTTCATGTGACATCATTGAGCTTCCACTTCTCACACTGCAGAAAAACAGTGTTACTTTACGTCACTTATATGTCTGGTTTGTGTGTGTATGTTTGTGTTAAATCTGTTTTCAGATCCTAGTAATTTAAGGGGAAGGAGCACCTTTGTAAACTTTGCCTCGGACAGACCTTGGTCTTCTTGCCTTAATTTTACAATCTGTTCATGGGATAACACCAGAAATAAATGTATATGTCTTTCCATATATGGGAGTATCTGATTTTACAGATAATTTTTATACAATAAGTTCTGAACTATAAATTCAAAAAGATTATTAAATCAAATCAAAGCATGTCACATTTATAACCAACTAGATGCTAAAGGCCATAGAGACTGAAGGATGAGGCTTTTGAGTGATCATTAGTACTCACTACCAAATATAGTAATTTTTATACCGTATGCTTTTTTCCCCAGAAGTCAGACCCAGCAGGAGGAGAAGATTTAATGACACACCCTATGGAGATCTGAGAAACTCTAGACTGCTTCCGAGCTCCTCAGTGACCAGTTGCTGCATATTTGAGATCTGTGTTGTGTTGACAAGGACGGTTGCTCTATCAGCTTCTTTACTTCCTTAAGAATGATGTATAAAGTAGACTTTTCTCAGGAGAACGATTTCAAATATTTTTGGAGGGGAAAGGAAATTTTACTTTACACCTTAGTATGTAGATTTTCTTACCTTTTGTGATCTAGAAAAATACTTGTATTATCCATCACTATCAAAGGGATTCTTAAAGTTATTGTTTTGACACCTAAGTCATACTTATTGAGGCTTTGCCAGCATTTTTAACATAAACATTTTAGGCTGACATAATGCAAATGCAGAGAGGTGCAGGAAATTGGGAGAATTGCCAATTCAGTGATAATTTAATGACAAGGGTAAATAACCTCTTAAATAGTAGAATGATAACTTTAGTTTACCGAATGTCTGACTCTTATTAAACTTGGCAACACTACTTATTTCACATTTATAATACATGCTGTTATCAAGCGTTCAATGAGAGCATTACTATTTTCATGTTACTTTATTTACCAGTTATATCTGAATTTATTCTATAGACAATACTGAACAATGGTAAATCGATCTTATTTTACTATGTACTTTTTATAGACAAGTTTTCTCATGTAAAAGGTGGAAAGTAACATATTTACTGAGCAGCTATTCTATGCCAGCTATTACAGCAAAACCCTGATGTTCTCACAATAAACCTCTTAGGTATTTCCATCACCATCTTATAGATGAATAACTGAGCATCTAAAATGTTAAGCATTTGACTACCTAAGATCACACAGAACCTAGTAATTAGTAAAGCCCAGAGCTATAACTCTGAAGCCCACATTATTTCCACTTTACTAGGCCTATCTTCCAGAAATAATTAGCAGTTTTAAAAGAGGACAAATTTTTTAAAATTTTTCCTGACTAGTTAGGGATAATTTTTTTTTTTTCCGGTACGCGGGTCTCTCACTGTTATGGCCTCTCCTGTTGCGGAGCACAGGCTCCGGACGCACAGGCTCAGCGGCCATGGCTCATGGGCCCAGCCACTCCGCGGCATGTGGGATCTTCCTGGACCGGGGCACGAACCCGTGTCCCCTGCATTGGCAGGCGGACTCTCAGCCACTACGCCACCAGGGAAGCCCAGGGATAATTTTTTTTTTTTTAGTATTTCAGGTGATTTTTATTTTCTTCATTTTTTGCAATCTATAGCTTTCACATTTTCTTCAACGAACACATATATTTTAATAATGAAAGAAAATAAACTTTTAAAACCTTACATCTTTGCAGCACCGATTCGTGTTAAGCTAATCCTCCCAGGTAACACATAAGGTTTTTTTGTGTTTTTTGTTTTTAATAGATCTTTATTGGAGTGTAATTGCTTCACAATACTGTGTTAGTTTCTGTTGCACAACAGAGTGAGTCAGCCATATGCATACACATGTCCCCATATCCCCTCCCTCTTGAGCCTCCCTCCCTCCCTCCCTATCCCACCCCTCTAGGTCGTTGCAAAGCACCAAGCTGATCTCCCTGTGCTATGCAGCTGCTTCCCACTAGCTATTTTACATTTGGCAGTGAATATATGTCGATGCTACTCTCACTTCGCTCCAGCTTCCCCTTCCCCACCCCCTGTGTCCTTAAGTCTCTCTATATCTATGTCTTTATTCCTGCCCTGCCACTAGGTTCATCAGTACCTTTTTTTGTTTTGTTTTTTTTAGATTCCATATATATGCATTAGCATATGGTATTTGTTTTTCTCTTTCTGACTTACTTCACTCTGTATGACAGACTCTAGGTCCATCCACCTCACTACAAATAACACCATACACAAAAATAAAGTCCAAATGGATTAAAGACCTAAATGTAATGCCAGACACTGTAAAACTCTTAGAGGAAAACATAGGAAAAACACTCTTTGACATAAACCACAGCAAGATCTTTTTTGACCCACCTCCTAGAGTAATGAAAATAAAAATAAAGATAAATGAGACATAATTAAACTTAAAAGCTGTTGCACAGCAAAGGAATAATTTTCAGAAGTGTGTTTTAGTTTGAAATCTAGATCACTTATCCAGTGATTAGACAAAACAAAATAAAACACATCCGTCTATCTGTATGACTAGTAATGGGAAGAATCGTGATGTATGTCCCTACCTTTCAAAGGAACCAGCCCCCTTTATTATGTTGCCCAGTGTCTCTAGCTTGGGCTGAGCGACCAAATGGATGCTCTTAGGACAGACCCTCAGTTGAAAGATATTGATGGTAGGCCAGCCTGACCAAGCTGTAACTTCCCAATGGAAAATAATGACATATGCTAAGTAAAGCTGATCAAGAAAGCATTAACTTGTATAACTCCTAGGATGGAGATTGGGATTTTAAAATACATTTTTTAGACTGTTGTGGCAGACTGAATAATGAACCCAAAGATATCCCCATCCGAATCCCTGGAACCTGTGTCTGTTACCTTAAATGGCAACAGGGACTTTACGAGTGTGATTAAGTTCAGGATCTTAAGATGGGGAGATTATCCTGGATAATCTGGGTGGGCCTTAAATGCAGTCACGGTTGTCCTATTAGGGGTGGGAGGCAGAGGCTGACTTGACTATGGAGAGGGAAAGGCAATGTGATAATGGAAGCAGAGATTCGGGCAATGCGCTTTGAAGATGGAGGACGGGGCCGTGAGCTGAGGATACAGGCGCTGCTAGAAGCCTAACAAAGACCAAGAAACAGGTTCTCCTCTCAAGGGTCCGGAGAGGTAAGAGAACAAACTTGTGTTGTTTTAAGCCACAGTTTGTAGTAATTTTTTGCAGCAGCCATGGGAAACTAATTCAACCAGTAAACTTTTAGTGTTCTTTGGAAAGATCAATACGTTGATCTTTTAATATTTTCTAACAGAAAAATCATTTCTTCTTTTAAATTATCCTGATCAGTTGCTTTCATAACTTGAAATTCCCATTTTTGTAGGTTTCCATTTTATATTCCTAGCTTCTGAATATAATAAACAGTGATTGTCTAATTAGGACATTTAGTTACATTCTATTGCCATCATTTTTGATGATTTTTAAATTAACTTGTGATTTCAGTATGCATTTTAATGTCTACAACTTTAAAAAGGTATCATGCTTTAAATGTGTAAATTTATCTTAAAGGTCTATTGTTTTAATTTGGTTCCCCTTTTGTTGGCATGTTTTTATAGCTTTCTTACAAAAGAAATTCAAACTTGAAAGAATTTATGTTAATCATAGCTTAAAATAATGATTCAGAAATTATAAATCATATCTTAAGTGTGCCAGAGCATTTTTCTTTGCTATTTACCTGTGAGTTCAACATATGTCATTTATCCATGCTTTTTGTTACCATTGAAGTGAAAGAATTTTAATAATTTTCGCAAACAGTGAAATCTTCAAAAAATTTTGTTGTATAGTATTTGAATATATTTTATCTTCACTTTGGTGAAATCATATAGTTTTTTAAAAATGGTGCAGTTCAATGAGAGCAACTTGAACTGAAATGATTGTGTTCAATATAATGAAACCTAAAATATTGAAGGCTTAAACCTAAGGTGTTAAATATTTCAAGTACAACAAAAACAAAACGAAGAAAAAAACCTCTGGGTCTGTAAGGAACACATCCATCCCTCCTGGTTACGTGAGATATAAGTATGTACATTTACATATCATAGAAGAGTGCCATCTTTTCTCTTGAACCTTGGCGATTGTAGTATGTCTCTTTTCTGGCTATGGAATGTGTCGATTGGCATACCCAAGTGTCAGATGTCCTGTGAGTTCATACCTGGGTGCTTTCATATTTCCTCTGAACCACTCCCTGCATAAGCCTTTTTTGTTTGTTTGTTTTAAATCCAGCTGACTCCCAAACAGGTCTCCCAAACTGTATCTTCTGTGCAAATTAAATTTCCATTGACATCTCACATGGAAAATTTGTTCTTAATCTTTGCAGCAGTGAGATCTAATTGATACTGTATGCTATAAATTGTAAAATATCTGGATACAGTATGAGAAGGAGATAAATCAAAACAGAGTTTTGCTCTTTCCTCTAAATCCTCTTGTGTTCAGGTTTGTTAGATGCTTGGGCACAGGTTTTCAAAGTACTGACCTTAATGCTAGTCATTAGCAGAAACCCCACGTAGGTTTTGAAAACTACTGGGTTAATGTTATCTGAAGACAGACTTTTTTTTTTTTTTTTTGCTGTTTAATTGAGTCATGCTTCATTGTCTTTTACTGCATGTTAATGCCAGTGAAATGCTGATTGTTGACAGAGTCCTCCCAGTGAAGCGGCTCCAGAAATGTTGTGCTGCTGTAGGAAACTATGTAAAATAAAAAAGTCTTATTTAGATCTGTAGAAGGCTCAGCTGACAGGTTAAGAGCTATCAGATATTCATAAATATTCACTAATGACAAGAATATAAGGGGAGCTACCTGTTCTCAATAGATCCCTTCTATGTTTTGGTGTATTTATATAAGGGAAAAATCTTAAATGCAATCCAGAGTGAATGGAATCATATTGAATGCCTCGTAGAGCACACCAAACAAGAAATAAACCTAAAATATAGAATAGGATATCTAATTTTGCCTTTTTCCTTCCAGCAATAAGCAAAATATATTTTTCTTTACTTTTTCTAAGCTCACTTCTGGTCTGACAGTAAGAGGCTGTCACAGTAAAACTGTGCATGGAAAGCTATGGCACTTGAACACTCCATGAGAATCATTTAGGACCTGAGGCATAAAGGCAACAGTTCATTCTAGTGACCTTGATGTACAGCTGACTACTGAACTCACTGTGAGCCCTTTTATGGTTCCAGAAGCATCACCTGTGATTACACTTAAGTTTTCCTCTGGGCTGGGGAGAAATAATTCTAAATATAAACTGTGAAGACTAGAGAGAGATTCCTATGAAGCAGAGTTCATATTCGGAGTGAGAATTAAAATTATGCTTTCAGGTAATTAATGGTGGTGATGTTATTACTGAAGTGTGCCTGGGTCCAAGACTCCTTGAAGGACACAGCAGGGCTACCAGCACACCTTCAGAGGGCACCAACTGCAACATCATCTGTATGACTAGTGCACAACCCATAGGGCTGCACGTAGCAGGCCTGGCACATGGGTGCCATTTTCAACTTCAAAGTCACTTAATAATATGTAGGGCTTCTTACTCTCTTTAATCTGTAGGGAGGCAGAATCCTGTTCTCCGTAAGAGAAAGTCCCGAGGAAGTCTGACACAGTCTTCCCTGAATATCAAGTGAATCAGAGTAGAAACCCTGTGTCCCTTTATCACTAAACAACTTTGCAATTTACAGTCACACATTGACTAAGTTTATCTACTTCATAACAATTCAAATAAGAGTTCACACACTTAGATTACAGCACATGCTTATCTTTACAAACATAAACAGCTCTATCGTGATATAATTCACATATCGTGTAATTCATTCCATAGTTTTTAGTATATTTCAAGGATGTGCAACCATTACCACTTTCTAATTACAGAACATTTTCATTACCCCAGAGAAAAGCTCTGTACCCATTGGCAGTCACTCTCTATTCCTCATTACCCCCAGCCCCTGACAACTATAATCTACTTCCTGTCTCTATGGATTTGCCCATTCTGGACCTTTCATGTAAATAGAATCATAGGTGTTGACTTTTTTACCTGTCTTCTTTCATTTAACATGATGTTTTCAAGTTTTATTTATATTGGAGCAATGTATCAGTATTTCATTCCTTTAAAGTGGAATAATATTCCATTGTATGGATATACCACATTTTCTTTTTTTTTTTTTTTTTGACATCTTTATTGGGGTACAGTTGCTTTACAATGGTGTGTTGGTTTCTGCTTTATAACAAAGTGAATCAGTTATACATATACATATGTTCCCATATCTCTTCCCTCTTGCATCTCCCTCCCTCCCACCCTCCCTATCCCACCCCTCTAGGTGGTCACAAAGCACCGAGCTGATCTCCCTGTGCTATGCGGCTGCTTCCCACTGGCTATCTACCTTACGTTTGGTAGTGTATATATGTCCATGCCTCTCTCTCGCTTTGTCACAGCTCACCCTTCCCCCTCCCCATATCCTCAAGTCCGTTCTCTAGTAGGTCTGTGTCTTTATTCCTGTCTTATCCCTAGGTTCTTCATGACATTTTTTTTTCTTAAATTCCATATATATGTGTTAGCATACGGTATTTGTCTTGCTCTTTCTGACTTACTTCACTCTGTAGGACAGACTCTAGGTCTAACCACCTCATTACAAATAGCTCAATTTTGTTTCTCTTCATGGCTGAGTAATATTCCATTGTATATATGTGCCACATCTTCTTTATCCATTCATCCAAATATGGGCACTTAGGTTGTTTCCATCTCCGGGCTATTGTAAATAGAGCTGCAATGAACATTTTGGTACATGACTCTTTTTGAATTATGGTTTTCTCAGGGCATATGCCCAGTAATGGGATTGCTGGGTCATATGGTAATTCTATTTGTAGTTTTTTAAGGAACTTCCATACTGTTCTCCATAGTGGCTGTACCAATTCACATTCCCACCAGCAGTGAAAGAGTGTTCCCTTTTCTCCACACCCTCTCCAGAATTTACTGTTTCTAGATTTTTTGATGATGGCCATTCTGACTGGTGTGACATGATATCTCATTGTAGTTTTGATTTGCATTTCTCTAATGATTAATGATGTTGAGCATTCTTTCATGTGTTTGTTGGCAGTCTGTATATCTTCTTTGGAGAAATGTCTATTTAGGTCTTCAGCCCATTTTTGGATTGGGTTGTTTGTTTTTTTATTATTGAGCTGCATGAGCTGCTTGTAATTTTTGGAGATTAATCCTTTGTCAGTTGCTTCATTTGCAAATATTTTCTCCCATTCTCAGGGTTGTCTTTTGGTCTTGTTTATGGTTTCCTTTGCTGTGCAAAAGCTTTGAAGTTTCATTAGGTCCCATTTGTTTATTTTTGTTTTTATTTCCATTTCTCTAGGAGGTGGGTCAAAAAGGATCTTGCTGTGATTTATGTCATAGAGTGTTCAGCCTATGTTTTCCTCTAAGAGTTTGATAGTTTCTGGCCTTACATTTAGGTTTTTAATCCATCTTGAGCTTATTTTTTTGTATGGTGTTAGGGAGTAATCTAATCTCATACTTTTACATGTACCTGTCCAGTTTTCCCAGCACCACTTATTGAAGAGGCTGTCCTTTCTCCACTGTACATTCCTGCCTCCTTTATCAAAGATAAGGTGACCATATGTGCGTGGGTTTACCTCTGGGATTTCTATCCTGTTCCATTGATCTATCTTTCTGTTTTTGTGCCAGTACCATACTGTCTTGATTACTGTAGCTTTGTAGTATAATCTGAAGTCAGGGAGCCTGATTCCTCCAGCTCCGTTTTTCGTTCTCAAGATTGCTTTGGCTATTCGGGATCTTTTTTGTTTCCATACAAATTGTGAAATACTTTGTTCTAGTTCTGTGAAAAATGCCAGTGGCAGTTTGATAGGGATTGCATTGAATCTGTAGATTGCTTTGGGTACTTGAGTCATTTTCACAATATTGGTTCTTCCAATCCAAGAACATGGTATATCTCTCCATCTATTTGTACATTCTTTAATTTCTTTCATCAGTGTCTTATAATTTTCTGCACACAGGTCTTTTGTCTCTTTAGGTAGGTTTATTCCTAGATATTTTATTCTTTTTGTTGCAGTGGTAAATGGGAGTGTTTTCTTGATTTCACTTTCACATTTTTCATCATTAGTGTATAGGAATGCCAGAGATTTCGGTGCATTAATTTTGTATCCTGCAACTTTACCAAATTCATTGATTAGCTCTAGTTGTTTTCTGGTGGCATCTTTAGGATTCTCTCTATATATTATCATGTTATCTGCAAACAGTGACAGTTTTACTTCTTCTTTTCCGATTTGGATTACTTTTATTTCCTTTTCTTCTCTGATTGCTGTGGCTAAAACTTCCAAAGCTATGTTGAATAAGAGCAGTGAGAGTGGGCAACCTTGTCTTGTTCCTGATCTTAGTGGAAATGCTTTCAGTTTTTCACCATTGAGGATGATGTTGGCTGTGGATTTGTCATATATAGCCTTTATTATGTTGAGGAAAGTTCCCTCTATGCCTACTTCCTGCAGGGTTTTTATCATAAATGGGTGTTGAATTTTGTCAAAAGCTTTCTCTGCATCTATTGAGATGATCATATGGTTTTTCTCCTTCAATTTGTTAATATGGTTTATCACATTGATTGATTTGCATATATTGAAGAATCCTTGCATTCCTGGAATAAACCCCACTTGATCATGGTGTATGATCCTTTTAATGTGCTGTTGGATTCTGTTTGCTAGTATTTTGTTGAGGATTTTTGCATCTATGTTCGTCAGTGATATTGGCCTGTAGTTTTCTTTCTTTGTGACATCCTTTTCTGGTTTTGGTATCAAGGTGATGGTGGCCTTGTAGAATGAATTTGGGAGTGTTCCTCCCTCTGCTATATTTTGGAAGAGTTTGAGAAGGATAGGTGATAACTCTTCTCTAAATGTTTGATAGAATTCGCCTGTGAAGCCATCTGGTCCTGGGCTTTTGTTTGTTGGAAGATTTTTTTTTTTTTTTTTTTTTTTTTTTGTGGCACGTGGGTCTCTCACTGTTGTGGCCTCTCCCATTGCAGAGCACAGGCTCCGGACGCGCAGGCTCAGCGGCCATGGCTCACGGGCCCAGCCGCTCCACGGCATGTGGGATCTTCCCAGACCGGGACACGAACCCGTGTCCCCTGCATCAGCAGGCAGACTCCCAACCACTGCGCCACCAGGGAAGCCCTGTTGGAAGATTTTTAATCACAGTTTCAATTTCAGTGTTTGTGATTGGTCTGTTCATATTTTCTATTTCTTCCTGATTCAGTCTCTGCAGCATGTGGGATCCTTGCGGACCAGGGCACGAACCCATGTCCCCTGCACCGGCAGGCGGACTCTCAACCACTGCACCACCAGGGAAGCCCTAAGTAGTGTATTGTTTAGCCTCCATTTGTTTGTATTTTTTACAGATCTTTTCATGTAATTGATATCTAGTCTCATAGCGTTGTGGTCAGAAAAGATACTTGATACAATTTGAATTTTCTTAAATTTACCAAGACTTGATTTGTGACCCAAGATACGATCTATCCTGGAGAATGTTCCATGAGCACTTGAGAAAAATGTGTATTCTGTTGTTTTTGGATGGAGTGTCCTATAAATATCAATTAAGTCCATCTTGTTTAATGTATCATTTAAAGCTTGTGTTTCCTTATTTATTTTCATTTTGGATGATCTGTCCATTGGTGAAAGTGGGATGTTAAAGTCCGCTAGTATGAATGTGTTACTGTCAATCTCCCCTTTTATGGCTGTTGGTATTTGCCTTATGTATTGAGGTGCTCCTATGCTGGGTGCATAAATATTTACAATTGTTATATCTTCTTCTTGGATCGATCCCTTGATCATTAAGTAGTGTCCTTCTTTGTCTCTTGTAATTGTCTTTATTTTAAAGTCTATTTTATCTGATATGAGTATTGCTACTCCAGCTTTCTTTTGATTTCCATTTGCATGGAATATCTTTTTCCCTCCCCTTACTTTCAGTCTGTATGTGTCTCTAGGTCTGAAGTGGGTCTCTTGTAGACAGCATATATATGGGTCTTGTTTTTGTATCCATTCAGCCAATCTGTGTCTTTTGGTGGCAGCATTTAGTCCATTTACATTTAAGGTAGTTATCGATATGTATGTTCCTATTCCCATTTTCTTAATTGTTTTGGGTTCGTTATTGTAGGTCTTTTCCTTCTCTTGTGTTTCTTGCCTAGAGAAATTCCTTTAGCATTTGTTGTAAAGCTGGTTTGGTGGTGCTGAACTCTCTCAACTTTTGCTTGTCTGTAAAGGTTTTAATTTCTCCGTCCAATCTGAATGAGATCCTTGCTGGGTAGAGTAATCTTGGTTGTAGGTTTTTCTCCTTCATCACTTTAAATATGTCCTGCCACTCCCTTCTGGCTTTCAGAGTTTCTGCTGAAAGATCAGCTGTTAACCTTATGGGGATTCCCTTGTGTATTATTTGTTGTTTTTCCCTTGATGCTTTTAATATGCTTTCTTTGTATTTAATTTTTGACAGTTTGATTATTATGTGTCTTGGCATATTTCTCCTTGGATTTATCGTGTATGGGAATCTCTGTGCTTCCTGGACTTGATTTACTATTTCCTTTCCCATATTAGGGAAGTTTTCAACTATAATCTCTTCAAATATTTTCTCCATCCCTTTCTTTTTCTCTTCTTCTTCTGGAATCCCTATAATTCGAATGTTGATGTGTTTAATGCTGTCCCAGAGGTCTCTGAGACTGTCCTCAGTTCTTTTCATTCTTTTTTCTTTATTCTGCTCTGCAGTAGTTATTTCCACTATTTTATCTTCCAGGTCACTTATCCGTTCTTCTGCCTCAGTTATTGTGCTATTGATCCCATCTAGTGTATTTTTCATTTCATTTATTGTGTTGTTCATCATTGCTTGTTTCATCTTTAGTTCTTCTAGGTCCTTGTTAAATGTTTCTTGCATTTTGTCTATTCTATTTCCAAGATTTTGGATCATCTTTACTATCATTATTCTGAATTCTTTTTCAGGTAGACTGCCTATTTCCTCTTCATTTGTTAGGTCTGGTGGGTTTTTATCTTGCTCCTTCATCTGCGGTGTGTTTTTTCTCTCCTCATTTTGCTTATCGTACTGTGTTTGGGGTCTCCTTTTTCCAGGCTGCAGGTTCATAGTTCCCATTGTTTTTGGTGTCTGTCCCCAGTGGCTAAGGTTGGTTCAGTGGGTTGTGTAGGCTTCCTGGTGGAGGGGACTAGAGCCTGCGTTCTGGTGGATGAGGCTGGCTCTTGTCTCTCTGGTGGGCAGGTCCACATCTGGTGGTGTGTTTTGGGGTGTCTGTGAACTTATTATGATTTTAGGCAGCCTCTCTGCTAATGGGTGGGGTTGTGTTTCTGTCTTGCTAGTTGTTTGGCATAGGGTGTCCAGCACTGTAGGTTGCTGGTCATTGAGTGGAGCTGGGTGCTGGTGTTGAGATGGAGATCTCTGGGAGATTTTCGCCATTTGATATTATGTGGAGCTGGGAGGTGTCTTGTGGACCAGTGTCCTGAAGTTGGCTCTCCCACCTCAGAGGCACAGTACTGACTCCTAGCTGCAGCACCAAGAGCCTTTCATCCACACGGCTCCTCAATTTGGGATGATTCGTTGTATATTCATGTATTCCACAGATGCAGGGTACATCAAGTTGATTGTGGAGCTTTAATCCGCTGCTTCTGAGGCTGCTGGGAGAGATTTCCCTTTCCCTTCTTTGTTCTCACAGCTCCGGGGGGCTCAGCTGTGGATTTGGCCCCGCCTCTGCGTGTAGGTCGCCGGAGGGCGTCTGTTTTTCGCTCAGACAGGACGGGGTTAAAGGAGCCGCTGATTCGGAGGCTCCGGCTTGTCTACTGCGGCTCAGTCAGGCCGCAGGGGAGGGAGGGGCACGGAGTGTGGGGCGGGCCTGCGGCGGCAGAAGCCGGCGTGACTTTGCACCAGGCTGAGGCGCGCAGTGCGTTCTCCCGGGGAAGTTGTCCCCTGGATCCCGGGAACCTGGCAGTGGCGGGCTGCACAGGCTCCCCGGAAAGGAGGTGTGGATAGCGACCTGTGCTGGCACACAGGCTTCTTGGCGGCGGCAGCAGCACCCTTAGCGTCTCCTGCCTGTGTCTGGGGTCCGCACTTTTAGCCACGGCTCGCGGCCGTCTCTGGAGCTCCTTTAAGCAGCGCTCTTAATCCCTCTCCTCACGCACCGGGAAACAAAGAGGTAAGAAAAAGTCTCTTGCCTCTTCGGCAGCTCCAGACCTTTTCCTGGACTCCCTCCCGGCCCTCCGTGGTGCACTAACCCCTTCAGGCTGTGTTCACGCAGCCAACCCCAGTCCTCTCCCTGCGCTCAGACCAAAGCCCGAGCCTCCGCTCGCAGCCCCGCCCGCCCCGGCGGGTGAGTAGACAAGCCTCTCGGGCTGGCGAGTGCCGGTCGGCACCAAGCCTCTGTGCGGGGAATCTCCCCGCTTTGCCCTCCGCACCCCTGTTGCTGTGCTCTCCTCCGCGGCGCCGAAGCTCCCCCCCTCCGCCACCCGCAGTCTCCGCCCGCGAAGGGGCTTCCTAGTGTGTGGAAACATTTCCTCCTTCACAGCTCCCTCCCACTGGTGCAGGTCCCGTCCCTATTCTTTTGTCTCTGTTTTTTCTTTTTTTCTTTTTCCCTACCCAGGTACGTGGGGGGTTTCTTGCCTTTTGGGAGGTCAGAGGTCTTCTGCCAGCGTTCAGTAGGTGTTCTATAGGGGTTGTTCCACGTGTAGATGTATTTCTGGTGTATCTGTGGGGAGGAAGGTGATCTCCACGTCTTACTCTTCCGCCATCTTCCCCTCATCCCCCACCACATTTTTTTTATCCACTCATCAGTTAATTGCCATTTGGTTTGTTTCTACTTTGGGATGATTATGAAGAATACTGCTGTGAACATTCATGTAGAAGTTTTTGTGTGGGCATATGTTTTCATTTTCTTGTGTAAATACCTAGGAGTGAGATGGCTGGGTTATATGATAACTCCAAGCTTAAGCATTTGAGGAATTTTCAGCCTGTTTTCCAAGGTGACTACACTGTCTTACATTTCTACCAGCAATGTATGAGTTTTCCAATTTCTCCACATCTTTGCCAGAACTTGTTATTGTCCATCTTTTTGATAATAGACATACTGGTGGATATGAAGTGGTAATCTCATTGTGGTTTTTATTTGCATTTTGCTAATGACTAATGGTTTTGAGCATCTTTGCATGTGTTTATTGGCCATTTGTATATCTTTTTTGGAGAAATGCCTATTCAAGTCCTTTGCCTGTTTTTCAATTGGTCTATTCATCTTCTTTTCTTTAATTAAAGTACAGTTGACATACAGTATTGTAGCAGTTTCAAGTGTACCTCATAGCGACTCAACATTTATACACATTTTTTAAATGACCACCAAGGTAAGTCTAGTTATCATCTGTCACCATACAAAGTTATTGCAATATTACTGACTATATTTCCTATACTGTAAACTACACCCCCATGACTTATTTATTTTATAACTGGAAATTTGTACCTCTTAATCCCCTTCATCTATTTCACCCCCAACTCCTTTCCCTTCTGGCAACTACGTTTGTTTTCTGTATCTCTGAGTCTGTTTCTGTTTTGCTTTGTTTGTTTGTTTTGTCTTTTAGACTCAACATGTAAGTGAAATCATAAGGTAACTGTCTTTCTCTGTCTGACTTATTTCACTTAGCATAATACCCTGTAGGTCCATCCATGTTGTTGCAAATGGTAAGATTTCATTCTCTGTTATGTCTGAATAATATTTTGTTGTATATATATATATATATAATCACATCCTTTTTATTCATTCATCAATGGACACTTAAATTGTTTCCATATCTTGACTACTGTAAATAATGGTGCAATGAACATAAGTGTGCATATATCTTCCAGAAGTGGAATTATTGGATCATACAGTAGTTCTGTTTTTAATTTTTTGAGGAACCTCCAGACTGTTTTCCATAGTGGCTGCACCAACTTATATTCCCACCAACAGAGCATAAGCGTTCCTTTTTCTCTACGTCCTTGCCAACACTTGTATTTTTCATCTTTTTGATAATCACAGACATATATAAATCAATGGAATAAAATAGAGAGCCCAATAAACCCATGCATATAAGGTTAAGTAATCTATGACAAAGGAGGCAAGAATAGACAATTGAGAACAGTCTCTTCAACAAATGGTGTTGAGAAAACTGGACCACCGTCTTCCACCATATACAAAAATAAATTCAAAATGGATTAGACTGGAATGTAAGACATGAAACCATGAAACTCCTAGAAGAAAACAGACACAGTACACTCTTTGACATTGGTCTTAGCAATAGTTTTTGGACCTGTCTCCTCATGCAAGCGCAACAAAAGCAAAAGTAAACAAATGGAACTACAGCAAACTAAAAAAACTTTTTGCACAGTGAAGAAAACTATCAACAAATGAAAAGCCAATGTACTGAATGGGAGAAGATATTTGCAAATTATACATCTGATAAAGGTTAATATTCAATATGTAAAAAGAACCTATACAACTTAATATCAAAAAGCCAAACAACCCAATTAAAAAAAAATGGGCAGAGAAGCTGAAGAGACATTTTCCAGAGGAGGACCTACAGACACATGAAAAGATTCTCAACATCGCTAATCATCAGGGAAATGCAGATTGTCTTTTTATTCTTGAGTTGTAACAGTTCATTATATAATCTGGATACAAGTTCCTTGTATATGGTTTGCAAATATTTTCTTCCATTCTGTGGGTTGTCTTTTCACTTATTTAATAGTCCTTTGAAGCACAAATGTTTTTGATTTGGGTTAAGTCCAATTTACCTATTTTTTTTCTTTTGTCACATGCTTTTGATGTTATAGCTAAGAAATCATTGCCTAACCCAAGTTCACAAAGATTTACTTCATGTTTTCCTCTAAGTGTTTCATAGTTTGGGCTCTTACATTTAGGTCAGTGATCCATTTTGAGTTAATTTCTGTATATAGTGTGAGGTCGGGGTCCAACTTTATTATTTTTCATATGAAATTCAGTTGTCCCAGCACCATTTGTTAAAAGACTGTTCTTTCTCCATTAAGTTGTCTTGGCACTCTTTTCAAAAATTATTTGACTAAGTATAAGGGCTTATTTCTGGACTCTCTATTCTGTTCCATTGATCTATATATATCTATTCTTAGCCAGAATCACACTGTCTTGATAACCATAGCTTTGAAATTAACTTTTGAAACATGTGAGTCCTCCAACTTTAATTTTCTTTTAACGATTGTTTTGGCTATTCTCTATCCCTTGCATTTCCATCTGAATTTTAGGATCAGCTTTTTGTCAAATGATTTGTCTTCATCTATTGAGATGATCATGTGGTTTTGGCCCTTATTCTATTAGTGTGATGTGTTCCATTGATTAAATTTCACATATTAAACCAACCTTGTGTCCTTGGGATAAATCTCAGCTGGTAATGTTGCTGGATTCCACGTGCTAGGATTTGTTGAAGATCTTGCATCTCTGTTTATAAAGGATATTGGTCTGAAGGGGGTTTTTTTTTGGTTTGGTATTAGGTTAATACTGGACTCACAGGAAATGAATTGGGAAATTCTCCCTCCTCTTCTGTTTTTTGGAAGCGCTTGGGAAGGATTGATGTTAATTTTTCTTTATACATTCAATAGAATTCACTAGTGAATCTATCTGGGCCTGGGCTTTTCTTTGTGGGATAAAACTGTGGCAATATCTACATAACATAAAATTTACTATTTTAATAATTTTTTGACTATTAACTTAATCTCTTTACTAAGACCAAGCTATAATATTTAGCAAAACTTTAATGAAGGTGTGAGAATAATTGAAGGGAATTTTATCAGAGAAGAGAAAAATCTTAAAATGGTAATAAATATGAAGACTCCCAATGTTCTTAGGAAAAGCCCTGCCACAGAGTGACTCTCCTGGTCTGTTGCCGTGTCCCAGAAGCCACCTTACTTCTTGACAATGGGTGTGCTCTGCTGTGTGTCTCCTTTACTCGGAGTCCACATACTCTACCCGTACAGTGAGTCCTAGAAAGGGTGAGGAAAGTAATCTCAGCTTTCCTTCCAGCCTACTTCCTAGCCACAGTCTGCTGACAGACGGCGGCACACATAATAAAGAGAGTTTTAGATAGAATTATACAAAGCAATTAATATTTTCTGGAAATTTTTTTATTTCAAATTAGGATTTTGGCTTTACTTCTATAGAACCAAAAGGTCTAATGGAAGAGGTTTTCCAAAAACAACAACAATTATCCCCCCAAACTGAATTCAAGCCACAACTGAATTTCTGAAATTACATGTTGTATTCAGGATTTCAAAGGTTACAGGATCGATTTTTAAACTGGTCTCAAGTCAGAGTTTTTGAACTTCCCTCAGTCCCAGGGGTCTCCTTAGCACATGACCCAGAGAGAGGATGTAGCAGCTGAACTTCCTCCTCTCAGCATCCTCAGCATCTGGATTCTGTTCCTGGGACAGTGGCCTACATGTAAGGCCTCTGCTCCCCCCACCATGCCCATGTTTTCCAATTTGATCTTCTCTCAATGAAGATCTACTAAAACTCTTTGCTTAAACATCATTTCTCATGGCTTAAGATGCCTAAAACCATCTTCAAAGATCTTTTCTCCAAACTTCCTAAAGTATAGAAGTTCCTTGGTGTTTGTTTAAAGGTTCTCATTCTACTTGGGTAGATATTTGTATCCTGTTGTAATATCATGGCTGATATTTTGGGGTGTTGCTCACATATTTTTTTTCTTTGAATAGTTCAGTAGTTTCTTTTAATAGTTCAAAGTTTTGCTACAGACTGAATTGTGTCCCCTCAAAATTCATATGTTGAAACCATAGACCCCAGTGTGATCTTTTGGAGATGGGGCCTTTGGGAGGTAATTAGGGTTAGATGAGTTCATGAGGGTAGGGCCCCCATGATTGGATTAGTGGCTTTATAAGAAAAAGAAGAGAGAGAGAGATCACTTTTTTTCCGTCACGTAAGGACACAGTGTTCTCTCTCAAGTCAGGGAGAGGGTCCTCACTAAGAACTGAATTGGCTGGCACCTTGATCTTGGTCTTCTCAGCCTCCAGAACTGTGATAAGTAAATGTTGTTTAAGCCACCCAATCTATAGTGTTTCGTTATAGCAGCCTGAGCTAAGACAGCGTCCTAACTTTCAGTGAAAGTGTCTAGTTAATGTAAGTGGTCCTGATTTATGTGTGATGGGGATGACAGATAGGTGGAGAGATCTGTCTGGAGTGGACAAGAAGATTTTTCAGCTGTAGCTACCTAAACAGTGTTAGGTGTTCTCCGTGGATAGAAATAGCCAGCTCATTTTAAAGTAGGCCAGAACAACTGGGAGATTCTTACTACTTCGGAAACAATATCTTACCTTTTCTTCTTCCTTCTTTCCCCTTCCCCACCCCCCTTTTTTGACTCTGTCTGTCTCTTTTCCATATACTCTCAGCATGACTTCCTAAAGGTACATTTTAAATGGTTGGGGTTATTTGAAAAAGTGTCTGAAGTTGTCCTCCCAGCTAAAGGAATTGTACTATAAAGTAGAATAATTTGAAAGGGAGGAGTTTGTCTTTTTCATGCACCATAAAAAGCTTTCAATCCTTTTAATAACTGAAAAGCCTTATACTTCTGTTAAGAGTCTCTAAGAACTTCTGATAAATTTCATATTGTAGTTGTAGTGTATTTCATGAACCAGGAGAATACAGACTTCTTTTTCCGAGCCTCTGTCTCTCTCCGACACACTTCCTCTCTCATACAGCATACTGAATGCTGATGCATAAGTAATGCAAATTAAGGTGTTCTGTTAATAACTTAATATAAAGGAAGAGATTAGAGCACAGACAGCCTTTCTGCACTTCTTGTGTCATGTTTATGGTCCAGCGTGGTAGTATGAGAATTTAGAACCAAAGTCACTCAGCAGCTGTGTGACCTTAGGCACATCATTTAACCTCATGGACTTCAGATGCCTCTCAGGGAAAAGGGAGCTACTGACACCTAGTTTGCTGGGCTCTTGTGACAATTCTGTGAGAGAATACTTAGCACACAGCTCAATGGTACAGAGTAGTCACTGTCTCCATTATGGGTAATTTGATTATGAGGCACCAAATCCCACTTAAAATCATTGGAAGGAAAGGGGGGTAATTCATGGAACTCCAGGGCAAGGAGTGCAGCCCAGCCTCCAGAGGAAGCAGAGTCTTTCTCTCTCATCTGTTGCTGAGGCTCCCTGTTCTCTCATCACTGTTGCTCTCCGCACATCTGCTTCTTCTCCTCTCCCTTGCTGACTGGCTGTCTCAGCTGTTTCCATGTGGCCCAGGCCTGACCACCTTGGCTTCGCGTCACATAATTTTCCAGTTTAGGAACCAAAATGATCTTAGCTTGAGACTCTTGATTCTTGTGGTCCACTTCCCTATAGTCATTGGTGTCCAGAGAGGGGGCCCCTCTGGGCTGTTACCTGCTCAGCAGAGGCAACGGGAAGAGATGGAGATGGAAGGGAACACGGTAGATTCTATGAGAAAGTGGTGTGGGGTGAAGAGGAAATCATGGGCATCTCCAGAAAAGTCACTCAAGAAACGTGAACTTTCATCCTCCCTTGGAGGTCACCTCCTACCTATATATCCCACCTAATTCTGTCAGGTTTTGTCCTTGACTTCTTATGCAGTGCTTAACTATGAACTTGTTCCTGCTTGCTTGCTTTCTTTTTTTTTTTTCTTTTTAACATCTTTATTGGAGTATAATTGCTTTACCATGGTGTGTTAGTTTGTGCTGTATAACAAAGTGAATCAGCTATACATATACATACATCCCCATGCTAACACATATATATGTTCCTGCTTTCTTGAAGTTCCTATTTCAACTTCCACGTAAATATGCGATCTTGGTTACCCTCCTACTTTTTCTTGATAGATTCTTCTTCTTGTCTGGCTCCTCTTCCTCTTTTCCCATAAATAATGAATACTTTGTGAGGTTGTGTCATCATGTCTGCTCTCTTTTCCCCAGTCGTCTGTCCCTTGGTGAACTCAACCACAGAGTACTTGGAACACATTACTTGCCAGGCAAATGGGAGTCCTCTTCCTTTCTTTTTTTCTTATGTCTTTGATTTCTAAGTTCTTTCTTAAGAGTTGAAACTTTTACTGTTTTCTTATTTTCGACACTTCTCTTATTAATGCTGGTAATATGCAATATTTTTTATATTTTATGCAGTTTGTATTATGGATTTTGTAACGTGTGTGTGTGTGTGTGTGTGTGTGTGTGTGTGTATCTCTGAAGTATGTAGAGAATATCTAGGAAAGCAGCAATTAGGAATTTAGCACCTTTTAAGGGATCCTCAGTTCTTGTTCCCAAAGTCCCACAGGCAGTTGTTCCTGGATAAACCGTCATGTTGAATACTGTTTGGGAAATCTCTTTGACTGGTGCTGGATGATTGTGTAAGGAGTTATAATAATCTGCTCATTGAGATGGATGTGATTGCCTGTGATCAGAGCAGTCTATAGTAATCACTTCACTTCACACACATCACTTCACTTATGTTTATTCACCCCTAGGTAGGAAGACACGAACTGAAATTGTGTGTGTGTGTGTGTGTGTGTGTGTGTGTGTGTGTGTGTGTGTTGGACTTTGGAAACTAAGCACTACTGTGACAACTTCACCTCTGCTGCAACATAAGGAGGGAATTTGAAGTAGGGAAACCAGAAACTCAGCTCAGAAACAATCCTCCCATCCAGAACCATTGAGGAAACATAAGTAGCCCTTTCCAATCTGTGGCAGAGTAGAAACGAGGGGAATTTGTAGTCCTTGGTGTCAGAAGAGACAGCTGTGTAGTCTCACATCAAGCAAAACTGGTCAGTACGGCTTTGGAATGGTCGAGCCCAGGTGGGCAACAAGACAAGAAAGAAGGTAAAGCCAGTGGAGCCATGGCCCTGGGACAAATGTGAGCTACTACAGATCATTTGGAGTCCTACGACCTATAATGGTTAGAGAAAGAATAGACATCCAGGGCTCCAAAAGCATACCACAATGGAAGGAAGGGAATACATACATTTTTAAAATGATGATAACTTTGTGCCAGTAATAGTGCCACTGTGAGTAGTGTGTAGATGAGTACAATCATGCTGGAAAGCATTTGGCCTTATATATCATAATTCTTAAATGATTTCTTTACCCTTGCTCCAACTTCTAGGACTCTTTCCTAAGGAAATGACTGGTGATATACACTAAGATTTCTCTGTGTGATGTGTGTCACATGGTTATTTATAAAAGCAAAATAAGGGATTGTCGAATAAATTTTGTATTCATAGAACAATGTATTCTGCAATATTGAGAATCACAGTTTCATAGAATACTTATTGCATTGTTCTCATGCAAATTTCACATGCAAAATTCTCATGATTTGGTATTTGATCAAAAAGATAGGACGTAGAACTGTATATAGAAGCTGCTCTTTTTATAGACTTCCCACTCACAGTCTTTTATAGATGTGAACTAAGCCACACAACAGAACAAAATGGGCTGATTTTACCCAACAACAACACATGTTGTGATAAGTTTAAAGTCACTATGGACTTTTGCACAAATGGATTTACATTTGAGAACCAAGCCTATTTTTAAGTAGCATTACTTCTATATGCAAAATGATTTTGATTTGTTTCTACACATATACATAATCTATATAGCTGCATTGGTATATAATTGAGAGAAAACACACCAAAATACTACCAGAGGTGGAATTATGAATAATTTCGATTTTCTTTATAAGTGTTGTTTTCTTTATCATACTTTTCTGTATGTCTATATTTTCTACAATGAACATGTATAATTTTATGTTTAGAATAAAATAAACTCTATAATAATAGCAAAGGAATTTGTATACAAAGAGCAGTATAAGAAGGGAGGTTCTATAATATGGCAAATGGAAATAGTCTTGCTTGAAATAATGCAATACACCAGCTAAAAAGACTCTTCGATGCATCACGTAAATTCATTTTCTTCCTTAGTCGAGTGAGAGATGCGTTCGCAGCTGGGAATGCAGCTGACCATTTAGTAAGAGTACTCCTGCATTCAGTTAGTACCCTTTATTTAGTCGACAAGACGCCAGTGATAACAATACTTTTAACAGCGACAATTCCTTATTAGGATATGTCCTGGCAGCCAGGCTCTGTGAAAAATACTCTATTCATATTATCTCATAATATCCAAAATTTTGCTATTGTGATTCCCTTTTACATATGAGGATATTTAGATCCACAGAGCTTGTGACTTGCCCGAATTAGGCAGTGAGGGAATGGCAGATTCTCCTGCTGTCCCAACCTTTGATATACTGGAAAATACTGACAATTTGGGAAGAAAGAAGTTATATTGGGATATGTAGAATAATCGGCCGCCAAAAGGTGATAATTCAGTAATTAGTTAAAAGAGAGATAACGAAATGAGTCCTGTTGGGCAGACCCACCTGGAGCCTTGGAAGTACTTGATAACATCCATCTAGAAGTGGCCAGACTACTTTTTCAGTTTTGTGTGCAGCTGTTGAGATAGACTGTTTAATCAATGGAGAATTTCAGGCCATTCTTTTTCTTCCCATTATTGGCTAGTTGTAAACTCTGTACTTGGTTGAAAGACACCACAGAACCAAGTGATGAACAAGAAGGGATAACTCAGTAGAGGAATGAAAGCAGAATTTTAAGAAACTGCTGATGTTTAGGAAATGAAAGGGGCTGATAATAGCAATTAATGATTGTGAAATCTGGGCCTCTGCCGTGAGTCTTAAAACCAGTTCTAAAACAGAAGAAGATTAAAATACGTATTGATCTGCTGATGGGCCAGAGGTAAAGTTTAAAAGCAAAGCATTGACCAGTAAGTATTACATTAATTAAACCCTTCTCTGCGCAGTGAATAAACACAGGCTGATAACTAGTATCTGTGAGTTCCTGAATTGATTCTGCATTGAGCATACTTCAAAGATACGGGGCCATGTCCGTCTGCAATCACCTTCAGAAAGGCTGTCTTGCGGCAGAGGGAGGCCATAAGACACTCAAAGTTCTCGTGTGCAACTGATCCGCCTACTTACTATACTAATGCAGCGGCTGTAATAGCAACATGCTTTGAAGTGAAAGCTTTGCTGGGGTTATGCACTCATTAAAAACTACCACGCTTTAATACAATCCAAGAACTGTAATGGGAAGGATTTCACATTAAGAGAGCAACAAGAACCCAGATTGCCCCTATCTGTGCCCTCTTGCTTGCTTGCTTGGCACCCACTGAAGATGTGGACCATCTCTTTCAACTTTAGACAGAACACTCTGTAAAAGTGTTGAGGACCTCAGAGAACTTGCCTATTGACTTACATTTAGGTCAATGTTTCCATTCTGCTGTTTATCTCATTTGTTTTTTTCACATATGGCCGATTAACACAGGTTCTGCAAGGATCCTAAGGGGCTGGGGAGCATAGTAATTAAGAAATACTATGGGAATTTAGAGTGTGGTAAAGGTGGTATTTCAAATCACTGGAGAAAGATAGATCGTTTAATACATGGCATTAGAATTACTAGCAGCCACTTGGGAAAAAATAAAACTAGATCACTTATGTGGAAATAAATGCCAGAAAAAAAACTTTAATACTTAAAACTATGAATGTACTAGAAAAATACATAGATGATTTGTCTTTCATAATATTGGCATGGAAAAGGTCATTCTAAAAAAAAAAAAAAGGAGAAAAGAAAAGGTCATTCTAGGCACAACTCCAAACCTAAAACCTATAACAGAAAATACTCATAAATTTGACTGTGTACACATTTTAAACTTTATAGAGAAAAACATACCACAAGCAATGTCAAAAGGTAAACAGCAGGGCTTCCCTGGTGGCGCAGTGGTTGAGAGTCTGCCTGCCGTTGCAGGGGACACGGGTTCGTGCCCCGGTCCGGGAAGATCCCACATCCCACGGAGTGGCTGGGCCCATGAGCCATGGCCGCTGAGCCTGCACGTCCGGAGCCTGTGCTCCGCAACGGGAGAGGCCACAGCAGTGAGAAGCCTGCGTACCACAAAAAAAAAAAAAAAAGATAAACAACAAACCTGAGAAAAATGTTTGTAACACATATCAGAAAATGAGCTAATTTCTTTAACATTTAATGAACTCTTAGAAATCAGTATGAAGAAGATAAACACTCCAATAAAATATGGGTAGACATGGAACATCAATTCCCAGAAACTAAATACAAGGAGATTCACTGCAGCCTTGTTTATAATAGCCAAATCCTAGAAATAAAAGTTCTTCAATGACATGACTTATTAACTAAATATGATAACAGCTGTTAAAAAGAATGAAGTAGAGAGACATGTATTGATATGGAAAGATGTTCACATGTCCAAAATAATAGTTTTAAGTTAAAGATACCCAGCAGGTTGCATAACAGTGTTTACTGTAATCCCATTTGTATATAGAAATATATATCAATCTGGAAGGATATACAAGTTAATGGTTAACTCTGGGGATTAGGACTGGAATTTAAAAGGATAATTTTAGTTCTGTGTTGTTTGAATTTACATTATATTATTTTTTAAATCTTAAACATGACTTAAATAAATAAATATGAAGGCAAATTTTGGTAAAGCCTCATACTATGTAATGAAAATGGAACAGAAGAACAGATACATCACGCACTGAGAAAGAATAATCCACAAGGCTTAGTCCTGAATTGGTATAGGGTGACGGAATTGTATCCTTGCGTCCTGGGTCTCATATTCTTTAACCATCTGTGTCAATCTGGGAAGCAGGCACTGAGCCAGAGTTGGGCGTGCAAGAAATGTATTGAGGAGTAAGGCCTGTGAAAGGTCGATGGGGAGGGAGCCAGACTGGGGAGGGAGCCTTCAGACTGTGGTGCTATTCTGACACCTAGAGAAGGCAAAGAAGTGAAGAAGGACTAGGCAGGGAGAGACTCCAAACTCATGCAGGTCAGACAGAGCCAATCCAACGTGAGCTCTAGAGCAAATACGCCTATTAACAGGAGACCTGTTTTGGGCAGAGATGGCCAGACCCTCTGACCCCCACCATGCTCAGCAGTTGGCTGGGGGCTGCCAGAGGAGCATGGCCTCGCCTTCTGCACTGTTGAAGATCTCAAAGGTCCAGCAGCTGGGGGCTCTTAGTTCCAGGACTCCTTGCATCAGAACAGCAAGTTCTTTCTTAAAGGGAGAGCAGGTCAACACCTCCTTGGCTGCCAGAGTCCAGATCCACTTCATATATGTTCAAAGAGTATCTCTTGCAGGTTGCCAGTGGGCCTCTCTTTGGGAGAGGAAATTTAGAAGAATGAGGTTAGAAGGACACACTACAGCCCCTGTTGCTGCATTTGGACTCAGGGCTGCAAGTGATACTCACATTCTCCCTCCTCTCCTATCTGTCCCAAATTCCCCTTGCCCTCAGCTCTCACCTCTACTGGTCTCAATGACTTATCTGGTGACGTTAACCAAATCCTCATTCCTGAGGTATCTGAGCCTCTGATAACCATCCCTTTCTCAGGCCCTTGTCTGTTCACTATCAGAACTGGGCAGGGAAGTACCAGAATGGGAATGCTATTGGCCGCAGGGGTAGGATAATTTCTCATTGTGCGGGAGTCACATAGCACACACCCCGCCTCCCTCTCACCCCGCAACCGCCATCATTGTGAAATCCAAAACATGCATACACATTTCCATATGTCTCTGGCCAAGATCTGTAAAACTCAAAAAGTTTGTAAACTTACAAACCCAAAGCCTTTTCTCTCCAGATTGTTGTCTATAAAATACCTTTGAAAAACAAAAAATCAACTTTACTGCGTGCCACCCTCCTTCTGGCAATGTGCATCTCCCAAATTGCCTAAATGAGATGTGTATCTGTGACAAGGAGGTGTGGGTGAAAAACAAACTGTTTAATACTTGAAAAGGTTTGAAGTGAAAAAAATTTTTTTAAATCATCTTTAATGCTCTCCATTTTCCAGTAAAGCTGAGGTCAGGCCATCAGCCAACTGAAGGTGGGGAAGGAACTGTGGAGACTGGAGGAGAGGAAAGAAGATGTGAAATACTCATCTCAGAGTGGGGAAGAATGGCTTCTTAGGTGGAGCCCGTCAGCTCAGCTGTGTGATTTTCTCCAGCGGTTGTTCAGGTGAAGGCATGAAGACTGTCGGGTTCATTCTGGAATGGGGTTTGCTCCAGACACAAGGGGAGACAGGAAAGGAAGTGGAGGGCACTTGTGAGGAGGTGCTTATAGTGAGGAGCTGTAGCACCTGGTCGGGACAAGGATTGACACTCCTTCCCACCTTTATGTATTTAACATCTCCTTGTCATCTGGCTCCTCTTAAGACTGGTTCAAGTCCCCGCAATCTTAGAAATGTCCTTTCTTGGCCCCATTCACATCCCTGTCCAGCCTCCACTCTGTCTTTGGCTTCTCCTTCACAGCCAGATTTCTCAAAAGGTTTGTCTATACCGTGATCTCCATTTCCTTGCCTCTCATCACTCAACCCACTCCAAACGGGTTTCCGTCTCAGTCATGAACCTGTACAGTCTCATAAAAGTCACCCATGACTTCTAGGCCACTGAGTCCAATGGATATTTAGGAACATATTTTAGTGTTCCTTATTTGCTCTCTCAGGAGGATTTGGCACTTTTGAGCATTCACTGCTTCTTGGAATACTTTTGTCCCCCTAGCTTCTGTGACATTCTCTTTGTTTTCTCTCCTTCCTCAGTGACTGCTCCTTCATTTTCTTTATTCTTGACTCATCCAGTTCTGCCTTACTTTTCCAGTCAGGATCGAGTTTGGACGTACTTAACAGAAAAAAAATAGTAGCTTAAATAAGATAGAAGAGTAATTCTTTTACAAATAAGGAAGCCCAAAGATAGGCCGTACAGGAATTCAATATCTATCTTTCTGTTTCAGCATCCTAGCATCCTCAAGGTCACCCCATGGTCCAGGATGGCCGCCATCACATCCATGTGCCAGGAGGCATCTAAAGGCAGGGAGAAAAGGCAAAATGTTGTACCTTCTAGGTGAGTCATTAGAGAGGCTTCTTGTAAGCCCCACACACCCCTTGGTCCACATTCTGTTGACCTCCCAGCTATAACAGATGCTGGGAAATAGTGTCTTTTAACTGAATAATGAGGGCCCTGTTACTAAGGAAGAAGGGGAGGATGGATACTGGGAAGCTGGTCAGCAGTTAGATTTGGATATTCCTGGGGGCCTTATCCTGAAACCCTGTCTTTCTCATCCTATACTCTTTTTAGACACACTCACCCACGTCCATGGCTTTCAATACCATGTTACACTGTTGATTACAGGCCCATCTTTTTTCAGTGCTTCATGCTCCCTTGAGCAGAGCTGTTTTGGTTGACCGTTGGCCTTAAGATCCTGCATGAACACTATATTGTGAGCTTGCACTTGCACCCAGGTATACCCACAACCTAGTACAGAGCCAAGGTTCAGGAAACATCACTTGAATGCAAATAATGTCAGGACTGGGGAAACCAAAGGAGCCCAGAAAGGAAAGGGCCATGGGAGCCATTTCTCTATGATGCAGCTGTCGTGTTGGGGGTCTCTGGGGTCACTGAGGAGGAGTGAGAGGGGAAACTGCCCCGCTTCCATCTCTGCTGATTCCAGGGAGAGATCCTTTGCTGCCTGCACAGGCTTTGCTTCCTGCTTGTTCATTCCTCAGTGACACATCTGCACGGATATCCCTGCAAAAGCCTAGCTAGCCTGGAGTATCTTGTAAGCAATCTGGCTATTAAAACTATTCAGCCCAAGAAGGTTTTATTTTATCAAACATTATAGAATTATTATATAAAGTTTGGGTAATGAGGACCATTCACATCAAATTCACCCACAGGAAGTAGGTGAAGGCCTAATTTGTAGAGGAGCTGGGCTGCCTCACCTCCACCAAGCACACACACAGAGGCATACTTGAGAACATCCCCATTTCCACTCTATTTAAATCAATAATTTCTTGTTTAGGTTTCTACCCTATGCTAGATACTCTCTTAAAGGCATTTGGGATGTAAGGATATAAATTACTCAGAATAGGAAGTAGTTCTATTTTTTTTCTGAATTTTAATAATGAAGAATTGAGGTGGATCAATCCTTGTTTTGGAGCAAAAAGATTTTATTTTTAACAGAGTTGCCAGCATTCAATTTGCCTGTAAAGCAGTTTTTAGATCTAGGAGATAATTGCCATTAACTGTCTACTTTCAAGATTTTTTTTTCCTCAAACTTATTTTTATAGCAGCCCAAGTAAAATATATTTTGTTAAAAATTAGTTCCACTTCCCTTCCAAATGATATTGGACTAAATAACTCAGAAGTTTATCTGGATTAAAAAACACAGACACAGGGCTTCCCTGGTGGCGCAGTGGTTGAGAGTCCGCCTGCCGATGCAGGGGACACAGGTTCGTGGCCCGGTCCAGGAAGATCCCACATGCCGCGGAGCGGCTGGGCCCATGAGCTATGGCTGCTGAGCCTGTGCGTCCGGAGCCTGTGCTCCGCAACGGGAGAGGCCACAACAGTGAGAGGCCCGCGTACCGCAAAAAAAAAAAAAAAAAAAAGATATTTGTGCATTCATGAAATGTAGGAACTTTGGCTATACTAAATGGTATTAAAGGGAGGGATGACTTCTGAAGGTTAAGAATGTGGGGACATCTATGTCACAGACTTAGATCTTAAAAGAAACCTAGTAAGGGTGATAAGACCATTCAATGGGGAAAGAATAGTCTTTTCAACAAATGATGCGGGGACAACTGGATAGCCACATGCAGAAGAGTGAAGTTGTACCCTTATATCATATACTCTAAAAATTAACTCGAAGTAGATCAGAAACCTAAATTTCAGAGCTATAAACTATAAAACTCTTAGAAACCATAGAGTAAATCTTTGTGCCCTCAGATTTGGCAATGGAACATCAAATATGACACCAAAACATGAGCAACAAAAGAAAAAATAGATAAATTGGATGTCTTCGAAATTAAAAACTTTATGTATCAAAGGATACGGCCAAGGATGTGAAAAGATAATCCATAGAATGGAAAAAATACCTGCAAATTATACTTGCAATAAGGAGCTTGGATCCAAAATATATAAGAACTCTTACAACTCAATAATAAGAAGCAAATAACTCATTAAAAAATGGACACAGGATCGGCATGGACATTTCTCCAAAGAAAATATCCGAAGAGCCAATAAACGCATGAAAAGATGCTCAACCTCTTGCAAATCAGAGCCTCAACGAGACCACTTCAAACCCAGTTGTATGGGTATAATAAAAATAGTCTGATAATAACAAGTGTTGGTGAGGATGAGGGGAAATCGGAACCCTCACACATTGCTGGTGGGAATGTAAAATGGTGCAACCACTTTTGAAAGCAGTCTAGCAGTTTCTCAAATGGTTAAACATAGAGTTGTCATGTGACCCAGCAACTCCACTCCTCAATATGTACTTAAATGACAACATAGGTCCACATAAAATCTTATACAGGGATGTTTATAGTAGCATTATTCATAATAGTTAAAAATGGAAACAACCCAAATGTCTACTAACTGATGAATGGGTAAATAAAATCCAGCATATTCACAAAATGGGATATTATTTGGCCATAAAAAGAATGAAATTCTGACTCATGCTATGACATCGAAGAACTTTGAAAACAGTATGCTAAGTGAAAGAAGCCAGCCACAAAACATCACATATTACGTGATTCTCTTTATATGAAATGTCCAGAATAGGCCAATCTACAGAGACAGAGTGTACATTAATTATTGCCTGGGGTGGGCAGAGGGAGAGTGAGCGCTAGAACATACAGGGTGTCTTTTTTAGTTGATGAGAAAGGTCTAAAATTGACTATGATAATGGTTGCATATCTGTAAATGGCATATCTGTAAAAATACTAAAAACCATTGCATTGTATGCCCTAAATAAGTAAATTGTGTGATTTCTGAATTGTATCTCAGTAAAACTATATATATCGTATATATATAAAAGAATACATCTAGTTTGGCTTCCACTTTAGATGCAGTTGGACAACTCATCCTTCCAAGGCCAAACTCTTCCATAATGTGAAGGGCTCCCAGGGAAAGGACATCTACCACCTCCTGCAAACAGCCCTCAAGGGCAGAACACTGTCATTCTCTAGTCCATAGACTCTTTCCTACCTTCACTGAGAAATCTTGATGTTCTACATCTTGGTGTCAAATTTAGACAATTTAGACACCTGTAGGGACAAGCCAGGTAGCAGAAATGTCGCTGAGGGTCAGGGGGCCCCGGGGCATTTGGTGAATGGGGGGAGCAGTTGGGAACTGCCACACTGTGACGTGCACAAACGTGCAGCCCTGGTAACTCACCAGAGACTTTCGAAATTGGAACAGAATGAAACACGACACAGAGCCAGTACTATGTCAAGCAAGGAAAGCACAGCACTGGGCAAGATCTCTCCCATGGGTCATGGGTTCTTGATTTTTGATCTACGAAAGATGAGCAGTAGCTGTAAGTAATGTCACTTTTTCTTTTTCCTGGCTGAATTTTTTTCAGTGTTCTCAAGGCCAGGTAGTCTTAGAAAATCATCTTTCTTTCCCTTATTTGCCGTCTCTGGTGCTGGTTATGCCCAGTGCTGATGAATTAGTTAAGACCTCCATTTCAACCAGGAAAGCAGCCTGTATCTAAACCTCTGCTTTAGGCCTTCACTACTGGCTTGTATTACCCATCTTAGAGTTGGCAGTGTCCAAAGGTGAGGTGGACAGACACGGTGGTCGCCATTTCTTGTGCTTCTGTCATGTCTTCAGTGAGCCTAGCTACCTGCAAAGCCCCAGTGGCTCCTCTCTGTTCCCAGCTGCAGCCCTCATTAGTGTTGAATTGATCTCTGGGGCTGCAGCACCTGGTCAATGGCAGACACCCCCCAGCCTTCCTCCCCCTGGTGAGAGGTAAAAGGCTGCAGTCCCAGTGGGACGCTTGCGCTTACTGTAAACCCATCCAGACTCCCCACCGCGTGTTTGCACACAGCCCTCGCCTCTTCAGCTCCCTTCTATAAGAGCCCCACTCTACAGTAAACATTTTAGCAAAGTGCATTTTATATGGGGGTGTGAAATGTGAGCTCCAAAGGGACACTTTGTAGTTAAGCGGAAAGAGGACACACTGATTCTCATTCATGTAACACTAATGGTCAAGGGTGAGTACTTGGATTTTATCTGAGCATGGAATTCTATTTCTAAATTCCTCTATTTTCTAGAGATCAGCAGGATTAGTTTCACTGGCAAATAATGAGACAGAAAAGGCCCAATTAGAGTATTTTGTCCTTATATAGTACCTTTCATCCAATTGTTTCGCAGCCTTTTTTGTTAGTCATAAAAAAGTCCTCCACCCCCAACAGCTTGTCATGTAGGTAGTACTTGTCAGCTTGGAACCTGAGACAGACCTTCAGTTGAGCCCAGGATCTTGTCCTCTCAGAAGGTTCTTGACACTTATGCATCACCTCATTGCTCTTTTTCTAATTTCTGCAATCAGTTTCAGTGCAAATTTTCATTTGCTGTGTACCCAGGACCTATGAGGGAGCCATTGTGTTATGTAATCATCTGATTTTTAAAGAGAGGGACACTGATCTCAGGCATACAATTCTTGAATTATAGAGCTGGAAGGGACCTTAGAAATCACTTGGTCCCCTGTCTCTCGGTAGATATTATACAGGAGACACAGAGAGGGTGTGCAACTTGCTCAAGGTCACACAGCAAGGCAATGGCTGAGACAGGACTAGAACTCTGGATGTGGAAATTGGGAGTTGGTTTTTTGTTTTTCACAACCACTGACAGAGATGCAGAGATTATGTCAGTGGTTCTAAATATGGCGAATATGCAGTATGAACATTATAGTGGCGAAATACAAAGATACCAGCCAACCTTTGAATTTAGGTGATTGAATGGAAGACCACCCTCAATCCCTCCACCTCCCACCACATATATATAAAAGAGAAAAACAGGGCTTCCCTGGTGGTTCAGTGGCTAAGAATCCACCTGCCAGTGCAGGGCACACAGGTTCGAACCCTGGCCCGGGAAGATCCCACATTCCGTGGAGCAACTAAGCCCATGCACCACAACTACTGAGCCTGCGTTCTAGAACCCACGTGCCACAACTACTGAAGCCCACGTGCTCCACAACAAGAGAAGCCACCGCAATGAGAAGCCTGCGCGCCACAACAAAGAGTAGCCCCCACTTGCCGCAACTAGAGAAAGCCCGCATGCAGCAACGAAGACCCAACACAGCCAAAAATAAATAAAATGAATAAAATCTATCTTTAAAGAAAAAAAAAGGAAAACATCCGTCTAAGAATTCATTTGGTAAGTTAATCACAATGGTGCTAAGATAGGCAGAGTGTGCAGAAAACTGAGCTGGGCATCCCGAGTTGAGGGTGCAGTCTAGTTTTCTTCAAGGGAGAAAGGCTCTGTGTTTAGTGGACTCGCGTCATCTGGCCATTGATCAGATAAACTTTTTTTAGAAGAGCAGGGATAATACATCAGGCCTTACAGAAACTGAACGAAATATTGCACAAGACTGTACCACTGCTTTCACCCTGATTACGTACTCTTCTATCAACTATCTGACTCCTACCTTGGTACCCTAGGCAACAGGGTCCTGGAAAGGTGGGTCCCTCAAGAGTAGATACGACCTTCGATAGGCAGATAGAAAGTTCTATCTGCCATTATAAATTAACGCACTGGCTTTCTGATTTATACATCCATCTCTTATGAGTTTGATTACTGTGAACCATCCAATCATTTCTGGATGAGCCAATCATCTTCGGACTGTGCAGAACTAAGGACCAGAGATAGGACTGTGTTGATGCTCCCTCTCCATTTCCTCCCCACCTCCCTCACCAAACGCTGTCACTCTGACACCCAGCTGGAGACAGCCTCCTTGTCTCATTATATATTGCTAAATCATACCTAAGAATAGGTGGATTTTAACAAGGAAGAGCAACAGGAGAATATAACATGTAGTGTAATAGAG
Organism: Phocoena sinus; assembly: GCF_008692025.1. NCBI lineage: Eukaryota > Metazoa > Chordata > Mammalia > Artiodactyla > Phocoenidae > Phocoena > Phocoena sinus. The sequence goes on from NC_045768.1 coordinate 65,804,783, forward strand.
ACTGTGCTTGTGACAAGTTCATGCACATACTAGATGAAGCAAAGGGAGAGTCCCTGCTTACTACTGACGAGGGGACCTTAAGCAGCACCCCAGGGAGCATGGGCATTGGGGGTGCACGTGAGGAACAGCAGCTGTGGTCTGAAATACCTCAATCTGGATCCACGTGTAGGGAAGGGAGGTGAAAAGAGGAGACTTGAGCTCCTGCCAGAGGCCAGTAATGTGTGTGAATCAGGAGAGATAAATATTTGCCTGTGGGTTGAAGGGCACTGGACTTCGGTGTATAGGATGTCCTTTAGGGGAAGGTTCAGAGACAGCATTTAGGCTTTAAATGAGGATGATGAGTGGGATTGTGGGATCCTTAGGAAACAATGGTGGAAATGAGTTAGTCAGAGGAGTCCCCACATGGGGCTTCAAAGCAGGGATACAGATTGGGCATCTGAGCAGAAACCCCTCACAGTGAGTGTCAGTGTATTTTTTTTTTTTTTTTTTGGCTGTGTTGGGTCTTCGTTGCTGCGCGTGGGCTTTCTCTAGTTGCGGCGAGTGGGAGCTACTCTTCTTTGCGATGCGTGGGCTTCTCATTGTGGTGGCTTCTCTTGTTGTAGAACACGGGCTCTAGGTTCGTGGGCTTCAGTAGCTGTGGCTCACGGGCTCTAGAATGCAGGCTTAGTAATTGTGGCACACGGGCTTAGTTGCTCCATGGCATGTGGGATCTTCCCAGACCAGGGCTCGAACCCATGTTCCCTGCATTGGCAGGCGGCTTCTTAACCACTGCATCATCAGGGAAGCCCCAGTGTCAGTGTATTTTAAAGCCACAGGCAAAAAAGACAATTTCAACAAAGACGTTGAGGAACAGCCACAGAAAGACAGTCCTGGAAGCAGGAATGAAAGACGCCATTTGAGGAAGAGTAGCGGTATGGAAAATGCTGTGTTTTAAATATTTTGCAGTGTAATTCTCTTAGAGGTGAAGTTTTAATAATCCATATGAACTTATTATTCACAATTTTTCTGAATAATGACAGGCAAAATGGTCTTCTCTGTTGTTAGGAGTGACAACGGAGCCCAATTATGCAGAGTTTCTTTTAATAATGGAGCAGAATGTGACTACTTTTCAGAGGCACAGCCAGCCAGCAGCCACTGTCACCTTTTCTATCCAACAAAAGGAGAAATTCATCCACTCCTGCATCTGTCCAGACAGCCGCTCAGCATCTACTGAACTATGTACCAGGACTTGGTAAGTGCAGGATAAAAAAATGCCAAATAAGACACAGGCCTTGCTCTCCCAAAGCTTATGGTGAATGGAGAAGACAGAAGAACTGGAAATTACAGTAGTGTGAGAAGCTCAGCTGAAACGCAGGTGTTTCCCTTCTCAGAGGGGGTTCTCACCTCCCCACGCCTCAGTCAGAAGGTTGTCTTGGTTCCTTACCTTCTCAAGGGTCACTGGCTTTGTCACAGACACTGAGACACCCTAGTGACTCAGAGCCTCGTCCCCACTGAGCCCGTGTCCGTCCCTTCTCTATTGAGCCTGGGGAAATGATGAGAGGAGAGACTCTCATTTCATTCCCTGATCACTCCGACCTGCTGATAGCATCAGACCCACATGGACTGCTCTGCAGATAGGAAGTTCTCTCCTGGAAGTTAGGGCAAACATGGGAGGGAATTGAATTCTGGCTCACTGGGACTGCCTGTGCTGCCCAAGGCAGGCCTTCTAAACGGAAGCCTTCACAGGGACGGTGTCTCACGTGTGGCCTCCACTGTCTTCTTTGCTCCCATGCCCACGGCATCCATGAAGGTGGCCTATCTTTTTAACTCTGGAAGACTTCAGGATCTCTGTATTGTTGGTGTGGAGGTTTTACAAGGGTGTATCTAGGTGTGGTTCTTTTCATTCCTCATGCTGGGAACTCAGTGGACTGCTTTGACATGTAGACTCATGAGCTTTTGTTCTTGTATTGTGTCTTTGATTGGTCAGAAGTTGGTCCTTCTGGACTGGTAATCTGGGTCTCTCTTCTTACTGAGTCTTAGGTCTTGTTAACTGCTTGGTCAGTTTTCTGGGCTATTTCCCCGACTCCAAATTTTCTATGGAAATATTGTTACTATGACACTGATGATTTTTATTTCAAAGAATTCTTTATGGATTGCTGGTTTTTCTTTCATCATAGCAACATGATCTCATTTCATGGATGCAGTTTTTGTCTCAAATCTCCTTGCAGAATACCAATGAAAGTGATTTTGGTTCACTGAATTATCTCCAGTTTCTCTGGGGTCATTTGTATTTGTTCATCTCAGTCTTTCTTACTCGTGTTTGTGGATTTCCTCGTGTCTGATATTCCTTGGTTATCACTTAATGGGGTGATTGATGGGGCTGGTGTGCAAGGGTGGGAGTGTAGACTGCGGGGGGGTGGGGGTGAGCGGGCAGGGAGCCAGCCAGCATCTTGAGAACTCCCAAATGCTTGAATCCAGGGGAGGTTTCAGCTGTGTGGTCCCAGCCTTCACACTAGCTGCCATAGTTTTCCTGCCTGAGTGCTTGAGCTTCTGAAACTAACATCAGACACCTTCATTTTCTAACGGTCTGAGGAACATCTCCACCAATCAGATCTCCTAGCATTTTCAACTCCTCATGCCCCCAGTATGCTCTCTTCCTTCCCAGTCCTGTTTCCTTCCCTGGGCTTCCTATTTTTGATAGCTACGCTATCTTCCCAGTGTTAAAAACCACAGAATAGTATCAGACTGATCTTATCCTCCACACTTAGTCTGTTCCCGAGCCCTTGAAGATATCTCCTGTCTCTGTCCATCCTCTTCTTCCCATCTTAGCCTCTCAGTCAGATTGTCATTATTTATTCACTGGAAAATTCCAAGTTTCCCTTTAGCCTCCTATCTCTCACTGCCAGATTGATATTCCCTGAATGAAGTTCTCTTTACATAATTCTGCTGTTCAGAATTCTTTCCTGTATCCCTTCTGTTTACTCATGATGGCCCAACTCCTTAATCTGGTGTTCAAGGGTCCAACCCACTTCTCCCACATTGCTGGCAGGAGGCAACAACATGCAGGGTGGGTTCTGGGGAGAGATAGGCACAGTCAGGTCTTGGCTCTGATGCTTACGGGGCCAAATTAATTTGCCCTCTCTTAGCCACAGGTTTCTCAGCTCTAACTCTGGGATAATGAAAGTTACCGCTTTATGGATCACTGAGAAGACTTAATGAGATAATGCTAGCAAAAGAAGTAGTACAGGGCCCAGGGCATGATAATAAACAGTATTTGGAAGTTATACTTATGGCTACCACCATTGTTATTGTTGTTGTTGAATCCAATATCTTTCAGACAAATTGCCCTCCTCCCTGTTTCCTGAGTGAAGCCCATCCCTCCCACTTCTGTGCTCTGGCTCAAGTGCCCTTCCTCTTCTCAACACTTTAAAAAATTGTGGTAAAATAGATGTAACATTAAATCGACCATTTGAACCGTTTTTAATTGTACAATTTAGTGACACTAAGTACATTTTCATTATTGTGCAACCATCACCACCATCCATGCCCAGAACTTTTTCATCTTGCCTGACTGAAACGAGAATTCTGCATTTCCTCTCCCCGCCCAGCTCTTGCCAGCCACCATTCTACTTTCTGTCTCTATGAATTGTACTCTTCCAGATACCCCAAATAAATGGAACCATACAATATTTTATCCTTTTGTATCTGACTCATTTCAGCTAGTATAATGTCTTTAAGGTTCATGCATGTTGTAGCACGTATCAGAATTTCACTTCTTTTTAAGGCTGAATAATATTCTATCATATGGATCTATCACATTCTTTATCCATTCATCCATCATTGGGCACTTGGGTTGTTTCCGTCTTTTGCTTATTTTGAATAATCTTCTGTGAACATGGGTGTGCAAATATCTGTTTGTGTCCCCACTTTCCCTTCTTTTGGGGATGTACCCAGAAGTGGGATTGCTGGATCATATAGTAACTCTATGGTTAACTTGTCGATGAACTGCCATGCTGTTTTCCAGAGCAGCTACATACACTGTCAATTTTAATCATCCTTTAAGGTCCAGTTCCGTTGCTACCTCCTCCCTGAAGCTCTTCAGTTCCCTTTCTAGACAGAACTCAGGTAGTGTTGGAATTGGGCCACGATTGTGCCCCTTGGGAGGCAGTCTACCACCTTGGGTTATGGTGTTTACTTGTAGATCGCCTTCCCTCAGCCCCCTTCAGGAGCAGCTTGTTTCCCACACTGCCTCACTCAGAGCAGGTGCTTGATACGGATTTTGTGAATGAAAGAGTTAATGAATGAATGAAGTAATCAACAGCCTTGTTCTGAATTACCAGGAGATGCTGACACCTCTCAGGGGAGAATGCAGGGGATTAGTGGAAACTCTCCACCGCAGAAGAAGTCAGCTCCCCAAATGCTTTCGTACCTGAACGATGGTGGTGAGCTGCTCCCGCTGCATCCTCGCAAAGCCAGCATCACGCTCTAAGTGTTGCTTCCTTGGCTCGGTCTGCTCTGTCACATTAAGAAGCAGCATGTGTTGCCAGTGTCTGTTGGATTTGCCTAATAAGGAAAGCAGGTTGCCACCTGGGTCTGTGGAGACATTATTGGATGCATTGTATTTAAATTTTGTTTTCACGGAAAATTTATAGCCACCCCCTTCTACTCTAATGTATGAATAATTAGAAGCAATTACAAGGAAATTTAGCAAATTACTAAGCCATCTAGGAGTAAAAATTAGTGTTTATGGTGTTTTTCCTTTGCTGTCTGGCAATCCAAAGTGATATATGATGAGCATGCAGACACCAGGCACAGATATCATTCTATGCACCTAGCAGTTTTCCAGTAAAGATCATAAAAATCAATGCATGGCAGCAGTCTTGTGACATTAAAGGGCCTGCGTAATAAATATTGGATGATGGGGGAGGGGAATGATGAATTTGAGCAGTAGAAAGTTAACCACAAAAGGTTTTATGCTGGTGTATTAGAGATAATTTTTTAAAGGTTTTTTTTTCTATTTAAAAATGTACATTTTAATTAAAGAAGTTAAGGGGAAAAAAAACAGAAAAGTGAAAGAAATTTCAAAAAAGCTGCCCGGACTCTCCACCCCGAGAAGATTATTTTTCCATCTTGGCATATTGACTTTATATTTTCTATGCATGTTTGCATGTTTTATTGTGATAGTTTTTATCATACTGCACAAAAAATTTACTGTTTTGATATTAAAATTTAATAGAGTCAATTAAACATACCCTCATGTTGCTATGGGCAAGCCACATGGATAACACATGATTATTTTACCTTCCCTATGATTGATCGTAGTTTTAGTTTGTTTCCTTTTTTTTTTTTGACTGCATTGGGACTTCGTTGCTGCGCGTGGGCTTTCTCTAGTTGTGGCGAGCGGGGGCTACTATTCATTGCGGTGCGCAGGCTTCTCATTGCGGTGGCTTCTCTTGTTGCAGAGCACAGGCTTTAGGCGCATGGACTTCAGTAGTTGTGGCACGCAGGTGGATTCTTAACTACTGGACCACCAGGAAAGTCCCTTGTTCCCACTTTTAAAACATTATAAATAATACTGCAGTGGACCTCATAGTACATACAACTTTTTTCTATATTTTAAAATTAGGATTCTAAGAAGAAGGATTCCTGGGATATAGACTTTTATAAGTTCTCAATTCTTATTACCTAATTGCTTTCCTAAGGGCTTATACTTATTTGCTCCTTAACCTATGATGTTGAGAATACCTGTTTTGGGGCACCAACACAAGCATTAAGTAGCACTGTGTAAGTATTTTGCTACTTTAAAAGGCAGTTTTTATTTCTTTGGTTGTAACTGAGGTTGGGTGAACTTGGAATCAGTCATGTTCCATAGCTGGGAATAGAATTCACGTGATCGGGTTTATGGAGAAGATTTATTTCATTACATGCTTTGCAGAAGAAACAGGCCTGTGTCGGGCTCTGAGATATGACTTCGAGAGCTGCATCGCAGAGATCACAGAAAGAGCTGCTTCTGCCCTGTGAAGCCACCGCAGCTGGTGGTGGAGAGGGGTGCGGGGGAGTAGTCTCTACAGGAAAACCAGAGCCCACCACAGTGTTTGCCAGCAGAAATGGTAGGAGGAGCACAAAACACAGCCTTGACTCAGTTTTGCCTTCCAATTTAAATCATACCTGGAACTCTAGGTGCAAGGGAGTCCTGTAAGTGTAGATATGAGATTTCCAGCTTCTGCGGTACAGGAAGACCCATGAGGAGGAGGGCAGGATGGATGTTAGGAGCTGATCTCCGTATCCCCACAACATTGTTTAGTATGTCTGGGATGTTTGTTAACCCGTTTTATTGCCTCTTAAATGAATTGTCATTTTCTAACCCTTTGTAGGCTATCTTGTAAAGAAGCTGCTAGCAGCCAGAAAGACATGATGTCATTATTTCTAAGAAGCTTATAGTCTTGCCCTTAGTAAAACTGAAGGCCAGGAGAAAATGAGAAAGGGTAGGAGATGGTTCCATTGGCTCCCAAACTATAGGGGGGTCCAAAGGTTGAAAGTGGATTTCTTTGCACATGTATCAATATTTAAGCAAATTAAGTAATATTTAGCCAAAGAGATAAATTTTTATCTGTATTAACAACAGCATCGTCATTTAAATATTATTATTTTCTCTTCCTGATAATACTTGGACCTTATACATTCATTAGCTTCTTAAGCAACTTGTTTCCTCATTGAATAAACTATGACCATTTAGGCTTAATCAGTAACAAATCAGACTCCATCATACCTTCAGCTTACTTCCTAGGGCTGCATAGCCCCAGAGATCACTATTCACACAGAAAGTAATTTGAATGGCACCCTGTAGAGTTGTACTTCGATGGCGATGCCGGGACCCTGTCAACTCCTCAATTCATTAGAGGGTTGGTTCTACTTTTTCCCCTTACTATGCTTTTCAGAAAGATGCTGATACCCTGGGCAGCTACAGAGGGTTATGGGGAACTGGGCCCTTAGAAGCCTAAAATAGCCTTTTTTTTAGAGATAGTGTGAACTCAGGAGACATCACCTAGGGCCACCAATATTACTCTCCAGAGAAATCCCTTTCTAGTCAGGCCTTTTTGTCATTTGAATTAACAGCCAAGATTGAACAATTTTGCCCATGGATAATAGGCTTTTATTTTTAGGGCTGTTCGGAAGACTGACTAAATCTAAAGAAGTAGTGGATTAATCTAAGAAAGTGGGAACAAATCTGTTGCTTTCAAAATCCTTCTCCAGAGCCTTTGATTTCGGAATTAACTCCTCACCCGTGACTTTTTCGAGTTGCACCATATTGCCCTGCATACCTAGAGGGAGAATTCTGAGCTCTGACCTGTTCTCTCCAGCGGTTCCTAAGAACCAGAATCAAGTCCCTAGAATGAACATCTTTCATATGTTGGTGAGTTGATTTCCATCCAATGCCTGCTAAAAATAAATTGGGTGACCTCTATGGATGGACGGATGAAGGGCCGTCCTAAATAAAGCCTAATTCCTTATGGAAGGGACTTCAAATTCTGTTGTAAGGAGACAGAAGGCTACCAGGTTTTTCAATCATTATTTCCAGTTTTCCCATAGGCAAGAGTTAAGCTGTAAGGACAATCTGGGTTTAGGTAAGGGTTGGTAAGGGTAAGAGAAAGAGAGAGAGAGGGAAGTGGCGGGGGGGAAGACAAGGCATGGTTAGAGAAATTTCCCTTGTGGGAAGAGGAATAACCCTCTACCTGGGCAGTGCTAAGTCAGTTGATTAGTTGATTTATACCAAGAAGATATAAATACCAGGAGGAGAAAATTCCTTTTTTCTTTTTCTAGCACTGTTGGTGGTTTTGGAATGGCTACAATCTGTAATTACCATATATTCTCTGTTTCCAAAACAGTCTAGATTTTAAATACTTGTCTTTTTTATCTCTATAAAGTGTCAGAAATATTCTGGAAATGCAAATATTTTGACAAGTGGTTAACTGAATGAATCAAGTCACTAAGTATTACAAATATGTGAATTCATTCTATTGGTTCTGAGCGTGAATTCAAGGACCTCAAATGGAAGCGCAGTGTCACTGATTAAGAGCTTCTGGGCAGCAGAGAAGGCATCAGTGGACTCTGGCACTGAAAAGTCTCTTAAAACGTAAATTAATTATTCAGAGACTTGTCAAGAGATATTTGGGGTCAGAAAAGGAAAATAGTTACTGAACATGAAGTTCTTCTTACAAGTGTGAGCGGGGAAACATGCTACCAACTCCACCAGCAGATGGATAGCAAAGATGAATGTAAATACTATACTAATTGTTATGTGCTTTTTGCTATATTATATACTTTTCACTTAAATTTTCCCCTTTCAGTAAGACAATTTCTTTAATATATAACTGTGATTTAATTGTTATATTTTTGTAAGCTTTTTTCACATAAATAAGTAGTGAGAAATAAATGTAAGAAATAAATATAAGTAAATAAATAAGAAATCAGAGGAACTTCTCTAGTGAGGGAGGCAGGTTAGTTATAGCGGGAGTTTGGGAGCGAGCCAGACTAGGGATCAAAGCCAGTTTCTGCCACTTCTAGATGTGCAGTAAATTACTTAATCTCTTTAAGATTTTAGTCTCTTACTTTTAAAATGGAGGAAATAAACATGTCCTAAGTTTATTGTGCTTGGGATTAAATGGTTTTAAAGTGTTTGACCCAGAGTAAGTATTCAGTAAATGATAGCTGCTATGAAAAATACTAATAATGAAATGTGAGCAAACGTCTTTGAGAGTCAGTACGTTTACCATTTCCCTCCCTCCCTCCCATTTGGCTAGCTGTGCTCTAGATCAGCAGTCCCCAACCTTTTTGGCACCAGGGACTGGTTTCATGGAAGACAACTTTTCCACGGACGAGGGGATGGTTCAGGTGGTAATGCGAGTGATGGGGGGCGGCAGAGGAAGCTTCGCTCGCTCGCTGGCCCACCACTCACCTCCTGCTGTGCAGCCTGGTTCCTAACAGACTTCGGACCGGGGGTTGGGGACCCCTGCTCTAGATGGTGCAGGATCTGTTACCCTGAGCCCCTGAGTGAGGCCACTGTGGAGGGGACCCCCCGTGCTGATGAGGAGTGAACGTGTGGGATGAGTGAGAAACACACTTTTGCTTTAAACCACTGAAACATGGGGTTGTTTGTTACTGTAGCCTAAGCGACCTCTCCTGACTGATGCAGGAAGGAACCCAGAGGCTTCCACTGCTAGCCTGTCTAGAACCCAGGGAGAGACAGATGATGAGGACAGCACACTGGACCAGGGGCAATAGGCAGAGTGGCTGTGACTGGAGGGAGGCCATGGGCATTTCAGCTGTGAGCAGTAGAGTATGTATGGAACCTCATATCCCAAAGGCATTGAAACAAGGAAAATACTACTCACCGGAGATGACACTGAATTTACTGGCTTGGTTCCAGGAAAGTCTCAAGGGAGGTTAAAGGGGTCTAGAGACCTCCCACATGTTTTAATAGCCACCATCTCTTTTACCTGTCAAAACCAACAGGATGGAAAGGTCATGTTAATGTCTGCAGAGGGAGGATCACAAGTTAGGTGACTGTGGCTATGAGGCCCCCTGCCCAGCAGTGGAACGCACCACCATTGCCTGCTAGGTCTATGGAGAGGCGAGTGACCAGTGGGACCTGCCTCACCCCTTTACCATATCTGTCCGTCAGATTCACCCAGGGGTCCTCCAGAGGGAGTCTGATGTCTATGTCTGGGTTCCTGGAAAAATATGCTGTCTACCAGGATGTATTTTCAAACCCAGAAAGTAATTGCTCTGTATTCCCACCAGGTGGGTAGACTTCATTGCTGAACTTGAAATTGACATAATTTGCAAACAAAAAGGCATGAATTTATGGGAAAGCTTCTTCAGGCCCTGTTATGTCTCTTTCTAGGCTCCTACATTGTCTGTAAAGAAGAAAAATGCCAGCATCCCAAGGTGTTCTGCCTCTGATAGAATACAGTGTCCTCCTTAGTCCCACCAGCTGAGTCAGCTGCCTCCTCCTGCAACACAGACCTTTGTAGCTGGAAACCCTGGGGTGCTGGCATTTCACCCACATCCAAGAAGTAGATGAGTAATAAACAACCTTCCATACACTGAATTACCAGTCTCCTGGTCAAACCCTGGACAGAACACCATCATCTAAATAGTTAATATTCTGATCCATTGTTTCCCCAGTTCTGTTCCATAGAACCCAAGTTCTAGAAGACATGAATAGGTACCCTGCTACTAAGGGGTTTCAAGGTCAAAGCCTTTTGGAGTATGTTATAGTCATTCCCCTTTAGTGGGCTCAGCTGCTTGTTAGCATATTAAAGGCTCTACCAGCTCCTCAAATAAAAAGAATCTCTTTGACTCAAATAGATGTAATAGGTTGGAACGTTTTTCTCAAATTTGTTTGAATTTGACCACGAACCCTATTTAGTACAACAAAATGATTAACATCCTGAGAAACAATGAACCTTGACACACTGACTTCAGAGTTACTGCCCTAATTTATTCCTCATGACTTGGGGCAACACAACCTCTGGTCTTGTTCAAAGACATAAATTTGTGAGGCTAGAGATGAAATTCATGGACCATGTTCAGTCCAGCCGGGCTGTTTGCATCAAGTCCCCCAAGGAGTCAGCCCTTTCCAGAATAGGCAAAGATGTTTGTGAATTTCCAGGGTTCATTGGCATTATCAACTGCTGCTTCAACATCTAAAAATATATTTCACTCTGTGTGTTCCAGTAACTGATCATCTCAAGATCAGTAAGGAATTCACCTGATCAGTCCCAACCAAGTGTATTAGTCCCAGCAAGGCTTCCTGGTGTTCAAATACACTTGTGGTAGACAGAATAATGCTCTCCCTACCCCCCTCTGCCATGATGTCCACATTCTAATCCCTGGAACATCATGAATATATTACCTTACATGGCAAAAGGGACTTTGCTGATGTGGTTAAGAATCTTGAGATGGGGGGCTTCCCTGGTGGTGCAGTGGTTATGAATCCACCTACCAGTGCAGGAGACACGGGTTCGAGCCCTGGTCCGGGAAGATCCCACATGGCGCGGAGCAACTAAGCCCGTGCGCCACAACTACTGAAGCCTGCGCGCCTAGAGCCCATGCTCTGCAGCAAGAGAAGCCACCGCAATGAGAAGCCGTCGCACCACAACAAAGAGCCCCTGCTTGCAGCAGCTAGAGAAAGCCTGAGCACAGCAACGAAGACCCAACACAGCCAAAAAAATCAATAAATAAAATAAATCTAAAAAAATTTAAAAAAAAAAAGAATCTTGAGATGGGGAGATGTCCTGGGTGTGCCCATTGTAATCATAAGCATCCTTATAAGAGGGAGACAAGAGGGTCAAAGATAGAAAAAGGAGATGTAACAAGAGAAGCAGAGGTTGGGGTGATACATTTTGAAGAAAGAGGAAGGGGCCATTAGCCAAGTTGTGCAGGCAGCCTCTAGAAATTTGAAAAGACAAGGAAAAAATCCTTCCCTAAAGCTTCCAGAAGGAATACAACCCTGCCTAAGCCTTGATTTTAGTTTGATAAGACTCATTTTGGACTTCTGGCCCACAGAACATAAATTTGTATTGTTTGAAGCTACTAAGTTTGTGGTAATTTGTTACAGCAACAATAGGAAACTAATACAATGCCTTGATCCTGTACTATCTCAAACTGGCCCAGACCCACATAATCAAACCTAGAGCACCCACTCTAAAAGGAGATTATTTTGAACTAAGAAGAGCCATCCCCTAACATCACACCCTTTCTGCCTAACTCCTGGAAGCTGGAGGCCCTACGAGAGGCATTATACCATAGGGGCATTAAGAGTTATCGGTTGCTGTCATGGCTGCCTCCAAGCATAGAGGGACTGCCTCAAAGGGCATGCTCAGACCCCCAGAAGCAAGGGCAGTTGAGAGACTAAGGAGCACAGGTCCAGAACAGGAACTGTGTGCAGAACAGGGACCGTTGGACACCGTCTTTTCATGAGTGTGATATTATCTTCTGCTGTACACCATGTAGCCAGTACCCTGAACAATTCCTGCATCCTGGAAAGTAGAGCACATGTCAAGAGGTTGTTCCATTTCTGGAAGTCACATGACCAAAGGAAGTTCTGGCCACGCATCTTGGACACAACAAACAGAAACAATAAGCAAGAGCATATACAGAGAAAGGCTATCTACACACATGGCACCCGAGATTTAGGACCACTCAGAGGTAGCCCTTGGAGGCCCAGCACGTTGGGATGCCTTGTCCTTTAGAATCTGGCACTCTATAGATAACCTCATGAAAATGATCATTTCCATGTCCTGCACAGGATCTCCATCTGCATCAGCTATACTCTTTTTAAAAAAAGATCTTCTACCTTCATGGATTCCCAAGTCACTTCTTGTGTTCTTCCTGTTTGTTTGTTTGGGGTGGGAGGAGTGGAGCACATTGTTCCCTTTTTCATTTCATCCCTTGGTGGGCATCCTGATTTTAGAAGATGCTTTCAAAGACTTTCATCATAATGCTTGCTAGCCACCCTCTTCTTCCCACAGATTATGGCCAGATGGAGATTATCAGCCAGTTCCCAGAGTCACAGCTTTCCTGCAATGACTCCTAAGACAGTGGATTCATTCACTCAGAAGAATGGGTATGGTAACCATCTCTCCCCTCACAGGGGAAACCTATGGTTTTAGAGTCCTCTTCTAGGTAGATCTGAGGACGCCCAAACCCTGGCGCAACCAGAAACCCGGGTCTCAGCAGATGAATGTGGTATTGGATGCACAGAGAGAATCAACCAGTTGTTAGCAATTCCTTAAACATTTTTGCTCATTTGATCACATCTAATTCAGGTTCTCTGGCTGAGAATCCAGACTTTTCCTCCCTGAGGCCTTCAGGATTGCCAAGGAGAGATTCACAGGAAGCTGCTCCAGGCACCTGGATTCCAGCCGGTGAGTTCTCTAGCCCTTGCTCCTTCCCTGCCCTGGGTCTCCTTCCATTTGACCTCCTGGGCCTAAGTTTCACTTTCTGTTTAACCCACTCTTGGACCTTGGACTCTCTCGAATATGCAGCTTTTGGGTTTTTTTGCTCATCAGCTGACAAGGAGAGAAACAACTTACTTTTCCCACATTCTGGGCTTCCACGAAACTGGGCAGAGATAGTCTCTGGCCCCAACTGCCAGGGTAGGGAGATAAGACCAGGAATGACAATTAAGGGATTCGTGGTATTACGAAAAATCATTGAAACTGGAGACCTAACTGGGTGCTATGGTCTGAATATGTGTCCCCCTGCCAAATTCATATGTTGAAATCCTAATCTCTAAGGTTGTGGTATTAGGAAGTGAGGCTTTCGGGAGGTGATCAGTTTATGAGGGCAGAACCTTCATGAGTGGGATTAGTGCTCCCATGAAAGAGGCTCCAGAGACATCTCTTGCCCCTCTTCCACCATGTGAGGACACAGCAGGAAGTTGTCAGTCTGCAACCCAGAGGAGGACCCTCACCTGGACCGTTGCTGGCCACCCTGATCTTGGATTTCCATTCTCCAGAACAGTGAGAAATAGATCTCTGTTGTTTATAAGCTACCCAGTCAGTGGTATTTTATCATAACAGCCCAAACAGACTAAGACACTGGGTGAGAAGGAGAAAAAAGCTAGAAATGTGGTTTCACTGCATAAAAGACAATAACAATTGAAGCATCTGTGAAAATGTTTATCAAACTATATTTAATAGGCATAAATGATTATGTATATTGGTAAATATGTATTGTATTAACATATTGTCACTTTTGATTTCCCCAGTTAACCCTCTAGGAGTTTACTCGCCTTCATAATGTATTGCTCACGTAGTGTGGTCATATGTTTCCAACCTAGAAAATTAGCGAGTATATTTCCTCAGCCTTTTGAGCTATCAGTTCTATGGCTTGACATTGTGCCTGGAGATTGCAGGGCAGAGGTAGTTTGGTGGTTTCTCAACCCAGGCTGAGTAAACAGATGTCCCAGAGTTGATCTTCCCAGAATAATTGCATTACAATGAGCACAAATGTTTAATTAATCAGGAATCTTGTGCTTATATCTTTTCACTGGGTTTCCAGTGATAATGACCCAGAGGAAATTCTTTTCCTTTGTCTGAATGATATTTTTTATTTAAAGGTTTTCATTTCATCATCTTGATTTCCTCCCCTTTTTCTAGTGAGGGAGACCAGAAAGACACTGAAGGAATGAATACGTGTGCCATCAACAAAAGGCCAGCACACCCAAGCTCAGGCCTACGGAGCGGCCGCAACGCGGCTAGGTGGAGGGTATTCTCACTGCTCGAGTCAATCTCAAAACTATGCTGAAGTCAGAATAATTTAATATTTTATATTCAGTTGATATAAACTTCCTTCCCCCAAATCCAAAGTTGGGAGGAAGAAAAGGGAGTTAAGGAAAGGTTTGACACACAAGAAAATGGAAAGATAGTTGTGTATGAAATGAGGTTTGAGTTTTCAGGACTAAACATTTGCAGTCCAGGCTGGCTCACTAATGAAGGACCTGCTCCCCAGACCTGGTGCACAGCACAAAACATTAATCAGGACATTGTTTGCATTAAAGGGCTGAGTTTTCCGGTGGGTAATCACCAGAGAAACCCAGTCGAGGGCGAACAAGGACGGCGGCCCTGATTAATTAAACATCTGCACCGGGGCTAAAAGCGAAACTTACCCTGTTGGTTGTACAAGAGCTATTGCTATTAATGCCACCCGTGGAACTGGGAAATGTTTGTTTGCTAAAATCCACTCCATACGGCTCGGTGTTCAGGACATATCAGGTTACGTTCCTTCTATGTTATTTTGGCTTCTTCCTGTGCCACTAGGTGGAAGGGATTTCGGGGCAGGGCGATGGTGTACATAGCTTATCTCTTCAAGGAGAAAGCAGCACTTGAGCTAGCCCTGAAGCACAGGTCAAAGTTGGAAATGTGGAGATTTGGGGGAAGGCACCTCTGGAAAGGGCATTCCAGGGTGGGGGACTAGTGTGAGCAAAGGCAGGATGTCTGGAATTATATAGAGTGTGTCTTGATAACTACAAGGTCTGGTCTGATTAGAGCCCAGGGCCATAAGGTCAGTGGGAATCAGCGTTGCAAAATGAGGCCAAATGGCAGCCTGAGTTTGAGGTTCATTCTGAAAGTCATGGGAGCTATTGGAAGTTCCTTGGGTGGGGGCTGGCATGACCAGAGTAGTGTTTCCAAGGAGATGATCTAGAGTAGTGGGGAGGGGTGGATGGATGACTGGGTAGGAGAGAGACAGACAGGGGAGGGAGCTGTTGGGATTGTACCAAATTACAGATCCAGTTCCGAAGATAAAGGGGTGTCGGGGATACAGCCTAAGGCAAGCCAGATACCAGACACCCGTATTTGGCTCACATCCAAGTGTGAAATCCACATCCAACCTGGTGTCCTGTATTTTTTTCCCAGCTTTATTGAGATATAATTGACACATAACCTTGTATAATTTTAAGGTGTACGACCCGTTGATTTGACACATTTATAACGAAATGATTTTACACACCATAGTATTAGCTTCCACCTCCATCTGGTCACACAGTTATCATTGCTTTTTTGTAATGAGAACACTTAAGGTCCACTCTCATCACCATTCAAGTATATGATACAGTATATTTTATTATCTATAATCGTCATGCTGTACATTAGATCCCCCAACTTGTTAATCTTAAACTGGAAGTTTATACCTTTGGACCATATCTCCCCATTCCTCCCACTCCCTGGCCCCTGGTGATCCGCATCCCATATATTTATTTGTTAAATCTAGTGGTCCCAGCTGCTGTCAGTGACGTGGTGTAGCAGCTCCTGAGAATACACCTCTCAGATCTGCAATTGCAAGGAGTCACTAATTGGCTGAATGGCTCGGCTACTGCACTCTGAAGCTGCTGCATTTGTGCCGAAGCCATGCTTCCCATGGTCTGCTCCCGGCTAATGACCTCAGCATGCCAGGGATGCCAAAACACCAGATTCCTCTGATGGGTGACTTTGGCTCCAGGACCTCCTGAAGGCCTTGCTGAACTCACGTTAGTACTTCACTGCAGTCCAAGATGTTTGCACCCAACCTTTCCTTCCATCTCCCTCTCCTTTTCAAGGAGTCAGACCCCTCCCTGGTCAACTCTCCCAGCCCCTTCTGGCTCCTTCCACATTTTCTCTCATAGGTCTTTGCTCTAGTAAAGCTTTGCACATCTAATCCCATCCTGACATCTGCTCCTTGTAGGGTATACCTGTCTTGGTATTAGTCTTGGACTAATGTTCTGGTGTCCAAACAGAAGCTGTCAGGAGCTGGCTAGGAAAAGTTCAGGGTTCGTCGTTGTGGAACAGGAACCAGTGAAGGTTGTAAGGCAGTAGGTGGCAAAGGAGAGGAGAGAGAGGATTGAAGGGGCAAAACTTTCCGGTTTGGGTTAGTTTACTTAGTCCTTAATGAAGACTGCACATCAGAAATCATGCAGGTGCATTTACAATGCCCATATTCATGCCACAGATTCTGTTTTCTATCTTAGGTCCTGTTCAGGCACCTGTGATGCTGATGCTCAGTCCTGGTTGAAGAATCTTGTTTAAAGGACCTGGATCAGGGGTGATAAATAGATTGTGTTTCCAAGAGAACTCTGGGGAATTGGTAGTGACCTTGAGGGGTGTGCTATGCGGGGCTGTGCAGTCACGTCTGGGCTCAGAGGAAAGAGCACTGGGACTGATGAGTGTGGTCTGTTACGGTTTGAGGGAGTTGGGGTGGCAGGATGAGTGTTATGCCTTTGTCAGCACCTGCCCACGCTGGTGGGCTGTTACAGGCAACATCCTGTGCTGAAAGGAGCTATTGGGGTTGTCTGGGAAAGAAGCAAGAGGGCCTGAAATAGAGTTGAGGCAGCCTGGGTTGGAGAGGAAAATATCAGAAGGTTAGTACAAAAATTTATGAAGTCTAGAATGAGAAAGACTTTGGGAGCAAGTGGTGCACAAGGTAAAGGAGAGGGAAGAATCAGGTAAGATCTGAGGTTTTAGGGACTGGATGTGTGTGTGTGTGTGTGTGTGTTGTGTGTGTGTGTGTGTGTGTAATCAGGCAGTAAGCTCCTTGACAGCTGGGGCTGGTCATTGAGTTTACTGTCTGGAAGCCTCACAGTAGTGGTGCTGGTAGTACCGTCATTGTCATCAGCATGACTTTGTAAAGCTGTTGTCTCTGTGTGCTTCTATATGGATGGAATGTTTGGATAAATAAACCCATTCAATTCAATTCACTTTATTCAATTGCATTCATCCAAATGCACAGATTCTTATTAGGTATATAATTTTTTTTAAATGTATGTATATCTAGAGTAATTTCATCTGTTCTGAAGTCACTTCAGAAAAACCGAGTTTAGAGTCCACTGTAGACATGTATTATTCAAGTTCTCCTTACTGGAAATGGCATGTATTTTGAAAGTGAGCCTAGATTAAGAATATGAAAAACACTTGATATTTCAAGAGCAGCAGTTTGCATGGTTAAGGGCAAAAGAGCAACTGTCTGGCCCTGCCTCACGCTGGAGGCCCCACGCTTGGTTGGGCATGCGCCCACAGGGAGGGAGAGGGTGACAGAGGCTCTGGGTTTGTTACCACAGAATTCAGAAGACTGACTCACTTCCCTTCCTGAGATGCTGGCCGTGGTCTGTGGTGGTGGCTCCCCGGCACTGGCCAGGCCCTTGCCTTTCCTGTTCCATGGATCTCGTTCCCAGGTGTCAACTCCTGGCTTTCCATCTTGGGGACGCAATACATTTTTTTCAAGAGGGTGGAGGGAAAACCAACATGAAGATGAATGGCCTTCAATGCAGGGAAAGAATGAAAATACTGGAAACTCCTGCCCGTGATTCAACTTTCAGGGGCACAAGAGTGCACTGGAGACAAGGACAGAAGCCAAGTCTAGTTTTGAGGCCAGAACCTTGGGTTGAAGAGATCATTTAGAGAACTCGTCTATGCAACATGGCCATGAAAGTAGTTGTTGAAATCTGCCCACCTTCTCCCTCTCTCTTTCTCTCTCTATTTTTTTATGGTGGTAGGGGCTTAGCTTAAAATGAATTTTAAGTTTAAGAGAATTCATTTAAAAACAGGTTCTTCAGCCTGCACTTACAAAGTAATTTCCTCCCAACTGGAACACACACATACATGTTCCATTGCGGTCATTCCATTGTACAACATGATCCTTCTCATTTCCACACAAAAGTAAATTACTAATCTGGTTTTAAGTTGCATGCGAAGTTTCTAGTGAAGAGCAAATTCAATAGTTCACACCAGAAAAACTTTTACAAAGGTTCAGGACGAATCTAATAACAGGTGTCAGGTTGTACATACACGGACTGGCATACCGACACTTCACTGTATGTGTCGGCGAAAAATCTAGCCTAGCTCCGGTCACAGTGTTTATTGTGATATGCTGAATTACTTGAATCTGTTATACTTTGATTTCTCTCTAAAAAACCCAAGTTGTTCATTGCCAGAGAGCTGCTCTCTCAACTGGATCTGTTCAGGGCTTTAGGGAAATGGGATGGCCAGTTAAGTTAATCACAGGTGTGAATTCCTTATGGGCCCCCGGAGGACACCCTGTAGAATGTATTTCCCAGCTGCAGGAGGTACCCTGAATTCTAATATGTAACTACTTCCTGAGGGGTGGGTACGATCCCTGGCTGCCAAACAGGGCCATTTTTGTAGAGGCTCGATTCGGTGAAATATGTTCAGGTGGAATAGGTACCATGACTGTGACCCATGCCCTCAACCCCGGGTTGGGGGAGGATGTGACAACTCACAGAGCTGGGTTACAGAGGCAAGCCCCAGAGACCTGGGAGGGGACTGAGCATGCCCTTGGTCGGCTCCCACCGCTTGCCCTCCAGCTGGGGAGCTTGGCCAAGGCCGCTCAGTTTGCAACATGGCGCCAAATGGGCCCCCAGAGAAACATTATCAAAGGCTTTTTTGTCTCAGAATGCATCAGTGCCGAGGAAGGGAATGTTATGCGTGGCATGCATGGATGGGCTTTCAACCCACCCAAGTCCAAACCTCATTTTCTCTCTGGGAGAGAGGAAGGTGGCAGGAGAGGAAGCCAAAAGGCCAGGACGTTGCCAACATTCAAATGGGAAGGGCCTTCCTCTGGAATGAGCACGTTGGCAGACACAATGAACTTCAGAAATGTTGTTGACAAATGAGACACCGAGATTTATTTTAAAATGAAATGTTATGAAAATGCCTGGTACCAGCAGAAAAAGAGCCTTGAGAGTTGAAAGAGGATGCTGGTTTGTGAGCGGGGATGACGTGGAACACGAGAGAGTGGTGTGGCAGCAAGGGAAGGCAGGAGGCCCAGGAGGACGGTCCCTGGGAGGAGGTTGGGAAGGGGACACAGTCTGCCAGTCTGGAGGGTGGCTTCCCATCCCCCTTCCACGTTAGTTCCTGGGACCTGGGGATTGCTTTCTTCCTCTGTGCGGGCAGGGAGTACTGAGACACTTTGTTGCAGGGTGTGGAAGTCCACACTGCCTCCAAGAAGTGGACCGGGAATCTATTGTAAGGGTAGGGAGTAGCCCCCAGAGCCCGAGGGAGGAGTGAGGATCAGGGCAGCGGCGAAACAGGGACTGATGGACAGGCTCTTAAGGCCTGATCCCAGCTTTAAGTAGCTCTGAAAGTTTTCTGTCCAGATGCCATCCTGCCCCAGATCCACATTCCCAGAAGGGCCATTCTAGTTGGTCTGGTGTGGGTCACGTTCTCAGCCGTTGGCCAGAGGAGGGCACCCAAACCATGGGCAGTGGCACAGGGGTTCTCCAGGAGAAAACTGACATGCTGTTATCAGAGCAAGAGGGAACAGGAGCTGGGCAAGCGAGAACACAAGTGCCCACCCACTGCACAGGCTAGGGCACATCCACCGCAAGGTGATGTCTCGGGTACCAGGGCATCGTGGAATGGAAGGGGTTAGTACGCGTCTGATGTTGTTCCCTCATTTATTTCTCACAAGTACCCTGAGAGAGAGGAAACCAGGTGAGGACTCAGGAAGTGTCCTGGGACTCACAACACCCTGGGCTGGCATCCAGTCAGGGGTCCCACAGCAAGAGCGCTTTCTGGTTCTCTGTTGGTGCCCACAGAGGGAGCTCCGGTGGGGAGGGGAGTGCAATGGTATTTTCCAGCCTGAAGCTGCCCAGAGTTCTGAATGCTCCATCTACACACAATAGAGTCTTTTCACCTGACCTTCTTAATATAACTTTGAAGTCTGAGTGCTTATCCCGTATCATAAATCTTTGCAGGAATGCTGGAAGAGAGGGAACTGCCACCCAGCAGGGTTCTGGAGAGAATTACCTGGGGAAAGAAGGTGAAATGTGCAAGGCTCAGGCCCCCCTTGGGCCCATGGCAGAGCACCTTGTTTCTGCAGTGAGATGCATGGTTCCAGCTGTTATGTTGCTGGGTTCCCACCGCCGGCCGGGTCTGTGAGCCCCCGCGATTAAGAGATGCAAAGATTTAACGGTTTCAAGAGGGAGGCCACCTAATTTGACACACATTTGACACACACATTTGACCCCATTCCACACATTCTGGCGCTTGAATAACACCAACACCACCTGTAAACTGGTGAGATGGTGTTTTCCAATGGATGGTAACCCAGGAAGCTGCCCCTTTTCACTCCATTGTGGGAAAGGAGGTCTCACAACATTTTTTCCACAGAAATTTGATTTTCATCTGGGAATAACTGCAGGAGCTACTGTTGGGGAATGCAACCCTAGGTTTAGTGTGGAGGTCATTATTAGTATTAGATGTTCCAAGTCTGTGACAGAGTTAAGTTCTATAAGTTCTATTGAATTCATCCAGGAAACTCCCCGTCGTGAGTTCTGTGCCTCAGAACAGGCAGGGGGCCAGCATGTCACCGTCGAGATGGAGGTTACCACCAGCCTGGGGGACGGGTGGTTTGAGTATTTTGAAAGCCAAAACTTTGCCTAACAAAGCTTCCCTGGGGCCCTGGGTTGGCACTACAATCTTTTTCATGCTATGGGTTTTATTCTACAGAGTTTTTACCTGTGGAGTCCTCCATTCGGTTTCAAGTTTCTGAGGGACCAAAGGTTAGCTTGGGGAATGAGGTCTAATCTCCCTCCCCCCACAAGTCAACCTTAATAAACACACAATTTGAGTAGAAGCATAGCATACTTGGTATGCAAATACAGTTTCAGATTAAGTCTGCTAGCCCCATCTCTCAACCAGATGGCCACCCCTAAGACTTTGTAAAGAAATTTTGGAGGACTCCATTAGTAGACTGAATCTAATAAGTAGTACACTTAGAAAAAGAAATCCTGGGTAAGGCGTTCTGTAAGGGTACTGCTTTCTTTGCTCCCCCAGCTTTGACCGCAGCTCTCAGCTAATCCCAATATCTAGTTATAATAGCGATTGGTGAGATCCTTTAACTTGGATGTTAAAAAACAAAAACCAAAAGAACATACTAAGAAGGAACCCACAAGATGATTTGAACTACATATATTTTAACACATAATTAACATGGGTATTGTATATATAAAAATACTAACACAGTGTGTCCCTTTTAAACATTTTTTTCAGGTCCTTCCCCCTAAATTCCTTATGCAGATGTTGCCTAAGAGAACTGCCTTGCTTTATCTTAATGTAATACCCAAGTTCACAGTGACCCCTGCTGGGAGGGTCTGTGTGGGATGTCACCACCTGTGATGGAGCCCTTATTTATGAACTGGAGAGCATTCTCCATCTTGGACTAGGGGCTAATTCAAAGTCCATTCCAAGTTCTGAGCCTTTAAAGAGGTTACTTTCCTCCAGCATTCTTTGCTAACTGCCTGCCTTGATTTACTTAATTCTCTGGGAAGATTTATCTTTCTCTTGGCCATGGCCTTGTAGCTTTCTGTCTCTCTTTGAATGCTTTCTGCCTGCTGCCTCTGTGCATTGCATTATCTCCTTACTGAAGACTGGAGGAAATGTTTGATATTTTATTCCAACAAATACTGAATGTCTACTCTGTCAAGCGTTGGGCTAGGTGCTGTGTGGAAGAGCACTTGCAGATTTAGTCTGAGTTGAAAACAATTCCACTCCACTGCAGAACATGTTCACCTTGCTCTTTACTGAGAGGCACTATCAACGCCCTCCCTGGTTTACAACCGCTCAGACTCTCACACTTAACAATTTATGCCCACAGTGGAGGCTACACAATCAATGACAGCAGAGCTTACACAAGAGGGAAGTTTTGGAGAAAAGTTATTGGTTATGGAGAGGCTAATTATTTCCTCCAATGATTATTTCCTTCTTTCCTCTAGGCCTTCTTACTAGAAGAAGTTCTCTCTCCAAAACAGTCCCAAAGGGAGTTCCTTAAGTGCTATGAGACCCTGTCCCTGTCTACAGCTGATTGCATTGGATGTGGATTCCTGACCCAAGATAAGCCAGCCACATTTAACCTAAAGACAGAGAGACTACATTAATTGTCTTGGGAAGTTGAACTGGAAAGGCAAGTAATTATGAATGCTGAGACCTACAGTTTGCAGCCTCCATGATGGGTCAAATGCAGGCATTGACAAGGAAGCCATCAGCACAGGGAGACAAGGGAATTTGTCTGTCTTAACCAGAGATCTGAGTACAAAGAAGTGTGTCTACTTTGTGAATCAAGAATTCTGAACCAAGAACCTAATGCCTTACTTGGGTTTGAGGGTTGAATTTATGCTATCTATGTGGCCTATGAATATCTGAGATGAGATAGTAACACCAAAATGTGATTCTAGACCATGATATTATACAATTGTGAACCAAACACAAAACTCTCCATTGAGTCATACCCTCAGTGGAGGCCACACAGGATTCCCATAAAGAAAGTGACCCGGAAGACAAGTTTGCCCTCCAAAATTATAAAACATATTAGGAAACAATACCCATGAAAGAGAATCAACAGGTAGAACATACTTCAGATCAGATTCCCAGTAACTTCAGATAGCAGATCTGTTGTATTGGGACTATAAGTGTGTTTAAAATGATTAGGACATTAAAATAAGGAATTGAAAACATAATAAATATACAAGGTACAGTAACACATAAAAAGAAAATACAGATTTGAAAAAGAAACAGATATTTCAGAAAGAACAACTATAGTCATTAATTTTAATGGATTAGATATGGCTAAAGAGAAATTTAATATGCTGGAAGAGAGATCTGATTCCAATTCAGAATACATCACAAAGATGTAAACATATTAAATAATAATTAAAGATACGGGTGATAGAATGAGAAATAATAAGAATTTCAAGGGAACAGAATAGAGAATGAGGAAAAGAAATATTCAAAGACAAAAAAGGCTGAGGATTTTCTATAATAGTTAAAAGATAAGGATCATAAGATTCAGAAAGCTACATCAAGCCATGAGATGAATAAATAAGAGTAAATCCAAACCGTAAGTCCACTATCATGAAAATGCAGAGCACCAAAGCCAAAAAGTTCTCAAAGCAACCACAGAGAAAACTCGGATTTCCTACAAAGGAAATATGATTACATAGGCAGCATACTTCTCAACCATAACAACAGAAACCAAAAGTCAATAAGATAATGTACTCAAAATGCTAAGAGAAGATAACGGTCACTTCTTCATCCACTTAAATTATTATTCAACAACAATGATGGTTGTTTTTTTTTTTTACTTACCAGAGACTCTCATGAAGAAGCTTCTAAAGGATTTATTTCAAGTAGAAGAAAATTAAACCAAAAGAGAATGAATGAGATCAAAGAAGAGGTACTAAATTTAAACAAGCATCATCTGTAGAAAATAACAATAATATTGACAAATTTTAAGAGTACCAAGTAATGTGTAACTGAAATATTGGACAATAATATGAAAGAAGGAGGGAGATGTTTGGATCTCTGAAGATTGGTAGGTAAGTAGAGATGCTGACTTATTTTATACTTTTTTTTTTTGGCGGTACGCGGGCCTCTCACTGTTGTGGCCTCTCCCGTTGCGGAGCACAGGCTCTGGACGCGCAGGCTCAGCAGCAATGGCTCATGGGCCTAGCTACTCTGTGGCATGTGGGATCTTCCCGGACCAGGGCACGAACCCCGTATCCCCTGCATCAGCAGGCGGACTCTCAACCCACTGTGCCACCAGGGAAGCCCTATTTTATACTTTTTAAAGTCAAGTCTATGTGATAAAAATGTAAGGATCGTATCTAAAAGGGTTATATGTATATACAAACATAAAAATGAGATGAATAAGTACTGAAGCAGTAGAATAGGCAAAGAAGGAACAAAGAAAATTGATCAATCCATTAAAAGGCAGGAAAAAAGAAAGCAAAGATCACATATAGCAAGGTAAATACAAAGCCCAAACTAAGATGGCAGAAATAAATCCTAAATAAATGTAAATGGACTAAATATGTCAGTTAAAACACAGAGATTGTTAACTTGGATGAAAAAAATCTATGTGGTTTATAAAAGACTCCTCTAAAATATAAGGGCAGAAGAAAAAACAAAGGCAAAGAATGGAAAAGGAACCATCAGGTGAAAAAAAGGCATTAGTAGAATTACATGTATACCAGACTTTAGGGCAAAATTCATGATTAGGAATAAAGATTGTTATAAAAATAGAACAATTCTAATATATACCTAATGAATAAATATTGCTATAAAAATAGAACAACTCTAATATATACCTAATAGCCTCAAATAAAAGGCAAAGATTCAATTCCCAGTACTAGCTGTCAAACATACAGTCATAATAGGAGGAGATGTTTTAACACATCTCTTGAGATAGGTAAAACAAATTTTTAAATTTTTAAGGAAGATTTGAATAAGTCATTTTTGGAATGACAGTGACAATTGACTAAATATTCCTTCTGATTCCAGCTCAAAATGTTTAGGATCCTTCTATCTGAAATTCATTTAGGCAGGCAAAACTTTCCTCAGGGCACTCTTTTATGGGAAGGAGGGAACTGGATTCTCTGACCTTTACTCTAACCTGTGCAGGGCTCCCTGGTGTGGATGAGGCCCTTTCCAGCCTTGCCTCAGGGAGGGGTGATTTTGGCACATGAATACTGCTGACTTTTATGTAACTTGGCTATGATTTTTTTTCCTTCTGCTTTTTAAATTAGCGCAAGCTGGTATGGCCTCAAGATTCTTTGCACGCAGCTGAGGCAGCAGAAAGTCACATGCATTAGTTAAGGTGCAGGCTAAACTGCTGTCACAAAGACACTGAAAAATACAGTGGCTCAGATGAGATTGTTTATTTCTCTCTCGCGGAACAGTCAAGATGCAGGTGGGCAGCACTGGGCAGATAGATGGCACTGCCCTGTAACGTCGTCCGCCCAGGGGCAGGGCCAGCAGCTCCTTTTTAAAGATGTGCCCCCAGAATTTGCCCACATCACTTCCACTCCCCTTCCTCTCTCTGGAGCCTGGTCACATTGACCACTCGGAGCTGCATGGGAGCTGGGCAACGTTGTCCCCAGCTGGGCAGCCATCTTCCTTGGTCCTCAGTAACTTTGTGTGTGGGGGAGGGGAGGGGTGGCGGGAGTCATTCTACTGCTGGAAGGAAGGAGATTAGACGGGAGAGCAGAAAATAACGAGCAATGTCAGCCTCAGCATCAGACTTTATTTCTAATCGTATCCCTGCTCTTCACCTGTGAGGGATGTTGGAACCACGCAGAACCTCAGTTTTACCTTCTAGAAAACCGTATCTCACAGAGTTGTTCTTAATAGCAGTCAAGATGAAGAGAGTGAAAGTGAGGGCTCTCAGGGCTCTCTGTGGGTCCCGGCTCTGTAATCCCTCCTCTGTCCAGAGCAGAGGCCCCACAAGACCACGGGCGCTGTGTGGGGCGTGTGTCACAGGTGACCTGCTCCTGCCTCTGGCTGCTCTTCCTGGAGCCCCTCTTTCCTTTCCCTGGTCCCCTGTCTCCCTCCCCAGTGAAGGATTCTGCAGATTGATGGACTGTCACCTGGAAGGCGGAGGCAGACCCCAGATCCCTGTGTTCTTGGAGGAAAGAAGGATTAATGAGCCCCTCAGAGTTGTCTTTGGGCTGGAGCTCATCTCAGTTCCTGCTCCACTGCTCCGGCTGGGACAGCCCACTGCAGAGAGAAAGGCAGGTGGCTACAAAGCTTTGGTCGTGTTGCCCCGTACGTGTGACCCGTCAGGTTTTGTTTGCGATCCTTTGTGCCCAGTGGTGCAGGTCACACGCTGAGCTCCTCCCAGGAATCTGATGGTTTGCAGTTGTAAAGCGCAGGGGCTTGGATCTGTCCGAACAGAGGGTTAAATCATAGAGTGTTTTACAAGGGCAGCTATAGGGAATGTCTTGTTTTCTCCTTATATGGCTATTTTTCTCAGTCCAGAATCCCAGGGTGTATTTTACGTGGCTGAAATACACAAATGGAGTCATAGTCTTAGCCAAACATGCTATGTGGCTTTAAAATTAACAAGCCCCACTGTGCTTCTGAACCCCAAACACACATCCACATGCGCGGTTTCCATTGGGACTGTGGAAAGATGCTCCTTCCTTTTTAGCCAAAAATATTTGATGGGGTGGATTTCTACAATTCCGTTACTTTATGCATGAGAAATATTTCTTTTGATCAGAGTAGTTTGCAAGCATATGGGTCAAATTTAAGCATCAGGTTTTTAATGAGTGGCTACTGTATGTGAAGTGCTACACGAGTTAGCTCTTGGGTAGACAGAACGGGGCACCAAACATTAAAATGTGAAAGGGAAAGATGTTTAATGATAGCTCAGGATGACACTAGGAGAAGCATCAGAAGGCAGCACATAGAGAGTAAGAGGATGAGCTTGCCACAGGTGCTCAGGGGAAGAAGTCTGTTCAGGCTAACGTGGTGAGGGCAGGTTTCGTGGAAGAAGTCCAGGTTTGAACTAGATGGACTGGGTTAGGTCAAGGGGCATCAGGGAGATATTCTGGGTCGGGGGAGGCCTGAAGGGAAATGCAGAGGAAGGAAAATGAAGGAGCTTTTAAAAGAAGAGCAAATAATCCAGCAAATGGTTCATGTAGGAAAAAAGGAACTTCAGGTGGGAACGGCAGATTGACGCTGGAAGTGGATTGGGAAGTCAGGCTGAGGAGCTGGAATTTTTACTGCATGGTAAAGAGGCTGCATTGAAGGCTTTGGGATATTTATTTTGATCTGAACCAGTCTGGGCACCAGGATTCTCAACAATTTTATACTTCCAAAACTTGGTTTTTTTTTTTTTGGCTACCTCAGTGAAACTGACTTAATCTAGAGACTTAAGATTGGATTAATTAAATATGACTTGAGGATATTAAAAATAAGACTCCTTATTGAAATTTCCTTATCAGTGATTTCGCAAATGAGAAATGCAGAGTTTATCACTGGGTAAAATTCTTGGCCACGCCCTCTGGAACACAGACTATGAACTCAGGTTTGGCAGGGAAAAGTGGACTGACCAACTTTCATTCTTTGTGGGCAGAGGGGCAAATTTTGGCTGGAAAAAAACTGGCATTGGATTCAGATCCAGAAGCACCACATTTTGAGCAAATTTGCATGAAAATTTGCATTTCTGGGCCATTTTGGAGACAAAATCTAGCATGGAAATTATGCCCCCCAAAAGGACTCTTTCTGAGTCTCGTTCGGTCTTCAGTTGAGTTTTCTTCCAGAGATATAGCTGGGATTATGATGTCTATTATAAATGTGAGGAAACTGTCAAAAAGTTTTAATGACTTTCCCAGATTCACACAGCTAGTTCTTGGTGGAGCCAGACTCTTGGGAGCTTGGAGGGGTCCAAGCAGTATCATTGGAATGGTGAGTTGTCAGTGCATGGGCTCCAGGGTATCAGAGGTGCAGATACATAGTCAGGGAGGCAACCCAATTAGCCAGAGAGGCTGTCCCAGACAGGCAGGTGGGAGGTGATGACAAGATGACTGGGGATGAGGTAAGAAAATGACAACATGAGGATTCTGACCTGAGGGAAGAGTGACACCACCAACCCAAATGACAGTCCCCAGAGACCAGGTGGCATCGCACTGGCAGGGAAGGTCTACAGGGCAGAGCCAGCCTGAGCAAAGATGCTGAGGGGTTGACGGCAATTGGCTCCCAGGGACCTTGGGCAAGTTACTTGATTTTTCTGAGCCTCAACTTCTCCTGTGCAAAATGAACTGAATTATAATCCCCGATGGCAAGGGGTCAGGATGGTTAGATGAGAAGATGGGGGCAAAGCATCTGGCCCAGTCCCTGGAACATGGCTGTATTCAATACAGATTTTTTAAAATGTGTGCCATTAAGAATGAACAAGCTGGTGAGCTAGAAGCGATACGGAGACATGCAGTTTGTCTAGGCACGAGGATGGTGTTGGGGGTTACATCTAAGAACAATAAAGAGCCTCTAAGGGGAAGGAGCTCTCTTTTTGTTATTGTTTTTAATAGATCATTGAAGATCAGGCAGAAGAAACATACACACACACAGACACACACACACGTGCACGTACTACAAACACACACGCAAATTGGGTAAAACCGAGTGGCTGCCTCCTGCTGAGGACATGTTGTAGGTGAGCAAAGTGGACCGTGGCAAAGACTCGCACTGGTTCATGCCCATTTGGGGATTTATCAAGCAACATTTGATAATATTGCCGTTTTCCAGTTTTGAAATCTCTTTCTAAAATATTTAGCGCTTGCAGGGAAGAATGCCAGGCTTCCAGGTTATTCGCACAGGTATTGGCTGGATGTTAGGTCAGGGAAGTGTGATAATCCCAAGTCATCTCTCACGCAAGATCAGCGTTGAAATACACGAGGTCACAGGATGGTGAAGCCAGAGAGGTGGGGGAGAAAAATCAAGATATGTATGGGTTCTGTATAATTATTCCATTTGAGGAACCATTATTATATATTGCCGTGTTGTTATTAATGCCATCAATATACCCTTCTGTTTTTATATCTTCGATGATTCTGTTGTTTATTTGTTATGACTGTATGATTCATATTGGTAGGCTACGGTACCAACATTTATTTAGTGTATTGAAGAGCAATAGATGCATTGGTTTGCAAGACCACAGAATCATGGGGGCGAGTACTGAAGTGTGTAGAACCTGGCCATTTACAAAGATGCTAGCAGATCTAAAAAAATTGTTCTTGATTTCCCCTTTTGCCTGAGCTCTTCTAGAATCACATTCCTGCTAACATTTTCCTCCATGTATTCTTTTATTTTTTGGATTATGAATTTTTTTATTGATGTATAGTTGATTTATAATGTATTAATTTCTGCTATACAGGAAAGTGATTCAGTTATACATACATACACATTCTTTTGTTTATATGTTCTTTCCTGTTATGGTTTATCATAGGATATTGAATATATTCTCTGTGCTGTACAGTAGGAGCTTGTTGTTTATCCATTCTGTATATAAAAGCTTACATCTGCTGACCCCAACCTCCCACTCCATCCCTTCCCCAACCCCCTCCCCCTTGGCAACAGCCTGTTCTCTATGTCCGTGATTCTGTTTCTGTTTCATAGATAGATTAATTTGCGTCATATTTTAGATTCCACATATAAGTGATATCATGGTATTTGTCTTTCTTTTTCTGACTTACTTCACTTAGTATGATAATCTCTAGTTGCATCCACGTTGCTACAAATGGCATTATTTCATTCTTTTTAATGGCTGAGTAGTATTCCATTGTATGTGTTGCGTGTACCACATCTTCTTTATCCATTCATCTGTCGATGGACACTTAGGTTGTTTCCATGTCTCTGCTATTGTGACTAGTGCTGCTGTGAACATTGGGGCGCATGTATCTTTCTGAATTATAGTTTTGTCTGGATGTATGCCCTGGAGTGGGATTTCTGGATCAGATGGTAGTTCTATTTTTAGTTTTCTGAGGAACCTCCATACTGTTTTCCGCAGTGGCTGCACCAAGTTACATTCCTACCAACAGTGTAGGAGGGTTCCCTTTTCTCCATGAATTATTGAACTATGTTTCTAATAGGAAGGACCTGGTGTCAGAAAGTCCCAACGCATTATTTGTTTGGCATTGTTCTTTTAAATGAGTATCAAGTGAGCTTAGCACCAAGAGGAACACATTTACTTGGGCCACTTCAAAAGTGGAATCATTTTGAGGAGAGACTGGAAGATACAGTGGAAGAGGGGATCTTTGAAGGTTAGATGTGGCTCTGTTCCTTACTTCTCCTTTCTTGGATCTTTTTCTTCAATAGAACCTAAGCTATCTATCCATCTCTTGTGGTGCATTTGAGGGACATTTCAAGAAATCACAATACTGGATCTAAATACAAGGGTTGTTCTACAAGTTCCCCATTAGGAAGGGAACTTGGGTCTTGCTTAGCTCTTGCTTTCAAGGAACAGTGCGATGCCCTGGTATCACTCAGATATGTCCATCTTAGTTGTACTTACCCTTGTTCCTGGAGCTGGGATGCGGGGCTAGCCTAGCCAAACCCAGCTTCGGCGAGAGCACTCCCTGCTCACCAGGGAAAACCGTGCCATTTATTCTGAGAATGTGCAGAAACAGCATTTGATTGGGAAGAGGGCTTAGGTCATTTATCTCCCACTTTTAAATAGACGAGATCGATGTGTCTCCCCAGTGGGCTGTCCCCCTTCTATTCAGCAACAATACACTACTTCTTTTCAAAGAGAAATATGCTTCCAATAAGGGGGAAGGGAGGCAGGGGGTGGTAGCAAAGGGGATCAAGAAACTTTCATTGAAGGATTCATTTTTGATTTAAATATTTTGTTCTAATCTCCAACTTCCTTTTTAACTTGGCAGAATGACCAAAAGAAAAACAATGTTCCTCCCTAGCCCAGTTTACAGGCTGCCAGAGTAGAGGATCTGGTTACTTCTTCCAAATCGTATACCAAATCGTATACGTTGGGTTGTTCGATATATTAGGTTTTTTTTTCTTTCTTTCTAAATCTATTGCTCATACACATAGGGTTTTCTTTTAATGGCATGTCAAAGTGGACTTTGGTGAAAAACCACAGGAGGAAAAAAAAATGAATGAAAAATATAGATCAAATTTAGCCAGCCATTTAATACTTTTTTTTTGGTTTTTTGAGTATGTTGTGGAAGGAATTCTCTGCAAGTGATATATCCTGTAACTGTAGGCAGATGTAATCCCCTGGCCGTGACACCAGCAAAGATTTCCCTTCTCGCTGGAGACATTTGTAGCCGTCTTGTTCCCTCCCACAGAGAGGAAGTGCATGGAAAGGAGAGGTCCTGGGCCGTGTGCACTCCAATATTCCATGGTCGTGCTTCCAATTCCCCAGACACCCCATGAACCTGGCCTTGAAAGGGGGCTGCAACCTGGAGTTAGAGTCTGGGGAGCAGCAGACTAATGCCATCACACTGTGGGGTAAGGTTTTAACATACAAATTTTGGAAATATACAAACATTCAATCCCTAGCAGCACCACTTTCTCTCCTCAGAAAGCCCGTTCTTCTTGCTCCCAGTTTGCCCTACTCATTGCTTTGAATTTCCCTTAAACTCACCTCCTAAGGACACATGCTGGGGTGGACTCTGCCCACATCCAGTCTCTGCTCTTTTTAGCACTCTCTAGGGTGTGTCCTAAGAGGTCACCATTTGAGTTCTATTCATTTGGTCTTTTCCCTTTTCTCCATAAATATGCTAAAACATTTTTTCTTGGTGGTGGGAAGTGCTTTTTTTCTAGCAGGTATTAGGAGATAGATTCCATCTGCTTAACCAGACTCGAAACAGTAGAGGCCTGGCCTGTTTGGGGACCCCCTGAAGCAGACCTGAGACAGTGATTTGAGTGCAAATGGCTCACTGGGAGAGGAT
Source organism: Phocoena sinus (assembly GCF_008692025.1). Taxonomy (NCBI): domain Eukaryota; kingdom Metazoa; phylum Chordata; class Mammalia; order Artiodactyla; family Phocoenidae; genus Phocoena; species Phocoena sinus. The sequence continues at coordinate 65,836,509 of NC_045768.1, forward strand.
CTCAGGAGATCCCAGTAAAGTAGTGGGGAAGGAGGTCACTGTAGGCGCCTCATCAAGCTAGGGGCCACTACAGGCAGTGGGGTCTTGATCCTGCTGGGAGTTTCTCAACCTCAGTACTACTGACATTTTGAGCCAGAAATTGCAGGGGCTGTCCTGAGGATTGTAGGAGGTTTAGTAGCATCCCTGGCCTCTTCCCACTGGACGCCAGTAGCAACCCTCCACGCTATCGGGTGTGACAATAAAACATGCCTCCAGGCAGTGCCAGATACCACCTGGGCGGGGGCTGAGGGCTTGTGGTTTAGAACTACAGAGGCACGGGGAACCCCGGGCAAGGTGAGGTGTGGCCATTGGAAGTTTGGCTGAGATGATAAAGCCCAGTGGTGGGCACTGGGGTGCCTGCTTCACTTTTGGAGGCCATGGAGTGAGGGGAGCGGTGGCCACTCAGAGTTGCTGGCTGAGTGCACACAGCTCCGGGGAGGGGGCAGGCCTGAGATAAAAGCACAGAACCACCGATCACCTGGATGTCCTCTCACCTTTCACCCCCATACACTCTTCTCTGATGAAAGATGAAATAAACCCAGGCTCTTCTTCCCCGGGCTGCCGACACTCTCAGGGCCTGGAGAGCCTTGAGCTGAAGGAAGACACCGTTTCTTGAGCCTGAGGAGTGAGCCACTTTCCCAGGGGCTATCGCATTTCTTCCTCAAATCAGCCCTGCACCAAAGGTCTCGTTAACCTGTGTTCCGCACCGGTGAGGTCGCCACCCACTGACGCACGGCTGTTGAGGGCAAAGGACAGATTTGAACTCAGCTCTCTCTGTATCTAAAGTGCATGGATTTCCTATTTAACCAGTAGTTTAGGGCAGATGGGTAGAGGCAGAATATGTTATAAAGAGGAACATTTTTCAGGAGACTCTAACACGTGGATGAATGCTGAAAAAACAAAGCGAGAAAAGAAATGGGGTCCTGAGTGTGGGGAGTTGAGGGTTTATAGGAGTGTGGCCACTTGCCCTCTACCAAGGCCTCCGCAGGGAGGCCACCTTCATGACCTCAGCTAATTCTAATTGCCTCCCAAAGTCCCCATCTCCTAATGCCATCACACTGTGGGGTAAGGTTTTAACATACAAATTTTGGAAATATACAAACATTCAATCCCTAGCAGGACGCATTTCTGTCTGCATATCCTATGGGTAACTTGAACTCAACAAGTCCCAAACAGACCACTAATCCCCCTCCAATTACCCTTAAATCTGCCTGGTCCTGTAGTCTCCTTTCACCTGGTGACTACTTAACTTTGAAGCTTCTCGAGGCAGAAATCTGGGAGGGGCCTAAACTTCTCCCTTTCACCCTGTACCCTCCATCCATCTCCCACCCTGCGAGTCTCATTCTACTCCAGTATCTCCTAGACCTGTTTCCTCTTCACTACCTGCCACTGCTTTAATGCCGGAGCCTTTGTTATCCATCCCTGCGATGTCATGGCAGCCTCCACGCTGACCTCCCTGTCTCCACGGAAGGCAAATATGACCATCACCACGTTCTCTAATTCCCACCACTTTCCAAACGAACATCAAATATTGATAGTTTATGTAGGCATACCAAGTGTTTTGTTACCTGAGGAGGGAGAAGAATGTCAGAGTGATTTAGAGTCACTACTCCCTGGATTCAGATCCTGCCGTCTCAGGTAAATTACCTGTCCTTTCTCAATCTCAGTTTCCTCAAATGTAAAAGAGAGATCAACAGTACCTGTGTAAGTAATCCATAAAAAGCACTTTTATCAGAACCTGGCCCCTTTTAAGAGATCAGTAAATGTACTCTATCATCATTAACATGTAATGTATCATCTTATTGCTGCATCCTGTTCCTTATCTGTGACGCAGAATCCTTGGCTCTGGGCTGGGTCGGCAGTGGGGATGAGGAAGGATTAACATGTTGCCAGCACCGGCACATCACTCAGGAGGCAAGGCCGCAGTGGAAAAGGGCACATGGAGGGTGCCTGGGTGAGGAACAGAGTTTTGAGTCTGTGCTGTGTCCAGCGATGAGCTCTTATGATTCGGCCAAGCACCAACTGACTCATCAAATTTTGACACTGGCGGCCAAGCTTGAGCTGCCTCCTGTCCAAGAATTCATCACTCTGTCCCGTGAGCCTCCTGGGGAGCACAATTAAGGGGCCTAGAGTGTGCCCAGGACACACTGCTTGACCAGTTGAACCGGTGGAGACCGTGTGGAGCCCTTATTTTATACAGATGGCACTCTGCGTGGCAGCTAGGCTGGCCAGAGAAGGTGCAGGCTGGCATGGGTCCTCATGTGTGCTTCAGGCCCCCCACCAGAAATCTCTAGGAGAGCTGGCTGGGGGAGAGAGAGGATGGGAGGGCCCTTAAGGGGCCCGCCTTGCAGAGTGAGTTGGAGGCACTGGGCACCCCATTCTAGCAATAAGTGGTGATCTCGAGTCCTGCCACCTCAGTACCAGTGACAGTCCTCTCGGTTTCTTCAAGGGTCCCCCTCTGACAGTTCTCTGTTAGAGGCTATCCATTAGATCACAGATCTGGGCGGAAGCTCTCAGGGTTCAAACCTCAGTTCTGCCACTGACTGGCCAGTGTGACCTTAGGTAAATGGCTTTACCTCTCTAAGCCTCAGTTTCCTCTGTAAAGTTGGGGTAATAATAGAATCCACCTAATCGAGTTGCTGTCAGGAGTTAAGTGAGTTATTACATGCAAGATACTTAGAACCGTGCCTGGCACGTGATAAGTGCTGTGGACGGGAGTATTAGCAACGATTGAGGCATTTAGGCCACAACCCCACACCGAGGGATAGAAGTACTGGGTTCTGGTTTCATCTGTGTGTCTGACTATCCACATCACCTCTCCCCTCTGACCTCCGTTTCCTTTATCTACAGATAGTTTTGGGACAATGTATGTCCGCAGCCAGCAGGCCCCAGGAGGCCTCGGTTTGTACCCTGTCCCAGGAGGGTCCCAGGCTGTACTCTCTCCCTGCCGTCCACACTCATCCTCTGTTCTCGGTGGCCTGGGTGGGCTTGCTCCGGTTTCCCCACCTCTAGGGAGCTGTCTCTCAGGGTTCTACCGGACAGCTCCTCCTTGACTTTTGGGGCTCTTTTGGTAAGAGTTCTATGCTATGTCCAGCTGTCAGATACCACCTACCTCATCCTTTGTTGTTTTCCCTAAACCCAGCCCACACTACTGTTAAAAAAAAAATCTCTTTATCAAACTCTCCTTGTTACCCATCTTGCGTGCGCTGCGACAGATCTGAAATCCACCCCCAGCAATCCAGACCCACAGTTCTCAACCTCTTACACTATTCTCGTCATCTCAGGGTACAAGTGATGTCACATCTCTTTCATCTTCTACCTGAACCTGACTTGAGCCTCCTCCGTCTTGGGGTAGCGGAAAGCCATGTGTTCTCTTGGGGCCTCTCCATCCCTCTGAATTGCCCGTCTCCATCCAAAGGGGCCAACAGACAGAGGAAGAGAGGCTCTGAGGAGACCACCCTTTGTCCCAGTCCCAGTTTCCTGCTGCAGTTTCTCCAGCATGTGGCCATAGGGCTGTCACTGGGGAAGCTGACCTCGCGGGATCTGGCCATCCTCATCGGCCGCTGCCATGAGGCTATTGCTCCTTGAAGCTGTTTCTTTCACTGAATGAGCGACAGCACTTGCAGGTTAAAGGCACTGCTGGGTGACATGTGCGCCACCTCATTTTACGTTCACAAAATCCTCATGAGGTACAAACTTTTCCTCCCACCGGAAATAAGGAAACTGAGGCCCAAAGAGGTTAACTAACCGACCTGCCTTATATGCATTAGAGCTTTTCAATTTTTTAAATGAAATGTCTGCTTTTCAAACCTGGTGTTAAAATATTCTTGAGAGCCACCTGTGTGCCTCCCTCCCCAGGGGCCAGCTCATTTATAGAGCCTGCCCTCTGCTTGATGGGTTGAATTTGTTTTTATCACTTTCTCTTTCTTCCTCTCTGTTCACACCACAAACCCTTAATTCTCCTCCGCCCCCAGTCACACTCTGAGAGGTCCTTAAAATCCAGAGTGAGTGAGCACGTCCCATTAAAACCCTTTTTCTTTTCAAACAGACCATGAGCCTTTCCAGATTCCCTCCTCCCATCACCCCCCTCGCAATTCAGCCCATTTAAGCCCTCTGCTGACAGATGGACTTCCGCTCTTCCCAAATATCCCTCCCCGGCCAAGATTATTCTATGCACACATTGTTACTGCAGCGGTAACATTTGCAAAGCCTTAACAATCCGAGTCTTGTATCTGCGGGAATAATTTTTCTCAGAGTTGTAGCTGGACAAATTCTCACCCATGGGTGTAAGTTCTGAAGATCATAGAATTTTAGAGTTGGGAGGCCTCTCGGGGATCTCCAGGTGGGTCCACTGGAGACAGATGAGGAATCTGAGACCATAGAGCCCAGGGGGCCTGCCCAAAGTCACCCGCCAACTGAGCCTGAACCAGGCCCCGGGTCTGCTGAGCCTCGGGCAGCACCTGGCATCTTTCCGCCCATTTCGCACCTTCTTCCACCTCCTGCTTCATGAGATTGCTTTCGGTGAGGGAGAGTGTAACGGACAGACAGGGAGGGGTCTGGGGGAGTGGGGACAAGTAAGGACCCCCATCTCAGCTCTGCCAACGACACCATGCCCTTGGGCGAGTTACTACACCCATCCAAGCCTCGGTCTCCTGTCCTTGCAGACTCGTTTTGAGGATGTGAGGATGTAAATAACTTAGCAGGATGCAAGGCACAGATTCAGGTCAAAGAACGCCTGCCTCTCTTCTCTCCCCCTCACGCTCCTTTGCCTCTCCAAAAAGCAATCTGCCGGTCAGCCTGCCCCCTGAGTATGGTCCCTCACCATCAATGGTGACAGCAGCGGCTATTTGTCATGAAGGCTGAATCCCCAAATGCTGCACTGTTGGGCCAGGGAGCGCTCCTGACGTGAATCTGGCACCTGCTGCGGCCTTCAAGGTGCTGGCTGCGTCACCGTGGCTGCACTTCTTCATTTTACGAGCTTTTTACAGTGTTGAGTTTTAAGGCACAGTTTCAAAGTTATTCCACCAGAAGATTTTTGAGTCCACAGATGAGTGTAAATCTGGACATCCTTCTCCCTGGGCGTGTTGCCTCCCGTGTAATTGATGCGTTCACTCCTTGCCCCTGTTAGTGCTCTCATTTTAGTTCCAGGGCTGAGCTGGCCTTTGTCAAGGGGGGAGGGGGCTGGCGTTAGTTCCCAGCACCTGTAGCCTCGCCTGACGATGCCCTCTCTGGCCTGCTGCACAACATGCCTTCCTTTTCGTGCTATTTTTCAAAGTGTGCTCATGAGGCCTTCGCGTCTTTGAGTGCATGGAGGGATGTGGTCCTTCTCCAGATCCACGCTCTGAACCCTGGGTCCTGCCTGGATATTGGAGGTTGATCCTGATACGGCTTCATATACAACAGCCAGACTGTGGCCAGAAAGGGCAAAGGGCTCCTGGAACCACACCCAGGGAACCCATTGTGCTGCCTCCCTGAGAAAGGAAGCAAAGGGGATGGACACCAGGGGACTGCTGGGGCTGGGGTCTATTAGAGACATCAATGGCAGAAAGGCCTTCAAGGTGACATTTGAGCAGAAGCCTGAGTGCAGGAGGGAGGGGGCCAGGTGGAGGCCCCCAGGCAGCCAGAGCAGCCAGTGTGAAGGCCCAGATCAGTGAGCACCAGAGGCCACGTTGTGGGGGGTGGGGGGGGGACTAGAGTCAGGGGAGTGGGAGGCTGAGAGGTGAGGGTGGATCGGGGAGTTGGGGGGCCTCCTAGGTCATGGCAAGAAACTGGGTTTTATTCTGGATGGGATGGGGACCCACGGGAGGTTTTAAACAGGGCCAAACAAAATCTGACTTTGGTTTAAAAAGGATCACTCTAGTTCCCAGCTTCTCAGTGGTAGGTTCTTGGCATTTGGGGAGGGATAATACTTAGCTGTGAGGGACTGGTCTAACTAGGGATACTAGTCCCTAGGCACGAAAGTTGACACGCAATATTGTGATAACCCCAGATGTTCCTGTGCTTTTACAAACACCCCAGAGAGGTTAGGGTAGGTGGAGAAGTCATGCCCTGAGGGGCAAGTGTGGAAGCAAAGACCAGTTAGGAGGACAGCCGCTAGGCCAGGGAGGTGGAGGTGGGGAAGGTTGAACTAGTGGGATTTAATGATGAACAAGGCGGTAGAGAAAGGTGAGAGCAAGGAGGACCCTTTTGAAAATTTGTAACCTGTTCCCTAGGTTTATTCATTTGTTGGGGAGAATGGGGTAAAATTACATTTTACTTTTGAGATGCTTATAGGAGGTGTTCAGGGGGTCTATGAGACTGGAGCTCCAAAAGAGGTCAGGAGGCAGAGAGAAATTTGGGGGTCGTTATGGTTGTTAAAGCCACGAGGCTGGCTGAGATCACCCAAGAGAGAGTTTAAGTGGAGCAAAGTTCAGAGGCAGAACCTGGGGCCCTGGACACTCAGAGTTCAGGAAGCGGAGAGGATCCTGCCAAGGGGATGGAGAAGGAACAGCCAGTGCACGAGGAGAAGAGCCAGCAGAGGGAGGCTTCTGGAAGCTTGCTGCAGCGTGTGCCAGGGGCTGTGGAGGGCCCTTTCAGGTACCTCACCTCTTAGCCCCGTGAGGCTCATGGGGTACTGCAGAGAGACTGCTCTGCTGGAGCGTAATCCTTCTGCCTTAGCTTTTGGCAAATGAGACGTATAATTTGGTGATGATTATCCTCATTCTGCAGCATGTTGCCCTTACTTAGCATCTGCTGAGCACAGCCTTCAGGTAGTGGGAGATGGGTGTTCTGAGGCACGACGGCCCGCATGCAGCCTCAACCATTTTCAGGAGCTCAAGCAGGGAGAGGAAGCCCCCACTGGTTCAGGTGGATTATTCCTGGATATCAGTCAGCTGTTCCTGGATTGTGTGCATGTTTCTAATAAAATACAATGGATGACAAACTACCGTAGAATGAAGCAATTTCTCTGCCCCCTTTAAGCTAGCAAACGGTATCGAGTTTTTAAAGTTTACTTTTATTTTAAAAAATTCAAACATGTGCCCTCTCTATGCCTAACAATAGGCTAATGGCACCGCTACTTGATGCGGTATTCTCCAGCCATTGACAGTGTTTCTGAAAAGTAGAAAATGATGTGGAAGAATATTTGTATTTTAATATTGAAAAGGCAGGCTATAACATTGTATATTCAATAGATCACAGCCATGCAATGTAAACAAAACAAAAGAAACAGATGTGCAGAAAAAGGAAAACATTGTAAAGAATCTAATAGTGGTTTTCATTGGGTGGTAAGAAAATAAGAAATCTATTTATCTTTTTCATGAGTTTAGGTATTTTCCAAATTTCTGTGATGAGTATACAGGCATACCTTACTTTTTGCGCTTCGCAGATATTGTGGTTTTTACAAATTGAAGGTTTGCGGCAATCCTGCATTGTCAGATGATGGTTAGCTTTTTTTCACAGTAAAATGTTTTAATTAAAGAATGTACTTTTTTTAGACATTATACTATTGCAGACTTAATATACTGACTATAGTACAGTATAAACATAAATTTTACATGCACCAGGAAAACACAAAATTTGGGTAACTCGCCTTATTGTGATATTCTCTTTATTGTGGCTGTTTGGACCCTAACCCACAGTATCTCTGAGGTATGCCTGACATTATTTTAGAACAATGTTTCTAAACTAGAACTTTCTGCAGGATTGGATACAGTCCATATTTTTTACTGTCTAATCCATAGCCACTAGCCTCATTTGGCTACTGAGCGATTGAAGGGTGATTAGTGTGGCTGAGGAACTGGATTTTTAATTGTACCAAATTATTAAGTTAAATTTGAATTTTAGTAGCCATTTGAGGCTAGTGACTACTATATTTGACAGTAAAGCTTTAAAGTGCAAAATAATAGATATCCTCTGTTATTCAAAAGTTCACTTTTCGCCACTTCACTTTTACGAAAGACCTGTGTTAGTACCCATGTCGCTAACCAAAAGAAATCCAAAGACGATTTCACTTTTACAGAGAAAGACAAAGTGAAAATAATGTTCAGAGATGGGTTTTGCAGCGAGCTGTTATTGGGGCTGGAAGAGTGGCCCTGCCAAGCTCCTTCCAGGAAACTACACTCAGCATCTCAGCATCAAGCCGCCATAGCCTTGAACTGTGTCTGTGAGCATCTGTGTTTTATCTTGATTTATTTTATGCGTTAGTTAGCAAGATGCGTCCTAAGGTAACTGCTTCTTCCCTTTACGCCGTTTTGGCTTATGGAAGGTTTCATGGGAACACTGTCCTTTCGGATAGTGGAACCTGTATCATATCTCAATAAGCTATTATTTATTTATTTATTTAATTTATTTTTGGCTGCATTGGGTCTTCGTTGCTGTGCGCAGGCTTTCTCCAGTTGTGGCGAGCGTGGGCTACTCTTCGTTGCAGTGCACAGGCTTTTCATTGTGGTGGCTTCTTTTGTTGCAGAGCGTGGGCTCTAGGCGTTCAGGCTTCAGTAGTTGTGGCTCGTGGGCTCTAGAGTGCAGGCTCAGTAGTTGTGGTGCACGGGCTTAGTTGCTCCGCGGCATGTGGGATCTTCCTGGACCAGGGCTCGAACCTGTGTCCCCTGCATTGGCAGGTGGATTCTGAACCACTGCGCCACCAGGGAAGCCCTCAATAAGCTATTAAAAATAATATAAGCATTTCAAATATGCTCACTATACCAAGGTTTGAAATTTATTGCAATGTGGAGTGAGTTTGGATTTCATAATAGGGAATGTGGACAGAGCACAGGAAAACACTGGGGTTTTTATTTAAATAGTTTATTTTCTAGCTCAATAAAAAATGATCCAGCATTAAGGTTGGTCATGCCCAAGTTCAGTTTTAGGCTAGGAAGAAACAAATGATAACCTGGATGTTATTTGATATTGTTCTGCTATTATGAATAATATTCTTCTGTGAACATGTCCAGATCTTTATGTAAATTCAAAACATGTAATATCTTTTGAGGTGGGAACAAAGCTTGTTATCCCCATTTTATAGATGAGAAAAATGAGGCTTATGAAGGTTCAGTTCCCAGAGTCATAAAACAAGAAGCAAAAGCAATGCCTCTTAGCTCTTGAAGCCCAGAAGATTTTATTATCTTTCACAATATGGACAAAACAATTTCTGATAAACTGTCTGGGGAAAGGGACTTCCCCAAGGAGTGGGAACGATTTGCTGTTTTTAAGTCCTTCAAATGAAGTTTTTTTGTTCTTTGTTTTGGCTTTTAAAACTGTCCTGCGCAAGAGGGAAGACATATGGGAACATATGTATATGTATAGCTGATTCACTTTGTTGTAAAGCAGAAACTAACACACCATTGTAAAGCAATTATACCCCAATAAAGATGTTTAAAAAAAAAAAAAAAAAAAACTGTCCTGACTAGTTCGCAGAAGGCAGGGCGCTGTGCCTCTATCAAAGGTTGCCCTTTGTTTGGTTGCATCTGTGTCTTAAGGCTTTCCATGAGAATGCCAGCAAAAAACCCTTAGCCTTTCATGTGAGTTTACCCACCTCACCCCCCGCCCTGCACCTCCGTCCCTCTCCCCTCCCTCCACTATGCACTGCCCCTCTTGCCGGGTGGAAAGCTAGCCCATCGTAATTCCACATCCAGCAAATTAGAAAGATGCCGAGCTCTCCCGGGATCATGTTCCCTGGACAGGAGGCGCAGTGGACATAGTATTCGAGAGATGACCTCAGTTGGATAGGCCACCCCCGTCCCCGTGCTCCCTTCCTCTGGGTGGCCCTGAGTGTTTGCTAAGAGCAGCAGGCAGCAGCGCAACTGAACACAAATGAATACACTGAACGTTTTCAAACTGAAAGTCTTAATCCTTTTTGGTTCAAGTTCTAGGGGAAGGTTGGAGCCAGTTGTGATTTAAAAAAATAATAATAATAAAAAATTCATTCACCCGTCTGTCAGTACCGCCAAGAAATATTCACATGAGTCGGACTATCCAAAAAAATGAAGAGTAGCTCTTTTCCAAGACAGATCTCTGGAACTCTCCCCCTCCCTTGCTCAGAACCACTTCCTCTCCTCAAATCTCACTTTAAAACCTTCCTGTTTGCTTTAGCCTATGACTGACTCAGGCCCCATTCATCTTTCTTTCCTCTCTCCCCATGACCACATCCTTCCCCTCTCCCCTCACCGGCCACCGTGAGAACACTCGCCTGCCTCTTCCTCCCTCCACTTCTCAGCCCCTTGCCTGTTACCCTGCAGTGGCAGCCTGGCATGTGGGAGTTCCTTGCTGGCCTGCACAAAGTCACCCTCACCCGGTCCAGGCGTGTTTGCAAGGGTGAGGGCCTCCTCCATGTGGGTGCCTGCTCCCTGGTCCTCAGAGGAGGAGGAGGTCGTGAATTTCAAGGGTGCTTCTGCCTAAAGAGGCACTTTGCAAATTGTATTTCACAAGTTACAGACTCAGAAACTTGGGAAGTTTATTACAAAAAGACGTTGTAATAGGCCCACAAAGATACGAACTCCCAGGCCTGTTTCCCTTAGAGGACTTCAGGTAAAGCCCGAAGGCAAGGTGTGGGTAAAACACAGGTCAGACCAGAATTGTCGTTTCACCTCCAGAATAGTCATAATTGTCTCAACTGCATTTCTTCTTTCCCTCAAGTAACGAGGAAAGTAAATTCCTCAGCAAAGTTCTAAGGCAGGATTAGCCCTGGGAAAACCATCTCAGAGAAAGCCCAAGGGTTGGAATCCTTTTTGTCAGGGAGTACACGCAATTCTTTCTAAACAGCATTGTTTCCGGAAACAGACTCAGACTTACAGAACGAACTTATGGTTTCCAGTGCGGAAGGGTGGGGAGAAGGGATAGATTGGGAGTTTGGGACTGACATATACACACTGCTGTATTTAAAATAGATAACCAACAAGGACCTACTGTAGAGCACAGGGAACTCTGCTTAATACTCTGTAATGGCCTATATGGGAAAAGAATTTGAAAAAAAATAGATACGTGTATATGTATAGCTGAATCACTTTGCTGTACACCTGAAACGAACACAACATTGTTAATCAACTATGCTCCAATATAATATAACAATTTAAAAGAAAGAAAGAAAGAAAGAATGTGGCTTCAGTTTGGCCGTCTGGGCAATGGGCAAGCTGTGGGCTTTCCCAGAATGCATAGGCTCTGCTCCATCCCGAGTTGGAGCCTCTCTCACAGACACCGCAGGTCAGGCTGCGCTGTCTCCATGGTGGCCTTGCCTCCAGCTCCAAAAAAAGTGCTTCCAGAACCCGGCGCCCCAGGTTTTATCTAATGAAACACACGCTCAGCTCACTTTTGATCTTATCACAATAACAGCAGCTGCCATTTTTAAAAACCACATCATTGTTTACAGAGCACATTCATGTTTGCTACGTGAAGGACGTCAGGCAGCTATGACTACTCCCATTTTACACTTAAAGGACTAAGGTCGATGGGACTTGACTAAGGTCACAGAGGTGGTGAGTGGTAGAGCTGTAATCCACATCAATCTTCTGTGGGAACCATGGCCCAACTACAGACATTCCCAGATGAACACGTCAGCGTCCAGAGAGGGACAATCGGAGAGGCCTTCCACACAGTGGATGTTGCAGACGGGCCCCTAGAGTTGGCTTTACAGTGCATTGTGGGGGGTTTGTTTCATTTTTGGTAACAGATCTTTTTGATCGTGCTTGCCTCATTTAAAAACTCAAGAGTGAGTCAGTATTACACAAGCTCACCCAGCAGGTGGCAGCATGATGGGGCTCCAAATTATGCTTGTGGTTGAGCCAACCTGGGATTACTTCTGGAGCAGTTAATTCTGCTGTGTGAAAAACGAACCATAAGAAACATATTTTAAAAAATGGTAAAAAAATAATAATTAAAAAAACAAAGTGCCTGATCTCACTTTGAAAGAAATATATAATAGAATTTGTATTTAATTGTGTGTTAGTGTTCCTCCTCCTAGGACCTTTTTTTTTTTTAACATCTTTATTGGAGTAAAATTGCTTTACAATGGTGTGTTAGTTTCTGCTTTAGAACAAAGTGAATCAGCTATACATATACATATATCCCAATATCTCCTCCCTCTTGCTTCTCCCTCCCACCCTCCCTATCCCACCCTTCTAGGTGGTCACAAAGCACTGAGGTGATCTCCCTGTGCTATGCGGCTGCTTCCCACTAGCTATTTTACGTTTGGTAGTATACATATGTCCATGCCACTGTCTCACTTTGTCCCCAGCTTACCATTCGCCCTCCCCGTATCCTCAAGTCCATTCTCTAGTAAGTCTGCATCTTTATTCCCATCTTGCCCCTGAGTTCTTCTGACCTTTTTTTTTTTTTAGATTCCATATATATGTGTTATCATGCGATATTTTTTTTCTCTTTCTAACTTACTTCACTCTGTATGACAGTCTCTAGGTCCATCCACCTCACTACAAATAACTCAATTTCGTTCCCTTTTATGGCTGAGTAATATTCCATTGTATATATGTGCCACATCTTCTTTATCCATTCATCTGTTGATGGACACTTAGGTTGCTTCCATGTCCCGGCTTTGTAAATAGAGCTGCAATGAACATTTTGGTACATGACTCTTTTTGAATTATGGTTTTCTCAGGGTATATGCCCAGTAGTGGGATTGCTGGGTCGTATGGTAGTTCTATTTTTAGTATTTTAAGGAACCACCATACTGTTCTCCATAGTGGCTGTATCAATTTACACTCCCACCAACAGTGCAAGAGGGTTCCCTTTTCTCCACACCCTCTCCAGCATTTATTGTGTGTAGATTTTTTGATGATGGCCATTCTAACTGGTGTGAGGTGATACCTCATTGTGTTTTTGATTTGCATTTCTCTAATGATTAGTGATTTTGAGCATTCTTTCATGTGTTTCTTGGCAATGTGTATATTTTCTTTGGAGAAATGTCTATTTAGGTCTTCTACCCATTATTAGATTGGGTTTTTTGTTTTTTGGATATTGAGTTGCATGAGCTGCTTGTAAATTTTGGAGATCAATCCTTTATCAGGTGTTTCATTTGCAAATATTTTCTCCCATTCTGAGGGTTGTTCTTTTCGCCTTGTTTATGGTTTCCTTTGCTGTGCAAAAGCTGTGAAGTTTCATTAGGTCCCATTTGTTTATTTTTGTTTTTATTTCCATTTTGCTAGGAGGTGGGTCAAAAAGGATCTTGCTGTGATTTATGTCATAGAATGTTTTGCCTGTGTTTTCCTCTAAGAGTTTTGTAGTGCCTGGCCTTACATTTAGGTCTTTAATCCATTCTGAGTTTATTTTTGTGTATGGTGTTAGGGAGTGTTCTAATTTCATTCTTTTACATGTAGCTGTCCAGTTTTCCCAGCACCACTTATTGAAGAGGCTGTCTTTTCTCCACTGTATGTTCTTGCCTCCTTTATCAATAATAAGGTGACCATATGTGCATGTGTTTATCTCTGGACTTTCTTTCCTGTTTCATTGATCTATATTTCTGTTTTTGTGCCAGTACCATACTGTCTTGATTACTGTAACTTTGTAGTGTAGTCTGAAGTTTGGGCGCCTGATTCCTTCAGCTCTGTTTTTCTTTCTCAAGACTGCTTTGGCTATTCAGGGTCTTTTGTGTTTCCATACAAATTGTGAAATTTTTTGTTCTACTTCTGTGAAAAATGCCATTAATAGTTTGATAGGGATTGCATTGAATCTGTAGATTGCTTTCGGTAGTATAGTCATTTTTACAATCTTGATTCTTCCAATCCAAGGACATGGTATATCTCTCCATCTTTTTTTATCATCCTTAATTTCTTTCATCAGTGTCTTATAGTTTTCTGCATTCAGGTCTTTTGTATCCTTAGGTAGGTTTATTCCCAGGTATTTTATTCTTTTTGTTGCAGTGGTAAATGGGAGTGTTTCCTTAATTTCTCTTTCAGATTTTTCATCATTAGTGTATAGGCATGCAAGAGATTTCTGTGCATTCATTTTGTATCCTGCTACTTTACCAAATTCATTGATTAGCTCTAGTAGTTTTCTGGTAGCATCTTTAGGATTCTCTATGTATAGTGTCATGTCATCTGCAAACAGTGACAGCTTTACTTCTTCTTTTCTGATTTGAATTCCTTTTATTTCATTTTCTTCGTTGATTGCTGTGGCTAAAACTTCCAAAACTATGTTGAATAATAGTGGTGACAGTGGGCAACCTTGTCTTGTTCCTGATCTTAGTGTAAATGGTTTCAGTTTTTCACCATTGAGAATGATGTTGGCTGTGGGTTTGTCATATATGGCCTTTATTACGTTGAGGTAAGTTCCCTCTATGCCTACTTTCTGGGGGGTTTTTATCATAAATATGTGTTAAATTTTGTCAAAAGCTTTCTCTGCATCTATTGAGATGATCATATGGTTTTTCTCCTTCAATTTGTTAATGTGGTGTATTACGTTGATTGATTTGCATATATTGAGGAATCCTTGCATTCCTGGGATAAACCCCACTTGATCATGGTGTATGATCCTTTTAAAGTGCTGTTGGATTCTGTTTGTTAGTATTTTGTTGAAGAGTTTTGCATCTATGTTCATCAGAGATACTGGACTGTAGTTTTCTTTCTTCGTGACATCTTTGGTTTTGGTATCAGGGTGATGGTGGCCTCGTAGAATGAGTTTGGGAGTGCTCCTCCCTCTGCTATATTTTGGAAGAGTTTGAGAAGGATAGATGTTAGCTCTTCTCTAAATGTTTGATAGAATTAACCTGTGAAGCCGTCTGGGCCTGGGCTTTTGGAAGGAAGATATTAAATCACAGTTTCAATTTCAGTGCTTGTGAAATTTTATTGGCATAGAGTTGCATTTTGTTTTCATTTTATTGGCATAGAGTTGCTTGTAGTAATGTCTCATGATCCTTTGTATTTCTGCAGTGTCAGTTGTTACTTCCCCTTTTTCATTTATAATTCTATTGATCTGAGTCTTCTCCCTTTTTTTCTTGATGAGTCTGGCTAATGGTTTATCAATTTTGTTTATCTTCTCAAAGAACCAGCTTTTAGTTTTATTGATCTTTGCTATCGTTTCCTTCATTTCTTTTTCATTTATTTCTGATCTTTATGATTTCTTTCCTTATGCTAACTTTGGGGTTTTCTTGTTCTTCTTTCTCTAATTGCTTTAGGTGTCAGGTTAGGTTGTTTATTTGAGATGTTTCTTGTTTCTTGAGGTAGGATTGTATTGCTATAAACTTCCCTCTTAGAACTGCTTTTGTTGCATCCCATAGGTGTTGGGTTGTCGTGTTTTCATTGTCATTTGTTTCTAGGTATTTTTTAATTTCCTCTTTGATTTCTTCATTGATCTCTTGGTTATTAAGTAGTGTATTGTTTAGCCTCCATGTGTTTGTATTTTTTACAGATTTTTTCCTGTAATTGATATCTAGTTTCATTTCAATTTTCTTAAATTTACCAAGGCTTGATTTGTGACCCAAGATATGATCTATCCTGGAGAATGTTCCATGAGCACTTGAGAAGAGAGTGCCTTCTGTTGTTTTGGGATGGAATGTCCTATAAATATCAATTAAGTCCATCTTGTTTAATGTATCAGTTAAAGCTTGTGTTTCCTTATTTTCATTTTGGATGATCTGTCCATTGGTGAAAGTGGGGTGTTAATGTCCCCTACTATGATTGTGTTACTGTCACTTTCTCCTTTTATGGCTGTTAGCACTTGCCAAATGTATTGAGGTGCTCCTATTTTGGGTGCATAAATATTTACAATTGTTATATCTTCTTCTTGGATTGATCCCTTGATCATTCTGTAGTGTCCTTCTTTATCTCTTATAATAGTCTTTATTTTAAAGTCTGTTTTGTCTGATATGAGAATTGCTACTCCAGCTTTCTTTTGATTTCCATTTTCATGGAATATCTTTTTCCATCCCCTCACTTTCAGTCTGTATGTGTCCCTAGGTCTGAAGTGGGTCTCTTGTAGACAGCATATATATGGGACTTGTTCTTGTATCCATTCAGCCAGTCTATGTCTTTTGGTTGGAGCATTTAAGCCATTTACATTTAAGGTAATTATCGATATGTATGTTTCTATTACCATTTTATTAATTGTTTTGGGTTTGTTATTGTAAGTCTTTTCCTTCTCTTGTGTTTCCTGCCTAGAGAAATTCCTTTAGCATTTGTTGTAAGGCTGGTTTGGTGGTGCTGAATCCTCTTAGCTTTTGCTTGTGTATTATGGTTTTAATTTCTCCGTCCAATCTGAATGAGATCCTTGCTGGGTAGAATAATCTTGGTTGTAGGATTTTCCCTTTCATCACTTTAAATATGTCCTGCCACTCCCTTCTGGCTTGCAGAGTTTTTGCTGAAAGATCAGCTGTTAACCTTATGGGGATTCCCTTGTATGTTATTTGTTGTTTTTCCCTTGCTGCTTTTAATATTTTTTCTTTGTATTTAATTTTTGATAGTTTGATTAATATGTATCTTGGCGTGTTTCTCCTTAGATTTATCCTGTATGGGACTCTCTGCGCTTCATGGACTTGATTGACTATTTCCTTTTCCATATTAGGGAAGTTTTCAACTATAATCTCTTCAAATATTTTCTCCGTCCCTTTCTTTTTCTCTTCGTCTTCTGGGACCCCTATCATTCAAATGTTGGTGTGTTTAATGTTGTCCCAGAGGTCTCTGAGACTGTCCTCAATTCTTTTCATTCTCTTTTCTTTATTCTGCTCTATGGTAATTATTTCCACTATTTTATCTTCCAGGTTACTTATCCGTTCTTCTGCCTCAGTTATTCTGCTGCTGGGTCCTTTTAGAGAATTTTTTATTTTGTTTATTTTGTTGTTCATCATTGTTTGTTTGCTCTTTAGTTCTTCTAGGTTCTTGTTAAACGTTTCTTGTGTTTTCTCCATTCTATTTCCAAGATTTTGAATCATCTTTACTATCATTACTCTTAATTCTTTTTCAGGTAGACTGCCTATTTCCTCTTCATTTGTTTGGTCTGGTGGGTTTTTACTTTGTTCCTTCATCTGCTGAGTATTTCTCTGTCTTCTCATTTTGCTTAATTTACTGTGTTTGGGATCTCCTTTTCACAGGCTGCCGGTTCATAATTCCCATTGTTTTTGGTGTCTGCCCCCAGTGACTAAGGTTGGTTCAGTGGGTTCTGTAGGCTTCCTGGTGGAGGGGACTAGTGCCTGTGTTCTGGTTGATGAGGCTGGATCTTGTCTTTCTGGTAGGCAGGACCACGTCTGGTGGTGTGTTTGTGGGTGTCTGTGACCTTATTATGATTTTAGGCAGCCTCTCTGCTAATGGGTGGGGTTGTGTTCCTGTCTTGCTAGTTGTTTGGCATAGGGTGTCCAGCACTGTAGCTTGCTGGTCGTTGAGTGGAGCTGGGTCTTAGCGTTGAGATGGTGATCTCTGGGAGAGCTTTCACTGTTTGATATTATGTGGAGCTGGGAGGTCTCTGGTGGACCAATGTCCTGAACTCGGCTCTCACACCTCAGAGGCTCCGGCCTGACATCCAGCCAGAGCACCAAGACCTTGTCAGCCACTTGGCTCAGAAGAAAAGGGAGAAAAAAAGAAAGGAGGAAATAAAGAAAAAAATAATAATAAAATAAAATAATTAAAATAACAAATAATTATTTAAAAAATTTAAAAGTAATTAAAAAAAGAAAAGAAAGAAGGCAGCAACCAAACCAAAAACCAAATCCACCAATGATAACAAGCACTAAAAACTGTACTAAAAAAAACCCAGACAGAACCCTAGGACAAATGGTAAAAGCAAAGCTATACAGACAAAATCACACACAGAAGCATGCACATACACACTCACAAAAAGAGAAAAAGGGGGAAAAATATATATATATCTTTGCCTCCAAAGTCCACCTTCTCAGTTTGGGATGATTCGTTGTCTATTCAGTTATTCCACAGATGCAGGGTATATCAAGTTGATTGTGGAGATTTAATCCGCTGCTCCTGAGGCTGCTGGGAGAGATTTCCCTTTCTCTTCTTTGTTCGCACAGCTCCCGCGGTTCAGCTTTGGATTTGGCCCCGCCTCTGCATGTAGGTCGCCTGAGGGCGTCTGTTCTTCGCTCAGACAGGACGGGGTTAAAGGAACAGCTGATTCGGGGGCTCTGGCTCACTCAGGCCGGGGAGAGGGAGGGGTACGGATGCGGGGCGAGCCTGCAGCGGCAGAGGCCAGCGTGACGTTGCACGAGCGTGAGGCGCGCCGTGCGTCCTCCCGGGGAAGTTGTCCCTGGATCCCAGGAACCTGGCAGTGGCGGGCTGCACAGGCTCCCGGCAGGGGAGGTGTGGAGAGTGACCTGTTCTCGCACACAGGCTTCTTGGTGGCGGCAGCAGCAGCCTTAGCGTCTCCTGCCTGTCTCTGGGGTCCGCGCTTTTAGCCGCGGCTCGCGCCCGTCTCTGGAGCTCCTTTAAGCAGCGCTCTTAATCTCCTCTCCTCACGCACTGGGAAATTAAGAGGGAAGAAAAAGTCTCTTGCCTCTTCGGCAGCTCCAGACTTTTTCCAGGACTCCGTCCCGGCTAGCCGTGGCGCACTAGCCCCCTTCAGGCTGTGTTCACGCCACCAACCCCAGTCCTCTCCCTGGGATCCGACCTCCGAAGCCCGAGCCTCAGCTCCCAGACCCGGCCGCCCCGGCGGGTGAGCAGACAAGCCTCTCAGGCTGGTGAGTGCTGGTCGGCACCAATCCTCTGTGCGGGAATCTCTCCGCTTTGCCCTCCACACCCCTGTTGCTGTGCTCTCCTCCGCGGCCCCGAAGCTCCCCCCCTCCGCCACCCGCAGTCTCCGCCCGCAGGGGGGCTTCCTAGTGTGTGGAAGCTTTTCCTCCTTCACAGCTCCTTCCCGCTGGTGCAGGTCCCGTCCCTATTCTTTTGTCTCTGTTTTTCCTTTTTTCTTTTGCCCTACCCAGGTACGTGGGGAGTTTCCTGCCTTTTGGGAGGTCTGAGGTCTTCTGCCAGCGTTCAGTAGGTCTTCTGTAGGAGTTGTTCCACATGTAGATGTGTTTCTGATGTATTTGCGGGGAGGATGGTGATCTCCGCCTCTTACTCTTCCGCCATGTTGAAGGTCTCCAGGAACTTCTTTGATATCCAGAAGTTTCTCTAAAGGCAAGTGGCTTGCCCTGCACTCAGATGGCAATACATGTCCGGTTCGTGAGATCTTGGACACAGATGTGACAGATGATTTGGGGAACAGGACAAGGAAAGAGAGGAAAAGCGCTGTTAGCATGGACGCCAGAACTTCGAGAGCCATTTCTGAGTGGAGGCAGGGAGAAAGGGAGCGGCAGCCATTAGGGTCCTTGTACAGTGCCTCCATGCCACACCTGGGAACAGGGACTTGAGAAGAGGCTGACGTGTTTATTTGGTGTGAGGTCAGCTACAGCTCTGAGGGAAATAACACAGTTCTCATAAAACAGAACTCTCGGGCTTCCCTGGTGGCGCAGTGGTTGAGAGTCCGCCTGCCGATGTAAGGGACGGGGTTTCGTTCCCCGGTCCGGGAAGATCCCGCATGCCACGGAGCGGCTGAGCTCGTGAGCCATGGCCGCTGAGCCTGCGCGTCCGGAGCCTGTGCTCCGAAACGGGAGAGGCCACAGCAGTGAGAGGCCCGCGTACCGGAAAAAAAAAAAAAAAACAAGAAACCCAGAACTCTCAGGCTGGGCCACCGGCCTGTTTGCTGCCAAAGAAGGGTGGTGACCTAACAAATGAGACATTGCTGTCAACTCCTTCACTTCGTGAATTATGCAGGCTCTTCCTTGCCCTCCCATGTCCATCCCATCTATTGCTTTAACCCCTTTCTTGTTTGGTGCTGCTTCTTTCAGATGAAGAAGAAGGGAAAAGAGATTTGATTTCTGTGCCTATTAACCACTCCAACAGAAGGTCGTGTGAAGAATGATGTTGAAGCTATTAGTAGAAGTTAGAAAAAAAATCTAGTTATAAGATCAGCAGAAAAAGACCTGAACTTTAGAGGGGGCCACAAATGAATGAATTAAGAACACAGCTGTCTTTTCAAAAGCCAACACAAAATGAGGATGGGTTTTATACAAAAGCAGCTATTCCTGCCAATGGGCATATGCATGTCCTTCTTTCATATGTCACAAGCAGACCTCGGAAATTCCCTGGGAAGTCCCTTCCACCACAGTGCCTGCAGTTTCTCCATATGACTATGAATCTGTTGGATCTTGAGAGACTTTTTGATCTTCAGGAAGCTCTTATCACAATACGGCTCTTCCTGGAGTGAGGAGACAACATGGTACCTGGAAAGATGAGGGGAGTGGACTGGGAAATGGGGATCTGTGTCCCATTTCAGTTCTACCACTACCGGCCTAGTGGCTTTGGGAGGGGCCTGCAATTTCCCTGGCCTCAGTGGTTTCATCTGTAAAATGGAACGGCATGGAGACGATGAAAGTGAAAGTATCTGCCATCATGCCTGGAGGTGCTCAAGAAGTGATTCCTTCCTGTCTGCCGACCTCAGTTTTCCATCTGTAAGGTAAGGAATTGAACAAGAAGATCTCTGAGGCCCTGTCAACTCTAACACTTTGTGACTCTGTTGGTGACAACTTAAGAAATCTCCAGCTAACACTCTAGTGAGCCTTAGTCTGTTAGATTCCATGAAATGATAGCGTTGTGATTTTGACTTTGTAGAATGATTTTTATTTTCCCTTATTCTGATTTTTGAATTTGTATTTCCTACTTTATGGCTTTTGCTTTATTAAGTTGTCACAAATCCTTTGAAGTATGAGAAAGAAAAAGTATGACAAACTGGATGAAAGAATGCATTAACTGAAAGCCAGACAATAATGCTAATACTAAAACTAATACATTATTGGCTACTTACTATGTATGAGGAACTGTGCTAAGCACTTTATAAACATTAGGACACTTAAGTCGCACAATAACCCTGTGAAGCCATAATGATCATCCCCATTTTATAGATGAAGAAACTGAGACCTAGAGATACCAGGCAAGTTGTCCAAGGTCACATAAGTAGTGAGTGGCAACGCTGAGCCACAAATCCAAGTCTGGCTAAATCAGAGCAGTGGTGTGCTGACAAACAGGCTCCCAAAACACAAAAGCAAAACAAAACCCTAAATGCCTGATATGGAGTATTTACTGATTTCCATCATATAAATATTGCCACCACAGCCAATTTCAAGTTTCTAACAGTTTAAATCAGCTCAAAAAAATTCCCAAATATTTAACAGTCTGCTCATGCAAGCCAATAGGAGCCAACCCCAAGACACTACAGAAAAAGCCAGAGTTGTCACCACTGAGATGCACTGCCTCCCTGGATCATAGGCTGGGGTTGGGGATAATAAAGAAGAAGGGGAAGATGGTCATGAACAGGAAACTCAAGAGATAAATCCATCCATTCATTCATTCATTCCACAAAGGCTTACTGAGTACCCGCTAAGGACCAAGCCTTGTGAAATGTGCTTTGGATTCAGGTATGAGTAAGATAAGCAGGGTGCCCAAGCCAAAAAGCCCAGAGTGTGTTTGGGCGAGAGAGAGACACACACTTAAACAAATAATTGAACACATTATATAATAGAAGTATGTGTGCGTTTAAGGGAGCCCAGGTGAGGGAGGAATGAATTCTGTCGGATGGAGTTAGCAACATATACATGGAGGCTCCTAGGTAACACAAACTTTGCTTCCTTTCCAATTTATAGAGAGGTTTGCCTCACTAGAGAGGTGTGCAAAGCTTAGAACTCTGCATTTTTGACTAAATAGAGAAACCAAAGATGGGGTTAAGAAAGGGACAGTGATGCAGAAAGTAAGCTCCTTGAGTTAGGGATGTTGTCTATATACCCTTATATTCCTGACACCTAGCACCATGCAGGGCACATAGTAAGCACTCAATAAATATTTGTTGCCCGGATGAACCATTGTTGAATAATAATTTATGAGCTTCAAAGAAGGTTGTTTGAGGAAAGAGGACTAATAATAGGTAAGAAGTAAGCAATGTATAAGTAGTGATCCCTAAGCACATGAAGGGTCATGTAGAAGAATAAAGGGCAGAACATGGGCAGGGACTCCAGGTGCCTAGGGTGAAGGTAAAGGACCCAGAAGGATGTGTATCATGCAATGCTGTCGTGCTGGTTGACTTCTCTGAGGATGATCTGAAGATGGGGCAAATCTCTGGCTTCCCCTTTGAGAAGCAAGATGTCCTGACACAGCCTTCAGATGTATTTGGTGAGCTTGGGAATGCCAGGAATGATACCATTCATTGTTTGGCTTCAAAGTTCAATGTGGGAGAAGCAAGCACGTAATTGGTAGTGAAGTTTGGGGATTTCAGTGGATTTCCTTCACATTTGTTTGTTCTTCTCTTCCTCTGATTATCTGAGAGGAGGCTGCTGTTATTGAAAGCCAGGTAGTCTGAATATTCTTTCTTGGGACCTAGCACTGGTTTTGTAAGAAGTGGGTCTGCATGTGTATTTTGTAGATTATTTTCATCATAACAATGCCTTATATGTGTAGGTGGTTCCTAGTTTCAAAGACTTTTCCCGTAATTACTTTTGATGCTTCCTCAAGACAATCCAATGAGGACATTAGAAAAGATGCAAATGTCTCCATTTTACTAAAGGAGAAAGTACGACTCAAGAAGTCAAGTAACTCACTCAAAGTCACAAGGCTGAATTCTAGCAGAGCAAGGGCCCGAGGTCTGTCATTCCAGACACAGAGACATTCGCGTCCTCCCAGTTTCTCTTATGATAATGCCTGCCTCCTGAGCAAGAAAGTCCCGGCTGGAACCCACCAGCAGCTAGAAATGGTCCTTCTTGGTATTTGAGAACTTTTCTCTGCAGTGAAAAATGGAACCTGCCTGCCTCAGTTTCCCAGCCACCTCTTGATTCGACAAGCAATTGCTTTAACTCTGACAAAATTAGACCACCTCCAACCTAAATGGAGCCCGTTTTCAGACTAAGACCCTGCGTGGAGACAGCTCTTTCCTGGAAGGATAACAAAAGCATGTTTTTGTGTGTATTTCACTTGATGGAAAGGAATCCCCAGTGAGGCCATTTTTTCCCCCTGAATTCTCCCAAGTCCAGAATGTATCCAAGTTTCCAAGATAATCTCAGAAGAGCTATTCATCTATGAAGATGGCCAAATTGTCTTCCAGCTCAGTAGACAGGGTCTGTTTTAGAGAGAAGGTGAGGGGGTGAGAATAGGGGTGTGGGAAGAGGGTGATGGAGACGGAGAGCAAAAGAGTAAGACATACGAGGAGAAAATGTGTGCCGACGAATGCTGACAGGAAAAGGAAAGAAACCAAAGGGCCAGCCCTGACTCTGGGGTCCTGTCTGCCAGGGACATTTTCAGCTGATTCTTTTTAGGACCTGTCACAGTCTGCCTGGCGAGCTGTCACTTCTCATCACTTGGCTCTCACTGCGGATCTTTGTGTCATCACTGTCACGAAGAGACCTGGCAACTGGCGAAGAATTTCCTGGGACGCTACCTGATACACCATTATTACCTCTTATCATCTTAGCAGAGTAGTTATGCCACTGTCAGAGGTAATGGAGACCATGCCGCTAAGAAAATTGGCTGTAATTTATCAATTGTTCCTGCATACCACAAAAGCGGCCTTCTACTCTACGGCTGGGTATAAGGTATTTGAGAGCCCCCGAAGTTCATGGTTTTCCGGTATTCTAAGTTCTACTTATGGCCTTTCCTGTATATGACACACAACACCACCCTTGTGGCTTGCAGGCCGTTTTCTTCTTTGCTTTCTTTAGTCACAAATCATCCTGAGGCATCCCTTAAGTGCATTTGTATTGTTAAGTGCACCGGCTTGATTTGGTGTTAATTCAATTTGAGTGCCCTTAATATCTTGTGGGGGTGATGCAATGCAGGCCGCCTGTACCTTGTAAAATCGGGTCCCAGGTCTGCCTGGGAGCAAAGCACCTTTTGCATAGCCATTTACCAAAGTTGCTGATAAAATTTTCATAAGGGAACCTTTTTAGTCTGACCCTATTGTGTTATTCTACCATTAAGTCTCGGAGAACTGAGCTGGCTTCTAGTGACAGCTTATCACATTCTCCATTATTGCTGGCTGCCCTAAGAGCTAACAGGCTGGGTGTAGTGCAAGCTCCCTCCTCCCTCCCACTTCTGGTCCATTCTGGGAAAAGCTTATGGGCCAGCACCGAGGGGCTAATGTGTGATTGTCTCTCTGTGGGTGCCAGAGAGCTGAGCTCTCTTTCTGATGAACCTGGGGAAGCTTGAGAGACCCTGAAGGACTTTGTGAAGCCTGCATGACAAGAAGGGGAGAAGGATGGGCTGAAATAGAGTGAGAGTTACAAAAGCTCTTTGCTTAAAAATCAATCCCCAAAGCAGTAAGGATAATGTTGGCACCACTTTGACACATAGCTGGAGCTAGTGGATTGGGCCAGGGATTTGTGTTTGGAATGTTAGCATTAGAATTCTGACAATGTGATTAACTCAAAAAGAACTCCAAAATCTGGGGCTTGGTTGTACCTAGGTTTGCATCCAAGTTCATTGGCTTACCTGCTTTGTGACCTTGATCAAGTTATTTAGTCTTGGAGCTTCAGGGTTCCCATCTGTGAAATGGGAATATCAAGATCAACTCCCCAGGCTTTTTGTGGTGATGAAGTGAGATAGTACATGTAGAGCATGGAGAGTGGCTGGCACTCACACAGCATCTCTTAGGGTTATCTTAGAATCCAGGAGGCCCTCAGAGGACACAAGGTGAGAAAGCTGGTTAAGATGGTAAAGAAATTAGCTGGCTACCACAAGTGAAAAAAGAGAGAAGTCTAGAAACCTGGTCTCCAGACACCCATCCAGGTCTCTTTCCATCCTTCTCACTGTTTCCCTGATGCTGTCCACAGACATCGGGAGCATGGGTGGATTTGGGGTGCGAGAAGCCACGTTCCACTTCCCTAATGATGGTATTTCTTGACAGCAGATTAAACTGCTTCTTGATCATTCTGTCTTGGTGGCTGTATCTGAGGAATGGTTTGAGCCTGCCGAACTGTGTGAGCCTAGGCCCTCCTTGTCTCTGCTGCTCTGGCTGGAAAAACTCAGTGGTCTGAGAAACAGGAATGGGAGATGCTCTCTCAAAAGAACATTTAAAAATTTTTCTTATAAAATCAATACATGTTCACTGTAGAAATGAGAAAATCTAGGTGAAATATAGAAGCTATAGTGAAAGGAAAAAAAATCATCTGTAACCCTACTGCCTGTAACTCTAGGGTACTGTGCTGTGTTTTCTTCCAGGTTCCTTTCCACACCCCCACCCATGCTCAGTTATTCAGGCCCTAGCTTGCTGCAGTATATTGTAGGCATTAAAAGTGCAGTCTAGGGCTTCCCTGGTGGCGCAGTGGTAGAGAGTCCGCCTGCCGATGCAGGGGACACGGGTTTGTGCCCTGGTTCGGGAAGATCCCGCATGCCGCGGAGAGGCTGGGCCCGTGAGCCATGGCTGCTGAGCCTGCGCATCTGGAGCCTGTGCTCCGCAACGGGAGAGGCCACAACAGTGAGAGGCCCACGTACCGCAAAAAAAGTGCAGTCTGGCTCCACCACTTGGGCAAATTATTTAACTTTTCCACTATCGTTTCCTCATCTATAAACTAGGGCTTCATGGTAGAACCTTCCTCAGAGGGTAGTTCAGAGAAGCAAATGAGCTAATCCACGTGACACACAGTGCAGGGCATGCAGGAAGCCCTGCAGAGGCTTTCTTTTAGGATTATTATTATGTTCAGTAGAAATCTGTGGTGGTAGTATATTCTGCTGGAAATGCGGTTCCTAAGGGGGCTATTTCTCCTTTGTTTGCCCCCAGCTGCTAGACTATGATGCTTTCTTTTTATTTTATTTTATTTTATTTATTTATTTATTTGTTTGGCTGTGTTGGGTCTTCGTTGCTGGGCGTGGGCTTTCTCTAGTTGCGGTGAGTGGGGGCTACTCTCTGTTGCCGTGCGTGGACTTCTCATTGCGGTGGCTTCTCTTGTTGTGGAGCACGGGCTCTAGGCACACGGGCTTCAGTAGTTGTGGCATATGGGGTCAGTAGTTGTGGCTCGCGGGCTCTAGAGCGCAGGCTCAGTAGTTGTGGCACACGGGCCTAGTTGCTCCGTGGCATGTGGGATCCTTCCGGACCAGGGCTCGAACCCATGTCCCCTGCATTAGCAGGCAGATTCTCAACCACTGCACCACCAGGGAAGCCCCCTGATGCTTTCTTAAACTGGTCACCCAGGCAGAGTCTCAGGGTCAGACTGACCCTGCCCTCCGCCTGGCTGAATGGTGATAATCATGTGTTCATCTTCCAAAGGGTTAACGCATGAATTCCCACAGCCTGACTCTTGGTGGCGTTTGTTAGACCCACTTTATAAGAGGGAGAGTTAAGACTGAGCAGGTATTGAAGTGGCGCTATGAGGGTCTCCAAGCTGATGAGGTGGACTTCCTGCTTGCCAAGAAGTGGACAGGGCTGCCCATAGGCGTGGCCGGGCTACTGCTGGGCTTGGGATTTGCTTTCATTACCCTGGAGATTAGGCCTAGATGGAACAAGGAGTAAGGCTGAAATCACAAGACAAGTTCTCAGAAACGAATATGTTGTAGAAAAACTCTGAGAGTCTCCTTGATGTGTGTTTGTGTACGTGTGTGTGTTAACTTTTTGGTGTTTTTAAGCATCATTTTGTGGGATTCGAACATTCTGAGAGTGAAAAATTTTAAGCCAGACTGGGCAAGGTAGGGTCAGGAAGGATCATCAGGGTCTGGCTGTGTGTGTGTTTGTGTTTGTCCATGAACATGTGTGCTTGTGTGTGTGTGTGTGTAGCACATGCACCTAGAGGGCGCATGCATGCGAGCCTCTTGGGGTGAGTGGGAAGAGCAGACACAGGCGTGCAGAAGGGAGCTGGTTTTGATGAAACGTTGGCTAACGCTCGGTGCACCGAAGGAGAAGAGGCTCTGGTCAGGGAACTGTGTTGCATTAGAATTTATAATAGATTATTAACTTATCTGCCCCTTGATCTTCAAGAGTATTTGGGGAACTGAGGATGAGGCATCTCTGCCTTGATTTTCACAGCGAGAGGAAACCTCTGGAGCGGTATTCCCAGCCTCTCCCTCTGCACAGCCCAAAGCGGTGAGAGCTTGCTATTCACACCCCCGCTCAGGTCACTTGGAGAAGGCTGATAGTCCCCAGGAATGCTGACATGCTTCAAAACATCACACAAGAAAGAACCCACTCAGATTCCTAAGGGGAAGCTGTTGGTCCATCCCAAGCTAGAGTGCAACCTTGGGTGGGATTGCCGTGGCTCCCCATCCTGCTGTAGAAGCTTGAAATCCCTATTTATCCTTACGGTCCACAGGACTCCCTTCTCCCTGTCCATCTATCTGTCTGTCTGCCTCTCTGTTCCTCTTTCTCTGAGGTAAAGGGTGCCTGTTCTCATGAAAGGGGAGCATGCCAGGATGTTCCAGATGAGCTGCTGCCAGCCATGTTGCTTTAAACGCCAATGAGCTAAAGCGGCCAGGAAAGAAATAGCGAGGGGTGAAGTGTGGTTTGATGTCTTGGTGCGCTGGAGAGATGATTCATATAACGTGAGCCCCTCGGAGTCCTTGGTTAAATCCCAGCCTAGCACCCCCAGCTGAACTGAAACTCTGAAGTCCAGCCAAGGAGCGTTGCTGGTCCTGCCTCGGCCAACAATCGGTGGGTCAGAGGCACAGGACAGGGGAGGGGTGATTGTTTCACTGGAAAAATTACCTGCTGGGAAAGAAGGAATTGTATGATGTGTGTGGTGAGAAGTCCAGCCAGGAAGGACCTGGCTCTCACATTACAAGGCTGCTTTCTGAAGCCAGAGGGACTTTTTATTGCCTGAGAGGCCTGCAGGCTCCCGCCACAGTGGCCGTGGCATGTCTCTGGAAGGGCATGGTGGTGAGGGGCTGCGTGCCAGGGCTCTGGATGCCAGGTTGGGAATGAGGGGGGAGGAAAGCTGAGGATGGGGCTTCACTGTCCTCACACTCACTCTCCTGAGGCAGGAAGGAGACGTAGAGGAAAGAGGAGCTGCCTGCTTCCTGTCTAGCCAAGTGCACTGTAGCCTCCATTGTCCCCCTTTAGTCTTTGTTTGACATTGCCCATGTTTGGCCACCCTCTCTCCACCCCCCTCACCCCAGGGCTTCCTAACACCTTCCCCTCTCTCACTGGACTCTCTCTCTGTTTCACTCTTTTTATGGAAGTTGCATAACCATCTTTCATTTAGGGCAGCCCCCTTCCCCAATAGGTTTGGGTGCAGAGATTTGGGGGCACCTGACCCAGGTCTGGCCAGGGTGTTTGGTCTTGTGAGCCAAGATGGTCCAATCAGAACCAAACCTGGAACTTCTACTGGAAACTTTCGTTGGAACTTTGGGGATGGAGAAGTTCTCTTTCACCTTGGCTGATGACATGAGAGGATAAGAGCCTGGTGCTTCCAGGAGCCATCAGGATATGAAAATCTGTCTGAAAGTGAAGCTACTGGAAAGGGGAGAGAGGAGTAAAGAGGTGGAGAGAGATGGGTTTCTAATGGCATCATTTGAGCACTGGGACCTGATCATACCTGAGATCAGAGTCTACACCTGGACTCTTCAAGCTTACCATCCAATAAATTTCCCCCCTTTTTTCCTTTATTGTTTGAAATTTTTCCTGCTACTTGTGATTGAAAGTGTTACATCTGTATGTTAGGTGGATACACCTTTCTGTCTTTCCTGCCCCTTTCCACCCCTCATCCATGCATATCACCCAAAGTTGGCTCCTCAGCTTGCTGTGCTTTCCTCTTTCTCCTTACTCACTCGGGCTTTCCATTCACTCTTGTGGTGTCAACTGTTACCTTTGTGAGAATGATCCCCACTCCCACCTTTGTGTTTCTACCTTAGATCTTGTTGCCCGCGTCCAGCCACCTATAATACATTTCCACACATGTAGCACGCACATGGGCACGCACAGCTGGCTGAAGTCAACGTGTTACTCCTGATCCTTGGGAAGGATGAGGGCCCCCCTTCTCAGCTTCCTCCTCTTTAGCCTTGGCATCTGGTCCCTCTAGTTCAAAGTCAGGATTATCTTTGATTACTTCTTCTCCTCCTTCCTGCCCCATATTGCATTATCAAGTCTTCAGACATTTCTCTTGTCTATGTCATTTTCCTTCATCTACCACCATCTTCTGGTCTAAGATCCCATCGTGATTATCTCCAAAGCCTCTTACCTGGCTTTCTAACATCCATTTCAAACTGTCCCATCTGTGCAGCACCCTCCAGCATATTTAACTTCCTCAAATACCTCTTTCACCTCACGGCTTACCTGAAAACTGGATTTCTCACCGTTGGGCATCTCCGTGCCTCTCAGATATTGGCATTCATGAGACATGAGAAGTCACAGAAGCATCTTTCTGGAACACTAATTTCATCTGAAATCTTTCTTGGGGTGTGGGAAGTTAAGTGTTTTAATGAGAAAGTAATTAAAAACATTTTTATATTAAAACAGATCTCATGTAAAGAAGAATGCAAAACTCATATGAATTTTAAAGATTAAGCATAGATTTCAAAGAAGTTCTGAGATTGTAGAAGTCCACTTCTGGCCACCACTCAAGAGCTCTGGGATTCCCTTTCCTCTGCCACTGGGAAGAAAGTTTGGAGAAGGACCAACATGTTGAGTCATGTCTAACCTCCTCAGTTTGGTGTTTACCTCAACTGACCCTATATTTCCTACCCTCCTCCTTGTCTCTCATTATTTGTTGGAGGTAGAGGGCTTTTCTAGTTGTTCTTTGAGCTCAATGCTCTCATTCCCAACTTTGTGTCATGCCACTGTCTCCTTTTCCAATTGATCTCCCCTCTCTTTTTCATCAGCCTAAATCATCTGCCTCTTTCAGGCTTAATCACCAGCTCACAACAATCTCTTCTTTCTCATACCCCGGTAGCTTTTGGAATCCCGATCAATAAATGGATTATATAGCGGGCAAGAGTCACCCGCCTGATCAAAACCCTTAAAAGTCTCCCTATTATCTGGCTGTTTGATGAAGTCCAGCCTCCTTGGCATGGCGCACTGGCTCGTGGCTGATCTGGTCCCCTGCCCGATGCATCAGTCTCCTCTCTCCTTGTGACTACTTTTGATCTTTGCCGTCCAGACTTCAGGAACCACTATAGTGCCCCCAAAGCACAGTGGTCACTCTCACCTCTATCTTGGTCCTCTCCATCATCTTCTCCTTCTCTTGTCTTTATCCATTAGGACCCAGCTCAAACATGATACCCTCCTCGGCCATCCTTCCTGAGCTATCATAGCCCACTTACCAGAGCTCCATCTTAGCATCACTGGGAACAGACTTGCTTACCTGTTTCTCTGCTCAGCAGATTGTGAGCTCCTTAATTGCAGGAACTAATTATCTTTGTTATCCCTGCTATACTGTTTCTTGAGTGAATGAATTAATGAACAAATAGAAGGTATCAGGAAATTTAGGATTTAGTGTCTCTGTCCCTTATCTGTGTGATCTTGGGCAAATCACTTTAGCTCTCTAAGCCTGTGTATCATCTTCTAGTCTAGTCTGTTTTGTGCACACAAATCTTTTTTTTTTTTTTTTTTTTTTTATGGTACGCGGGCCTCTCACTGTTGTGGCCTCTCCCGTTGCGGAGCACAGGCTCCGGACGCACAGGCTCAGCGGCCATGGCTCACGGGCCCAGCTGCTCCACGGCATGTGGGATCTTCCCGGACCAGGGCACGAACCCGTGTCCCCGGCATCGGCAGGTGGACTCTCAACCACTGCGCCACCAGGGAAGCCCCACACAAATCTTTTGATCTCTGTTTGCCAGAGGGCCCTGGGGAGGATCAGTGGTTACACAGATTGGAGCTGAAGACTGGACCTGGGGCTAAGACCATAAATGAGGAACTGGGGGTTGATGGATGAGCTGGATCAAGATTGTTTCCTCCTCAGGCACACCTTGCATAGAAAAGCATCCACATACTCAGGTTTGGTTTAGGAGCTTTGGGTAAAGATCAGCAGAGAGATAATTTGGGCTGAGACACAGCATATTTTTATATATATTTTTCTGTCCCAGCCCTCAGGAAAGCTGTCAATTATATTTTTAAATTCCAAGAGCTCTTATTTGCTAAAAATCCTGTTTTCAGGCGTTCTGTTCTTGTTTCATGGATGTCGGATTTTCTCTTATCTCTCTTAGAATATTCATTATGTTGATTTAAAAATATGCATTTATTCTAGTGAAAGATAGATAGAAGCCCTGTAGGGAAGGTATGCAAGTCAGAATGAACAAAATAGGGTTGGCAAGATAATAATAATAATAAAAATAATGATGATTATTATTATTGCTAGGAGAGAAGATCTGGACATTAAAAAATATTATAGCAAAAAGATATTTAAATATATTTGTTTCCTACTTGTCTCTATTTCCTGTGAATTCCTTTTTGGTCTCTACCTTTTAGGTTAGTAGTTTTCCTCTTTTCTTTTGCTTGGCTATAAGGTAGTTTCCTAGTATCATTGGGCTCAATGAGGGGATGGGGGGTGGGTGTCTACATTTTCCATAAAGACTTTCAATCAATCTCCTTATTTTCAGCCATATATTCTACCCCCTATATTCTGAAACACCCAGTACATTAAGTTACTGAGCCTTTCCCGTTCTTTGTTCTTTTCTCTTTGATCTGGCTTCTTGTTGGTTTCCATGTCCACTGACCCCACCCAGTTAGGCTTCATCTTGATTGATTTTTCATAAGCTATCTGCAATAACTTTCTCTTTGTTCTAGAGGATTTATGCATTAAAAAATCATTTTACTGGCATTTTAATGAACTTTTATTGGGGGACAGAAGTAGAGATAAATGCACATGTTAATTCTGCCATGCTGAACCAGAAGTTGGGATGATTTCCTTTTTAAAAAATTTTTATTACTATGCAAATACTCTGTTCAGTTCCTTCCTATGCCAGTCAGTGTCCTGGGCACTAGAACTACGTTGGTGATCAACACAGACACTGCCTTTTCCTCACAGCACTTACAGACTAGTGGGGGAGATAGACAGTCAATCAGGAAATTTACAAGTGAGAGAAATACTGTGAAAGTAAAAAAATATTTAAGGCTTGTGGAAGAAGGAATATCTAATCTAAAGAGATTTAGATAAGTAAGAGCTAGCCAGGTGAAACAGGTGGGAAAGACGTTCTAGGTAGAAGAACAACAAATATTAAGGTTTGGAAATAAGAGAGAAAGGCACATATGAAGAAGAAAAATCAATTTTAAAAATATAGAATGTATTGAAGAGAGTGAGGTATGAAGAATGGGGCTGGAGAGGTAAGAGGGACCACATTATGTGGAGCCTCACAAGCCCTGATGTTGATTTTGAGGACGGTAGGAAGCCATCAGGTGCTCTAAGCACAAATGTGACTATCTGATTTATGCTTTTGTTGTTGGGGGAGGGTGTTGCCTTGTTTTCTATTTCTCCCAGTTTTATCATTGTTACTTTATATATGTTGAATCTATATTGTAAGGTTCATATATCCCAATGATGGTTTTATGGTTCTTGCTTTACTGTTCTTCATATTATTTTTTGTCTTGAATTCCATTGTCAGATATTGAAATTGATGCTCTTACCGTCTTTGATTCATATATGCCCTGAATATTTTTTAATCCTTTCACCTTTCTGTTTTCTTTTAATTTTTTTCACAGACCACATATTGTTGATATATATGCAAAATAATTTTAGCTAATGTGAGAGGCTCTGTCTCTCCTATACTTAAATTTACTTATCCCTATAAGTATCTCATATCTATCTGTAGTCCATCCATCTATCATCTATCTATTATTTATCATCTATCATCCACCTATAATCTTACCCTGAACCAGTTGGACATGTTAGCACATTCTCATATCTCTTTGCTGTCCATGCCTTTCTCCCATTCCTCTGTTACTATTGTTTGAAACTTTTGTTCTGGGTTATTATGGATACACTTATTTATTTTTCTTTGTTTCTAAATTTTTTAGACAACAAAAATTCTACTAATTATTTAAATCCCTTTATTTCCCATATTTTTTCTAGTAATCTCCTGGATTTATTTCTTACCTGAGTTGTCTAAATAGTTCATTGTGTAGCAAGCCTGCTAGATAAAGCCTTGTATGCTTCAGAATATATCTATTGAGCTCCCAGATTTAAATCACAATTTGCCTGAATATAACATTCTATATAAAAATTGTTTTTTCCTATAGTAATGGACCTCCTAGAAGAGGGGCAGAGGTGAGCTCCAAGGCAGGGTGCCCCAAGTCCCTGAGAACTATAGCCCATCACCCCAATTTTTTTGCCCCTTCATTAGGCCACAGCTTTGGTCAGGATCCTCTCTTGAATGTTCTGAGAAAGCAACCTGGGGTGGAAATGATCGCAATGGAGAAGTTTTTCAGACTCGTTAATGGGTCATGAACAATTTAGTGAGTCAGCCAGTATGGGTGTCAGGGAAGAGGAGAGGAAACAACAAGAAGAAGAAAAGAAGAAGAGAGGGAAAGGGAAGGGGGAAGAGAATAGAATAGGTTGGAAAATGTAGAGGGCATCCTAACAGTAAGCCCGTTCTTTTGTGAAACTTTCATTTGTACAAGGCCAGCTGGCCAGTCTACATTTTTCCATCAGTTTGTCACCCCACAGGGTGTTGCATTGTCCTTGTCCCACCTACCACCAGGCTGATGGCACTGCCTTCTTTTCCACAGTGAGGCAGGCGATTATCCTCCAAAGGGAATGGCAAGAGCAGAACTTGGGAGCATCCTCCATCCCTTCACTCATACCCGCTGCATCAGGTTGGTCCTCACCCATGTTCAGTCTACCAAGGGCTTCCCCACAGTTTTGTATTAGTTCCCCAAATCCAGTCTTGCTTCTTCTTTCTGTGGTTCTTCCAGGTTGGCTGTGTGGGAAGGAGCCAGGGTCTTAGGCTTGTGTCTGTGCTGTCAGGAAGCAGAAACCTTACTTGCAATCTAACGCAGAGCCGCCATGGTCCCATGCCCTGCTCTTCGGCATCCTTTCTTCTGGCAGCCTTCACCCTCTATCCACGCTACCCCAGGCCCTCCCCCTTCAGTAAATCCACATGCCTCCCTTCTCCCATGCACTGTCTATTTTGACTTCTGCCTTTGCCTGTGATTATTGGAAACCTCAGGCCCCAGCCGGCAGGGAAATTTATAGCTAAACAGTTACATTGTTGAAACCCTGACAGGTCCAGCCTGGTTAATGGCTCTGAAAATATGGGAGAGGTGTGAACAACTAAATCTATGAGGCTCCATGTTGTGGGCCCGCAAAGATAGACTTGTAGGACCTATTTACTTTAATGGGGATTTTTCATTTTCTTTTCCTCTTACATTATTGTTCCAAATGCTAGTCTCCCTCAATATGGATTCATTACCTGGAGAGTGGCTTGGATATTTGGATAATCATCTTTTAAATAGTTTCTTTTTTTTCCTTTCCTATTATGATTTTTGGAACTTGGCCAAAAACAATGCAACAGGCAAGCAACAGACTGAGGGAAAAAGCAAACAGTGCTGGGTTACATTAGTAAATTATCGTCTATTAGATGCAGGTGGGATTCCTCAACTTCCCAGGCTGGCAGAAAGCTTTTAATAAAGCAGCATGAGAAAGGAGGAGCTGCTTTTGAGGTGGTGTCATGGAATCTGGGGAGGAAAGGAGAAGGCAGGATAGGTCAAAGGTCAAAGACAAAACTCTGTGCTGCTGAAAGGGCAGGTACCTAGGGGGTGAGGCATTGTGGGCAACCTGAAGAACTGGGCCTTTGCCTTACCAGAGCAAGCAAATGACTGGTCTGATCCGCCATTCCCTTGGAGTAGTGTTATACCTGCCCATCTTTTACATTGCTTCGTGGTGGATGGGGGGTACTTCCCCACCCTTTGACTTTAGAGTTGGCCAAGTGATTTGCTTTGGCGAATGGGAGGTGTGTGGGTGTGATGTGGACATGGGTTTGAGATACACTTGTGGGATTGGACTTGCCCTCTTGTGCTCCTGCTTTTTGCCATGAAAAGGACATGCCTCGGGAAAGTGCTCTTCCAAGGAAGATGAGAGACATGTGGGGGAGCTTGAAACCCAACCACAGGTTGGAACCAAGCCCAGCCAAGCTCAGCCTCCATCACTAGCCAAACCTCTGTCAACTCATAGACGTGTGAGCAAAACATAAGAGACTTTTGCTGATCTCCGCTGAGATTTTTATGGTTGTTTGTTATGCAGTGCGCCTCACAGATGCACTTACTTAGCAGGGTTGCCCTTGGACACCGGGGGGAGGCACACTCTGCTCTTTGCTGAGTTGGTTTGAGAAGTTTAAGAAGTGGAGGTGGTTGTAGAGCCCTGGAAACTTCTAAGCTATTGCTTTCTGTGGCAAGATGACCGATCAAAATGGCAGTGTCATTTTCTCCAAGGCATGGGTCAGAGACACGGTCTCCAGAACTTCCTGAGGTGTGGGAAGAATTGAGAGAGCAGCTCTAGCAAGGAGCAGGAAAACAGTGTTTCAGAACATTGCCTGTAGTGAGAGGTTGAAATGAAGTCTTCTGGATGATCTGCGGGTAGTTGTGCCAAGACAGAAAAAAATGTCCCAAGAACTTCTGTGGTCATGGCTTAGTTAAGAGTGAGCAGGGATCCTCATTGCCTCCACTGATACGGCTTCTACTTCAGTGCTAGAAGTTTCACAGCTTTGATTTGTCTGATAACCTGTCTCAATCTTCAATATTTAATACAGTACTAAACAAATAGGAAATGCTCAATAGATCGACTCGTAATTGATAGATTATCACAGCACTAATCACAGCAGTGCCACTCATTAATTACATGACCCCAGACTAAAAGCTTAACCTCTCAGTTCCCACATGTGGAAATGAGCATGAAGCTATTTGATGTCCATAGTCTCTGTCATCATCGGGAGGATAAAATGAGATGAAGATGGAAAAAGTCTGCAGTGCTCCAGAAGAGATAGAATATTATTTTCCCATAGGCACCACTGTATTGGTTGCTTGTTACTTGTGGAGCAAAAAGAATGCTCAAGCAACAATGCGGCCTTAAGGGGGTCATAAGGAGATATTTCCCCCTGCTGTCTCTACAGGAACACGAATAAAGGAAGTAACAGTAACATTGCCCAGTCTTTTTACTTCTGTAATTTGTGAGGCCAGGTCAGGTCTCTGGGTTGAGAAATCAAGCTTTTTATTGCACCTTAAATTGCATACTGCAAGTCCTGATTTGACCTATAACTGTTTTGTAAAAACATGTCCTAAATCATCTGCACTGGAGAATTAAACCAGCAACATCTCTGATTATAGGCCCTCTGGCCTCTTTTTAAAGCTCCCCAGCGACATGGCTATGGCTTGAACTGTGTCCCTCCAAATTCATATGTTGAAGTCTTAACCTCCAGTACCTCATGATGTGACCATATTTGGATATAGGGTCTTTACAGAGATAAACAAGTTAAAAGGAGGTCATTACTGTGAGCCCTAGTCTAATATGACTGGTGTCGTGATGAAAAGAGAAAATATTAGAGTTAGACATTCACACAGGCAGAACTCCATGTGAAGGCGAAGGCAGAGATCAGGTCAATTCTTCTAAAAGCCAAGGAACACCAAAGATAGCCAGCAAGCTACCGGAAGCTAGGAGAGAGGCATGGAACTGATTCTTACAGCCCTAAGAAGGAATCAACCTTGCCAACACCTTGATTTCAGACTTGTAGCCTCCAGAATTGTGAGGCAATGGATTTCTGTTGTTCAAGCCACCCAGTTTGCGGTATTT
The DNA here is from genome assembly GCF_008692025.1 of Phocoena sinus. NCBI lineage: Eukaryota > Metazoa > Chordata > Mammalia > Artiodactyla > Phocoenidae > Phocoena > Phocoena sinus. Next base: position 65,873,185 of record NC_045768.1, read on the forward strand.
TGTTAGTGTAGCCTTAGCAAACCAATACACATGGAATCTCTGTTTGTGAAAAAGCCAGTTCCTTGTATTAATAGCAAAGATGTTTACAGTTTTTACAATTCACCAGGCACAGTTCTAAGCACTTTGCTTATAATTCATGTATTCCTCATCAGAGTCCTCTGAGGCAGGGACTCCTGGGATCCTCATTTTGCTGATGAGGAAACTGAGGTATGGAGGTTTCCATCAACCTGCTCAGGGTTACAAAGTCAATATGTGGCAGATCCAGGTTATGAACCCAGGCTGACTGGCTCCAGGGTCTGTCCTTTTGCTTTCCAGGCATGTGACAGAGGACATTTAATGGTGTCCACTTGTTCGTGCAGAGAGCTCAAATCTGCTGGCTCGGTCTTTGCTCTCTAGAGTAACAGAACACCTTTATTTCCAACTCTGAATGATGCTGTTTCTGCTACATTTATGATATGGTTTCCTGAGGCTTTCCCCTTTGCCCTCTCCTCTGAATAAGCCCTACTTTGTCAACATCGTCATTAATTTACCAGTTATCCAGAACCCCAAATGTGGCCTGATCCAGTTGGAAAATGGTAGAGGTATCACTTGCCATGATCTAAATATTATACTGATTTTATAGAAGTTACATTACTCTAATGATCACATATTAAACTTGTGGTCAGCTAACAGACCTAGTCAAAACTCATAGCTGTTAAACCGGTATCCTGTCTGGACCGTTGATTCTTTCAGCTGAAGTAATGAACTTTGCATTTGTCACTGATCATTTTTTTTTTTTCAACATTTAGACTGTCAAAATTATTTGAATCTTGATTCTATAACTCATGGCCATTTATCACTGTATAGTGGATTTCTTCATTGGGGTATGTTATGGATAGCTAGTCTTCTGGGAAGTTCTATCAGTTCTCTTCAATTCAAGATGACTTAGCCAAGCAGTTACTTTGGTCTTAATGATATGAAAATTTCAGGCGTTTGTGTGTGTGTGTGTGTTTATGTTGGTATGTACTATATTCCTGTTTTTAAAAATTTAGTTTACCCACAGTTTTCTTTGATTTTTTTAAGTTCCTTAAGTGTTTCCTACCTTTTTTTCTCTAGCTTCAAAATAGAAATATTGAAGCACATTCAGATGAAAAGCCCATGCCTTGTTCTAGGCTTGGTCTATCCAAGATGAGCACTATTAAGTCTCTTTTTCTGTGACCTTCCTGTGGTAACACAGCGAGTCAGGAAATCCAGTCTACTCACCTTTGGGGAGTTCTTGGAAGATCCTCTTTTATGAGAAACAATTCTTTTCCAGCCTGGGAGAGAAAGGAGTGCTAAGCAAGTATTCTTAGCAGTTAACCAAGGACTCTGGAACTATCTTCACATTTTCAGCTTCAAACCCTGATCTAATAGAAATACTGATCCCCAAAGCCACCCCCATCTCCTTCTTCTCGATGGTGGGGTGACTTTTGTCTTCTTGAAGGCATTTGGGCTTCTCTGCTGCTACCTTGCTGTGCTTCTCCATTCTGCCGCTTGCTATCCTAAATCAGTAGCTGCTATTTCTATTTTTGCTGATATGGGGATGTCTTTGTTTCTACTGATTTTATGGCTCTTACAACAGGCTCTGATAAAGTTTCATCAGTCTATTTAAATTTCTTTGCAGCCCTCTCTCTTAAGGAACCTGGAATCTATTTTCCTGAGGCTCCGTATAAGCATGTGGATTTACAATTTGAAACACCCCTTCTTACTGCCAGAAGACCACTATTCCACATAAATTCCAGACACACCATCAGAGGCAAAATTCTTCTCACCACTTCTGGTAAGCCCATTGGATTCTAAGATGGACATTGTCAGTTGTTTACTAGCAACCATTCTCCCTTTCTTCTTTCCGGACAAAACCCTGATTTTCTTCTTGGTGTTTGACCTCTGACCCAGTGCAGCCCAATAACTCAAGAGAGGTTCATTCAATCTCTCATTTCAGGGATTGGTCTTGATTGGTCCAAGCCAGTCATTGCCACCCCATCTCCTTTGCTGGTCATTACCTCTGGAACCAGTGATTAGGACAGCTCATACTTGATGGTCCCCTGGCAACTACTGGTCCATTGGGTGGCCATGGGACTCAAGTTGGCCAAATAAGACTGAAGGGAAGGATTTTCATTCCACAATCAGGAGACAGTTTTGGTCTCTTGCTCACTGAACATGAATAAAGAAAAAGGTAGCCCTAGATGCTGTTGAGAGCTAATTTGCAATCATGAAGGAAGACAGCTTGAAGACAAAGCCAACGAGTACAAAAGGGCCAAACTGAGGGCTTCCCTGGTGGCGCAGTGGTTGAGAGTCTGCCTGCCGATGCAGGGGACGCGGGTTTGTGCCCCGGTCTGGGAAGATCCCACATGCCGCGGAGCGGCTGGGCCCATGAGCCATGGCCGCTGAGCCTGCGCGTCCGGAGCCTGTGCTCCGCAACGGGAGAGGCCACAACATTGAGAGGCCCACGTACCACAAAAAACAAAGGGCCAAACTGAGAGAATTTCAGAGTATCAGAGTCTGGGCCATGATGTGCCCAGCCTTCCTGATACGTGAGGTAATACATTCCCTCATTGTTTATACCTGTTTTAGTCAAACACATTCAAATTGATGCAGCTTCTTAAGGAAATGGGGATCTTGTGTTCTTGCCAGGAATGGTAGAGGTCCTGAGGTGGGCTTGCATGGGCGGGGGAAACCCAGGTTTTTAATGATGAACTGTCAGCTTTGTTTGTATAGTGCAACTGAAATATTTGTTTCTTATTGATTGGCTTTTTTAACACAAGACAGAGATGCCACTGGGCCCTCAAATAAATAATTCTTCACCAATCCAGTATTTTATCCCAATTACTCTGTTTATCTTAATTATAGAGTAGTAATGATCATGTCATATCTGGTCATGTCTTATAAATGATACCTAACTATAAGAGCCTTAAAAACCCTTAAAAATCGGATGTTGATTTTGTACAGCTGTCTAAATTATGTTGGAAAAGGGAGACGTTTAGTTCATGTATGACTAAAAAAAAAAAATTCCTTATGACCGTTCATTCCAAGATGGCTGCTCTTCGGGAAGGTACTTGGTATCTTCCTAACAAAAATGTAAACATTCTTCACAGTGTGTTGTATCTCTGGTGGCTTGGAGAACTTGGAGAATGAAGGGTTTTATGCTATAAAATGATTATTTCCAGCATTTCTGATCAGATACCTTATAAGGAAGTGAATTATAGATGGTCCAAACCAGTTTGAAGCAGGATAAATTCAGTCACATCTCCATGCTAGGTGTGATGGGTTTTTAAGTTTTAGACATTCCGTCTCTTTTCGTTTGTGACAGCCTCACTTTAATGCCTCGAGTTTCCTGAATACCAAGCTCTCTTTGGCTGATGTAAACTTTCATCAATGTTTCTGACCTGAAGGCGGGGTAATTTACTTTTTCAGGGCAAAGATGTACCTAGTTTCATTTCAAGGAACCGATGACTTCTAGTTTTTCTTTCAGTTGAACTTATATATTGGTGTGTGTGTGTGTGTGTGTGTGTGTGTGTGTGTGTGTGTGTGTGTACTTGTGTGTGTGTGTGTTTACGTACACACATGCCTGAGCTTTTTATAAACCAGTAGCAAACAGCTTAAGAGATGTGGTCACATAGAATGGACTATGCATCCTTTTCTTGAGTGAGAGATAATAAATCATTCTTCTCAGGTGGAATCTTTTATTTATGCTTTGGGATTCCATTTTATCGAGAAAGCTTTGGTTTTCCTTTTTGGCTTTGTCTAAGCTCTACTTTAGTAAGTAATTCAAATCAAGCTGACATTTATTAGTGAGGACATGGTCCACTCCAGTCTCACACTCACAGTCCAGCTGTTGCCATAACAACTTTGCTATGGACTTTCCTATTTGTAAGTATGTCTGTGTAATGGCTATGCTGTGTGGTTGCAGATTTACTGTTTTGTAAGTCAGTGGAATAAAATCGCTATCCACTCCCATGCCACAGGAATCGGTTATCAAGGGTTTTTATTTTGTCATTAAAAGAGTGGTAACTTAAAATTGGAGCAATTAGATAGTGTTATCATAATCAGGAATACAAGATTTTAGTAGCTGAGGATATTACTGTTTTCTAAGACATTTCACACTTATCGTTTTATCCTCACAGTAATCATGGGGGTTAGGAAGGTACATGCGTACATGCCATCATCACTGTTTTATAGTTGAAGAAAATCAAATCAAAGCAAAGTGATTTTTCCCGAGGCCACTCAGTTAAAAAGTGGCCTGTCCTGGGGTTCAAAATCAGAGCTGCTAAATTCCACTCTCTTTTTGCCAGAGGAAGAAACAAAGGTTGAAACAGTACTCTGAGATCATTCCAAATTATTGCCTGTGTTGTTCTTGACATTAATTTTTTGAGATATTTCAAGGGGATTTTAAGTAACTCCCTTTGTTGGAAAATGGAACTGTTTATTTGGGTACTCTGGCTGGCATGCCAGTTAAATCATTTCTGTGTTGTTACATACTTCTTAGGGCAAGGGTGGAGGTGGTTCTAGAAGGACATAGCTTCACATTCCTTCCTTTCTTAGAGACCCAGAAATTCAGATTCTCTGGGGATGGAACCTCTTTAGGTTTAGGTTTTGAAAGGATCTTTTGAGTTGTTAGCTCCCGCATGGAAGAGTTAGAAAGTTTCAGTGCTCTTTCTGCATCTTAAAGATACCATTTTGTCCTGATTGCCACATCTCTTGGAATTCTCTCTGTGCTTTCAAGAACTCATTCAGTGAATTTTTTGAGTGTCTATATATGCTGGCAATGTTCAGCCCCTCCCTTTGGGGATCTCACCATGTTTTCTGGTTTACAGGGACTATGTTCAGAAGCAAGCAGTTGATTTTGCTGAGATTAGTGATAAACTAAAGAGACTGAAACACTGTTTTACTACTTGAGATACTGTGCTCAAGTAGTAGAATATTCCATTGAGTCAATGTTGGACACAGGTTGTTCCTTTTAAACCTGAGTCAATATGTTCTAGAAGTTGTGCTGTTAACATTTGAAATCTGTAAAGCCGCATGCTTAAAACAAAGGCTGTTTCTTTAAAACGGGGAAGGAGTATCTTTGGGGCCTGGGCACCATTTTTGTTTAGCGCTGAGGAGCATCAGAGGTGGTCCTGGATGCTGGAAATGAGCCCACTGAGCTGGAGGGCAGCCTGTCAGACAGTGCGAGGCAGGGGAAGGAAGGAAGTAGCTCATGTACTTCCTTGTCCTCTACTCGATCTGCATTCCTTCCCAAAGTGATTTTGTGCCATCCCAACGGCTTGCTGCATTTTTCAGAGCTTGTTCAGGAAAATAGAAGCCACTCTAAGTATTATAAGCAGTCATGACTTCAGTTCAGAGAATTAGAGGCTTGCAAAACTGTTGGAAGGTCTGGGAGCTAAGGTCATCTCCCACTGCAGATCTCAGCTGCCTGCATCTCTGGAGCGGGTAGTGCTCAAAAGCTTGCCCGGAAGTCACGATGAATTTCAAGTCTCCAGGAAGCCGACACAGCTGGCCTACAGCTCCAGAGCAGGTGATTCTCTAGAGCTTGACTGGAAACCCCCGTATCTGCTGACGTGTATGCCTGGAAATCTTGCCGGAGAACTCTGGCTTCCAAACTTTGTGCAAGGGCCTCTGAGAGGCAGAGTCTAACTCACAACCATACAGGGGAAGACTTCTGAGAAATGTGTTTCCAGGCTTCTCCCCTGTGATGCAGAGGAGAATGTAGCAGGAGGTGGTGTTGATGCTGAGTTAGCTGACAAGCAAGGACATTGCCTGTATCCATTTTAAAGACCTTTTCTTCAGTCCTCACCACGTGCAAAACACTGTCACCACGTGAGAATGCGCGAGTCCAAGGCCTCATGCCGATCACAAATATGAATGAATTTAGTAGTCTTTATCCTCTTAAAAAATTGCTCTTTTAGCAAAAAAGTAGGGAAATAAAAAAGAAGTGAGCAGGAAACCAACGATAGCTTCACTTTGACCTACGTTTCTGTCCCCAAAGCAAACAACTTCACTCACCGGTGGAGGTAATTTAAAAAAAAATCATATGGGTCATTCCAGTTACTCCCTGAGTCTTTACCAAGTCTGAATGAATTTCAGATATTGACTGAGAGTTGTCTATTCTATCATAAGGAGAGAGACTCCTAAATCAACAGTTCTCAAAATGTCTGATGCAATGAAGTACTTCTAGAGTATTAATACAATGAAGAAAAACACCTTTCCTTTTAAAAGTAAAAGGGGATGATCAGGGAAATAGAAATACTAATTCTTGTAAAGTAGGAAATCATCTTCTGGCTCTTCCCTCCAGCTGTTTCTTTTTTTTTTTTTTTCTTTTTTTTAATCCCCATTTCATCATGTACTTTTTCTCTAATCCCTCTTTCTCTCCTCACACCAATTGTGCCATTAACTCTTCCTTTTCTTTGTTTTTCCAAGGAGACTTGGCCGTAGCCAGTAATGGTCATCCCCCACCTCAGGAACACTGACTGTGTTAATATAAATCATTTGTGGAGAGCATACGATAGCCAACCGCTCCGGCCAGTAGGTCTTGGAATGTGTTCTCCTGCCAAAGCCCCTCCTCCCTCCCACAGACATTTTCATCACTGGATTGCAAAGACAGATAATGCACATGAAGCAGTAAGAGCCATTTTTTTCCAGCATACCTTCCTCCCACCAAAACTCACCCTGATACCCAACGGGAAAGAAATGAGATAATTAGGATTTTTGTTTTCCTTAGAAAATTCGCAAGACGAAGCCCAAGAGACAGAGCCTGCCAGATGTTGTGGAGAGCATGACCACTCGGTCCCTTTGGCCACACATGCTGAAGTCATGAAGTCAGGAAACCTGACTCAGGAGTCACCATCCAGTGTGAGGGCTGACGAAGCACCACGTGGTCTGGGACAACTGGTAACCCCGCCCGTCCCTGGAGCCCAAGCCTGATCTGAGGGCTTTCTTGGGCAGGGGTCAGTGAGACGGAGACTGGGGGCTTGGGACTACTTGAGCACGTTCTGGGAAACCCCAAAAGACTGGGATAAACTGGGGCCTTGGTGTCCCTGCAGTTGCAAGGGAAGTCCCATCCATGCCGTTGATTGATGCCAAGCGCCTGGAGTCTACCCTGAGTCATGGTACAGGGTCTTGGATGTACATGCCCACAACGAACGAGATAGGATGTCCTATAGGTTTAAATGAGAGAAAGTGAGAAAGCACATACTTCCATGTTTTTCTGTTACAGGTTTATCTTTCTTAAAATTACAAGGTGAGACAGTCCTACAAAAATGAACACAAACATAAGAGTGAACAAAGTCTTAAATACAGGCTCTACGCTCCACTTGCTCCTCCCTGAGCCCAGAGACAGTCAGTTCCCACTCTGTCATATGCTGTTGTTCCTGGTCAAGGTGGCATATTTATACCAGGCTTTTATGGATTCAGAAGGCTTGAGTGCCAAGCTCCTTTTCTCCAGCCTTGACACAACCAGGCAAAGCAAACGGGATCCTCCTCTTTGGCCCTGCTGATCAGCTCTGAGACCAGCCCCAGCTGCCTCTGACTCCCCGAGGACCAGAGCACCTTCTGGGCTCACTCGGAGAAACATTCCCCAGATATGGAGTCGTATAATCAATATGGCCCTGTGCTCTGGTTCTCAAATGAGTTCGAAGAACGTTCACCAGGGAGACTTGTTACAAATGCCGATTCCAGGCTGTCAGCCGCAAAGGTCTAGGTGGGCTGCTGCAGACCAGGGCCCTTTCCTAAGTTCCCAGGTGAGTCTGATGGAGTTGCTGAGCACTGCCGACCTGCCTGGGACCACTGCACTAGAAACTTCCTGCAGCGATGCCTCTGCGTGCCTCCTTTGTACCCCTACCCTCCCCGTCCAGACAGGTGCAGACATTTGCTCTTTGCTCTACGTCAGAGCATTTTACAACTAGCTTTCTGCAGAACAGTAAAAAACAAAAGAGTTCAACTTAAACATAGCCAAATGGCTTTTCACGGAGCAGTAAAGTGATTTTCTACCCGGCTCTGCTCTAAAGGGAATCTGAGAAGCTCTGTTCACTCTGGGTCTTTTTGCACGTTTACCCTGAGCCCACTTCAGATTCACCCCGCAACAGACCTGGACCGCTGGGTCCAGGGTCCATCACACTGGTTTATTTCAGGCCTGCATCCCTAGGGGTGGGTGGGTGGGAGCTGGCTGAGGCCTCGGGCCAGCTGGGTAGCAGAGCCTCGTGCCCACGCTGCCTGGTGGCCTTCTGAGCTCTGCAAGGTGGGTGGTCCAGGCGCTGGCAGAGCTCAAGGCTGCAGGAGTTCACAGCCCCCTCTGGGGGACATGACGAATGGCCGCGCTGACAAACCGTGGTCTGCTTTCCATCTCAGAGCCATGCACGGTTTCGCTTTCAAAGCAGGAAAACAAACCACGGGAACCAGACACAGCCCATGCAGGCCACAAATGATACAGCCATTTTCTCCTCTCAAGCAAGGGACCTGCAACGGTGAAAGAAAAACAGCTCTGTTAGAATTCTTTGATGAATACAGAAAACTGCCCTGGGGCTTGGCCTGAGAGCTCCCTTGTCTGCCCTTCTTCTGACCAGGTTGAGATTCAGTCGTCTCTGTGGGCAGATCGACCTGATATTGGTCTTTTCCAGGGCTGTCCAGTCGTGCTCCAGCCCTACTGCTTCCCAGGCCACTGTGGAGGGGCCACACAGCACACCAACCGGCTCCATGTCTATTGGATGCATCCGTGTAGTGCCACTAAAATATCCTTTGAGGAAAAGACTCTGCAGGTAAAGGACATTCAGAATATTCTAATCTACTCTGATCTCACCTCCATTTTAATGGGTGGGTCCAGTGAAGAAAGGAGGAGAAAAGAACAGTTTCACAAGAAGTGCATTGATTTCTGTGACCCGCCTCTCTCTGATGTCGCCCCTCCCCCCCATTTCCCTCTTTCACCCTCTGTTCCTTCCTTTAGAGTTTGCATGGTAATTTAAGGTTGAGTTATCAAGAGCCAGAAAGAACTAGTAAAGAATTATGTCTCTGTAGATTGTGAATGACAAGAAAAGCGTGTTAGCTAACCAGTATAAGTGGTTCCCCTGCCTCAGCCTCTCTTAGTTGGCAGACAGGTCTCTGGGACGCCTTGGTCCTATCTGCCACACTAGTTCATGGACACCGAGCCTGTCCTCCTCTCTGTGTTCCTACGGCAACATAGGAAATATAATAGATAGCTTGGGGTGGCTGCCTGTTAATAATGGCTCACCCTTCCATGCCCACTCCCCACAAATGAGTGCCCCCCCAGCCATGTGTATAATAAGTGGCTTTGTTCCCCTAGCCATAGCTGACTGAGCCAGTCTGGCCAATGAATTCCTTCTCTTCATAGTGTAGTCATTAAGAGCATGGATTCATGCTATGCAAGAGGTGCCATAAGAAGTAGGGCCATAAGTGTTGTAGGTAGACAGGACACTAGGAGCAAAGCAGGGAGGATTAAATGAATAAAGAGTGCAGGGTAGGCTGGAGGGAGCATCAGGAAAGAAGGGTGGGGACTCTGTTGTATCAGGTTAAAGGATGTGGAATATTCTCTTAGGCAATTGGCAGACGTTAGGAGGTACCTTAAGCAAGTGAAATGATCAAATCTAAGTATTACCAAGTTAACTCTAGCGGCTCAGTGGAACATGGATTGGGAATGGAGAGGCGGTTAGGAGAATCTCTCTCTAATAGCTCTTTTGTTCAGTTATTTAGAAAAATCCTATAGGGAGTGCTCATTGGATGTCAAAGGAGAGTGGATAAGAGCTTCAACTGTGGAGGTCACTGTGAAAAAGGAGGAGAAAGGGCTTCATGACGCAGATCCAACAAGACTTGATGACTGATTTGCTGGGGTATGAGGGAGGGGCAGGACTCAAGGGTTACTGAGACCACAAAGGGACTGACAAGGGCCGCTATTCCGAAAGGGACATGCAGGAAGAGGAACTCTTTGGGGTAGGGGCAGGGGAGTGGGGAGGATGTATATGGAAATGAGTTTCCTCCTTAAGTAATGAGGCTATCCTGACATTAGAGACAGTCCACAGGTTTAGCATCAATCCACACCATCTACAAAACTAATGTGAGGGGGCTTCCCTGGTGGTCCAATGATTAAGGCTCTTTGCTTCCACTGCGGGGGGCACGGGTTCGATCCCTGGTTGGGGGACTGAGATCACACATATCACGTGGCCAAAAAAAAAAAAAAAAACCCAGAAAACAACTAATGTGAAAGCAAAGAAGTATATTTTATGATGATATGAAATAATCAGAACATGCTAACAGAAAAGTCATGAAGGAAACCAGTTTTTGAAAAGAGTGTGACCCCAATACTGATTTGAAAGCCCTTTCAGGAGCAGTTGTGCCTCTTACAGATCCACAGCAACGCCAGGACGCAATCACCTTCAGTGAGGGTGGGCTTCTTTGGAGAACTGAGGTAAACATTTGGGCCCGTGGGTAAACACTGCCCAAACTTCTTTTGGGAAAGGATGCTCAGGCGAATTAGGTAGAGCAGAAGATCCTATTTTCTGCCAGTTTTCTCCCCCTTCTCCCAAGTTTCTGAAATTCACACTTGGCTTGCTCTCTCTTTCTCTCTCTCTCTCTCTCTCTCTCTCTCTATTTTTTTTTAACACGCACCACGTGTACCTGTGTGTTGAAATATGGACAACTCTGACTTACTAGGATATTTTTTCTGTATCACCTACTTCCCCGTAGAAGTGTAAGGAAGATGGAGTTGGGGGGAATAGTAGAAAGAGCCAGGCTTTGGTGCCAGACAAGCCTAATGTCGAATTCTACTCGATGTGGCCCTGGGCAAGACACTGAGCTTCTCTGGCCCTCAGTTTCTTTAAAACTTCATTGGACTATTTCAGTATTGGAGGTGATGTCTATAAAATATTGAGCGTTTAGTAAGCATTTGATAACAGTGAGAATGAACGTGGTACACTTTGTGACTACACACTCTGAGATTTCCTTGTTGCAATGTTCATCGTAGTAAATAATCATCCCAGCATGTGAGCCAACAGGTAAAAATTCTCTAGAAACAAAACTTTAGCAAATATCAATGTGGAATTTATTCATGTTTTATTTAATTACTTGGGGCATTTAATGAAAGAATGAATTATTAAGTGAGAACGTTGATTGTTCCCTGTGTATGGCAAGAAGATCTCCTGTGTAGGCTTAAAATAGCTCCATAAAATGTGGAGCAGGCCGTAGTAAATTAAAGAAAGGAAGGGAAATGGCATGAGGATGGAAAACACGATTTAGCCTGTAAGTCTGCATAAAATGGCAGCCACACCCCAATTATCCTACAGCCCCGGCCCCCTACCCAGGACTGTGGGCTCTCCGGAATGCTGGTGAGCACTGGGTTCATGAGCCAGAGCAAGCCAAGCTCTCTTTGGTGTCTGTGTCCCTCCAGACCCTCTACCCTTCTTCACCCTGCTCTGGGCCCTGGAAGCCTTTCTCTCCAGCTTCGTGTTGGGTTTGTCCAATGGGAGACCCTTGTAGGATATGGGAGGGAGGGAGGAGAGAAGGTTTGAGGTATTTATGCCCCTGATTCTCTCTACTGAGGTTCTTGTCTCTCTCCAATGGGTCTCTCTTCTCTGACACTCTCCTTCTAGGTTCTAGAAGTTATGTTCCAGGTTCCCTCCCTTTGGGCCTAGAGGCGGTAACATCTCCCTTGTCTTTAGACCCGGGGTACTGTACCACCCCTCGTGTGGTACACTCTGCCCACACTGCAAACACGCCTTTAATTAAACCTTTTTAGAGTTCTTTGGATTTGAGTGTGCCATCTGTTTCCTGCTGGGCAGTTAGCAGTGATACCAGCCAAGTCTCACTGGTACTAAAGACTGAGAAAACTGGAGGAAAGGAGGCAAAAGGAGAAAATAGAAAATCAGAAAGGAGGGAGGGTATGGGGGCGATGGAGAGTATCACTGGAGGACAGAGGAGTAGAGAAGGTGAGAAATAAATTGTGGGTCATACCAACGGAGCAGAAAAGTGATGTGTGGGGCAAAGAGATGAAACACCAGCCTAGCAGTCTGGGACCACCCGTCACACTTGGACTCAGCAGCCCTTGAGAACCTCCCAGGTGTCAGGCCACACAAGGTGGTCCACCCAGGTGGGCTAGAGTGCGTAGTGCAAGGGTAAATTGAGTTGTACTCAAGGCGGTAGCCTCTGAGCGCTTCACTGTGTAAAGACACAGTCTAGGAGTTGATGGTTAAAATGTATATAATCTAGCATCTTGAGATGAACCTTCATTATATTCCATGTATTCCAAAAGGGAAAACAATATTTGTTGAGGGCCTACTCCTTGCCAGAACAGGTGTTTTTTAATCCTCATAGCAGCTGAAAGTAGAATAGCATTATCCCCATTTCACAGGTGAGGAAATACCGTCAGTGAAATTGAGTAACTGGCCTGAAGCTACACAGCTAGTGTGTTTCAGAGGTGGGAGCTGAACACAGATTTTCTGATTTAACTGAGCAACCACACGAACTCAAAAATGATGAATCCTTATCCAGAGTGATCCACGAACATTTCCAGTAGTTGAGGCATGACTGTACACTTCTGTGCTCTGCTAGAGACTCATGGAAGTATATCAGTGGATCTCTCTTAAAGGCCCTGATCTGTGTTATTAGTGAGAAGCCAGAAGTGGCACAATGTTGAGCCTCAAATGTAGCTGTTGAGACAGAGACAGAGACAGAGAGGCTTACATTTTGCCCTCCTTTGTACCCCGTGCCTTGTGCTCCAGACGGTCAGCCCTGGGTTGGTATCCGTGAGTTGCACACTAGGACGTATTCTCTGGGGCTGGCAGCTGGAATTGCCTACTGTGAGAAATGAGGAGAAAGAAAGTCTGAGCTTTAAAGGGAAATAGACATGAACATAATCACCCTGGGCTTTCTAAGCAAGCACTCTTCAGCGCAATCCAGCAGTTACTGAGAGCGCACAGAGAGCCCAGTCCAAATCGGAGCGTGCCTCTCTTTTAGCTGTGTGACTTTGGATTAGTTAATCAACATCTCTGAGCCCTTTCCTTCCTAATTAATAAAATGGTGCTAATATTATTATCATAACTTAGACGGTCATTTTGGAGATTAAATTACCTTTAAGTATAATACAGTGCTTGAAATGTAATGGATTAAAATAAATGATCACCATCGTCATCATCACCATCATCAAGGACTTCACAGCCTGGTTGGAAGGATATGCAACTAAGAGTTGCTATTTAGAAAAAAATGTGTTCGTTCTGAATAGTGTTTTTCAAAAGGAGAACAAGAGAGCCAGCTTTGGTTCATACCCTTTCGTCTTGGGGCAAGCCACCTGGTTTCCCCGAACCTCAATTTTGGCATATGTAAAATGGGGCTAATAACGTGCCAGCTCCCCAGAATATTGAGTTAATGATATACATAGATGAAATGGGATGTAGCACCTTAGAACAGGGGTCCCCAACGCTGGGTCTGCGGACCAGTAGCCGTTGCGGCCCTGTTAGGACCGGGGCCGCACAGCAGGAGGTGAGTGGCGAGCGAGTGATGGAAGCTTCATCTAGCGCTCCGCATCGCTCCCATTACTGCCTGAACTGTCAACCCCTGCTTCCCCGCGGTCCACGAAAAAATTGTCTTCCACGAAACCGGTCCCTGGTGCCAGAAAGGTTGGGGACCGTTGCCGTAGAACATGGAATTAAGGGAGTAAGAGCTCCTCACTTGTAACAGCACTTGTTGAGTTTTTGCCACCTTTGATTTCCATCTCAGTGGTGTGCGTTCCAGAACCAACATTTTAAAGGTCTCTTTCAGTTTCCAGAAGCAATTTCTTTTTTTTTTTTTTTTTTTGCAGTAACAGGGCCTCTCACTGTTGTGGCCTCTCCCGGTGCAGAGCACAGGCTCCAGACGCGCAGGCTCAGCAGCCATGGCTCACGGGCCCAGCCGCTCCGCGGCATGTGGGATCTTCCTGGACTGGGGCATGAACCCGTGTCCCCTGCATCAGCAGGCGGACTCTCAACCACTGTGCCACCAGGGAAGCCCCAGAAGCAATTTCTTGATTCATTTTCCTTTCTAATGTCCTCCCCTTAGAAGAAATAGACTTGGCATGTGTTGGCCAGAGACGGTGTGTGAACTGGGGTGGGGGATGATGGTGGTATAATGTGCTGTGTTCACATGTGCGCATGTTATGTTTCCAGGAAAACTGAGGCTGCTCTGCAGATTCCCAGCACCAAGTACTAGGGCAGGGTGGCTCATGTTGTAACTCTGACAGGGGATTGTCACTAAGGATATAATGAGAAGCCCTTATTTGGGAAAGCTTTCACTTGTGGAAGGTTTGTTTTGTTTTCTAATAATTTCTCTTAAAACAGAAAAACACTAATCAATATCAAATGTAGTTGATTCCACGACTGTTTAGTGAGTGACTGTTACGTAAGACCCTGGGTTTGGAAGCCCCACCTCTTTAAGACTTATCTAAACATTAATTTCTGCTAGAGTTAATAAAGCAAAGCACGACCAGCCTTTTGGCCACCCAAACGCCTCTGAGGAGCACCTGCATGTGCCAGTGGGACTGCACCCTGTTCTCCTAAGTTTATTCTCCTGTTTCCTTTTCAGAGAAAAGAGGAAAAGAGGCACAGGAATCCCCAGGCAAGAAGTATAGATAGCAAAAGCCATTGCATGGAGCTCTGCAGAGGCTGACAAGCAGGTGGGTAATGATGTAAGGGTGAAGAAGTGGTGGGTGAACAAGAGGAAGGGCGAAGTGAGTGTGACTGCATTTGAAGCTGAGTCAGCTCTTTCTGATTTCCTGTTGCAGACTAATTTCTAAGCATTTCTGATATTGTCCTTATCGTGAGAAAAATACCTTAGGTTTCCCTAGTGACTTCTTCTGCAACAGACTTCTGAGAAGTAGGTAGTGGAGGGAACGTTTATATGAGGTGCATGAAGAGGTTAATTAAAGAGAGCATCTAAACCCTAATGAATATGCCCCAGATACCCATATTCATGGGCTTCTGACAGGAGTCTCCAGCCTGCACTGGCTTGGCAAAGGGGATAGCATCGACAAGAAAGACAGATTGCACAACCAGCATATTTTATAAGTGTGATGATGAAGGAAAAGACTCAAACGGATACTCTTCTGCAGGCAGTTAGGAAACTCAGAGCAGACATGAGACAAGTTAGTGTGTGCTGGCCAAATAGGAAGATGGAAAGAGAGAATGATTATAAAAACACCTACCCACCATTTCAGTGGCCATTACTTGGCTATGGAAAAGGCAGCTTACAGCAAACCAGAGACTCTAAGAAACCAGCACTGTAGGGAGACGGCTTTCAGGTCAGAAAAATTCTCACTAATCCCTGCTTTGCAAAACATCAACGAGTACATGTAATACGCACAAAACCTGAGCTTTCAATAAATCAGAAAACAATGGAGGCATTGTCTGAACTCGCCAAATAGTCCTTTGCGTCCACCACGCAGAACACTCCAGTCTGTGTGCAGCCAAAACTCAGCCCAATCTTATCGAACTAAATTGATTTATGAGAGGAAAAACCTAAAAAGGGAAGCAGTGAAATAATGGTATTAATTCTAATAATGCATTGACTAGTGCTCATATAAATCACTCTCCCCACTCAGATTGATTTCATGAGTAAGAACTCCATGCATAAACTCATCTCCAGCCTCCCAGGCAGCCACCCAGGGCCTGCTCCTGCAGATAGAGCTCGGGAAAAAGGGTGGGGGGGGTCTGCTGGAAGTTCATAGAAATTTTGCCTGAGAAAAGCCTGTGGGATCAGCCCCAGAGGTACCGATGTAATTGGCCACACACACAAATGTTGCCGCATCTGAACATTTTTGGCAACTCATGAAAGCCTCGTTCCTAGAGGCCACTTGAGTGTCCAAATAAAAGGGGATTTTTGTTAGTGAAAACTGGAAAGAATAACCCATCCTAGGATCAGGCTAATAGGGCCTGGCCTGTTAAAATGTAACACTGGGCCGGCCAGAGTTTGAAGTGTTGCTGGCAAGGGTTTGGAGCAGCCGTGAGGAGAGCCAAGCGTCTCTCACAAGGAAAACTCTGCTGGTGAGGGGAGCTTTCCACTGCCCCAAGAGCCTGTAGGGCCCACTTCGAGGGGGAGAGCTTCTTCTGGGGCAGGAGTCTTCCATACAGGGCTGAAGGGAGAGAGCCTAGGGTTGCTTCTGCCTCCCCCTGCACCCCAAGCTCCCCTCCCCGATTCCCTACCCCACCCACCAGGCTGTGATTCTAGGCAAGTGAGAGTCCGTGGCCGACCTCTGGGGTCGCTTCTGCACATGGCCTGGGAACAGCAATTTCTCTCCTTGTGTTTGCAGGGCGTTGACAGCCCTGGGCTGAGGGAGCTGGGGGAGGGAAGCAGAAACAGTGATGCTGTAGAAAGAAGGCCACAGAGGCCTTCTTTTATCACCAAAGGCCCCCAGCTGAAGAAAGTTCTACTGCTGCCTGCTTCACAAAGGAAATGCCTTCTGCTGCAGTCCAGTCTTGGCCTGTATGTGGAGCAGAGGCCCTGAGGCTCTGCATCTAGCGTTGCCAGATGAAATACAGGATGCCCAGTGAAATTTGAGTTTCAGATAAACAATGAATAATATTTCAGTATAAGTATGTCCCAAATGTTGTACGGGACATAATTATACTAAAAAATTTTTCATTGTTTATCTGAAATTCAAATTTAACTGGGTGTCCTGTATTTTTATTTGTTGTGTTAGGTATGATTCTTAGACACCACTGATGACCCTCACCTTTGAATAATCTCCTACCCTGGAGTGTGGGTGACACTGGTGACTAAATGAGACATCACTTCTGTGATTGTCTTACATTATATGGCAGAAAGGATTTTTGCAAATGTAATTAAGGTTACTAATCAGTTGAGTTTGAGTTAATCAAAAGGAGATTATCTGTATGGGCTGGACCTAACCATCTGAACCCTATCTATGTGGATCTAGAAGCCAGAGACAGAAGAAGTCCAAGATTTTAAGCAGTAGAGAATTCTCTGTTGGCTTTGAAGGAGAACACCCTTGTGTTGCAGAGAAGGCCTCATGGCAGGGCACAGCAGTCAGCCTCTAGGAGCTGAGAACAGTTCCCATTTAACAGCCAACAAGAAAACAGGGACATCAGTCCTATACCACAATGAACTGGATTCTGACAACACCCTGAAAGAGCTTGGAGGAGGACTCAGCCTCAGGAGAGATGGCAGGCTGGCTGACCCTGATTTTAGCTGTGGGGGACCCTGAGCAGAGAACCCATCCACGTTGTGCCAGACTCTGGACTCCTGCAAACTGTGAGAGAAAAATTTTGTTGTTTTCAGTTGCTAAGTTTGTGGGAGTGTGTTAGGCAGCAATAACAAATAAATACGTTTGCTAAATCTGGCAGCCCTATCTGTATCCTGTGGTCTCTAAGACACACTTGTAGGGGTTCCTGGTGTAGGTAGCAAGGACAGAAGATGGATGAAGGGGCAAGGGAGACCTGGATATACTGGTCATCCTCTTGTTAGCAACCTCAATAGAAAAAGAGCAAAGGCAGGAAGGCAAACCATAGTATTGACTGATCTGGTGCTCGTGTCCTGGCAGACAGAGGTGGTCTGGCCTCCTGGACCCCACAGCCCCCAAGTCTTAGTTTAGACCTGTAGACACACACACACACACACACACACACACACACACACACACACACCCCTATGCACCTTCTTTCCCAGGGAGGAATGTGGAAGACAAGCTTGTCACTTGTCTCGGAGACAGATACAGTTACTAGTTCTGTGCTTAAACATGTGGTATCAGCCAGAGCCCATTACTTATCCAAAGCTATAGAAACACATGTGTTTCATGTAAGGATAAAATCTGTGTGTGTGTATGTGTGTGTGTGTTGGAGCGTGGGTGTGAATATAAACAAAGAAGGTGAGAGCTGTGCCAGTCTAGACCTTCCTTGGGCATCAATTCAGCTTCCATTCAGATCATGTAAACAAGCCCTCAGAGTCTCAAAGAAACTTGGATATCATTTTTAAAAGGGTCAGAAGGCTTGGTTTTGTGTTTCAATTCTCCAAAAAAAGTTCTTTTGCTTATGGATTCCCCTAAATTCTCTTTCCAACAGCTTCTTCTGTCCCTCTGGCCTCACACTACCCTTAAAAGTGGCCAGAGGAAACTCTTAGGTGTCAGCTAGTCAGCATGGAGAGATTCTCTTTCATCCCCTGAGTGTCTGGAGGTGTGAGTTTAATGAGAGGCATCGACCTTTGAATTATACAAATGGACCCCTTTAGCAATCACTTCCCTCCCCAGTCCATACCCACCCTCGGCTTTTAATCTTCTCAATTATATTTCCTTTTCATTGATTACTACTTTGCTAACTTTCAGATTGAACAGGCAGTAAAACCTTAGCCACACAGGTAACGCAATTGCTTTTTGAGCCTGACGCCTGCACCTCACCTCCTGAGGGGGCTTTCAGGCCCCCCTCCCACCCTGCTGGGTCTCGGCAAGTCCATGGGCCTTCATTTGATTTTGTAAGATGGCCTCTTCCATCCAAATATCTGTGCAGTTCTGGTTAGGAAGACGGGGTTTCAGTTCTGAACTTCAGTAGCAAAGATGGGAAGGGGGCATGCTGCCACTGGGAGTGTGGGAAGGGCCCTCTTAGAGGCTGGCTGTTCCCATCTAGGCCTGGCAGTGGCAGGTGATAGGCCTGGGAGCAGGGAGCTCTGAGTTCAGTTCCCACCTCTGCTCTGACTTTTCGAGTGACCTTCGTTGAACCACTTAACTCTCTGTGCTTTCCTCTCTGTGCCATCTGTAAGGGGGAGACAATGACACTTGTCTGTGAAAATGCTTTGAGGGATACTGGCATAAAAGATGCAGTGTAAAAGCAAGTGATGGGCAATGCTTCCCATAAAGAGCCCCTTGTGTGCATCTGCAAGAGGCCACATTGGAGGGCTAAGAAGAAAAATGGAGAAATTTCCTTGATATCGAGGCCAGGAGGAGGACGTGGCTCAGGACCAGTTAGAACTCCCTTCTGTGGCTGGGGGCTCCTGAGCTGCTGCCTGGATGTGAGCTCAGCGAGGGGCATGCTGGGACCTGGCTGGCAGAACAAACAGATCCGAGGTCTCTGCCCCAGGCAGGACCCAGTGCCATGTCAGGATTAGCCCGGGGACCTGACGAGCAGCAAGGGGGGCCTGCCTCCCGTGATTTATGGGCATTGACGCAGGGACCCGGCGGGGGAGGCGGGAGTCAGAGAACTTTGGGGACATTTTCAAAACTGGAGGTCGTTCAGAGGAAATTACTCAATAAAAACCAGGTTTCTCTAACTGAATAGATCAATTTACAGCTCATAAGGTGGAAAAAGTCTGAGACTTCAGGACTCTGGTTGGGCGGGTCTCCTAAGTTTTCCTCCCTTGGCAGGATGGCTGTGGCTTTGGCTGTCTCAGGCCGGGCACCCCTTCTGTAGCTTTCAGGGCCAGCATTTTTCTCTCGTCTTGTTTCTGTCTTTTTCTGCTACTTACATTTTTCTGGTTAAGATTCCTCTCCTCTCTTAACAAGCCTCCCACTTTCACCTCCCTAAAGTCCTATTAGAGAAGCCCCTGTTGTTTTTGTTTTCCTGATAATACAAATTATTTTTCCATGGCTCGCTCCTCTCAGCTGCATCTCTCTCCCCATGGCTAGTCTCAGTGCCTTTCTTCCCTCTGTTTTTCCTTCAGGTCCCTAAAGCTTCCGCCTTTCTCCTCCAGCTGCCCGTGGTCTGTTTTTCTGTGCACCTCTCAACCTATTTCCCCCTCTCTGCCTTTTATCTTCCCAGCCCTCCTCTTTGGTTGTTCTCTTGGCCTTTCTCAGTTGCTACCGCAGTAATTCATCATGAACGTCCAGTAACACTATCACCTATTGACTGGATTTCTTTAAGCTTGCATGAAAGCAAGGGAGTTCTCAGGGAGACCGGATCATAGGAAGACGGACAGGACCCAGATGGAGCTGTACTGGAATTCCATCATCCATCAGTCATCATTCATCTATGCACCCATCCATCTATCCATTCATCCACCCATCTATGCATCCATCCATCCATCCACACCTTCATTTAATCATTCATGGATTTATTCAACAAATATTGTTGAAATGTGTTATATGCCAGGCACTGGGCTAGGCACTTGAGAGAGAATGGTGATCCAGCTAGACATGAGTCTTAACTTCAGTAAGGACTAAGGAGAGGTGTATGGTACCAAGAGACCATCTCATCAGGAAAAGACCTACTTAGGAATGGGGAATTAGGCTGAGATCTGAAGGCTGAGAGGGATGAACATGCAGGCAGTGGGCACAGCTTTTGAGAAAGCCTGCCACTCCTCACCCTACCAAATCCTCTCCCAATTTGCAGATCAAGGACTCTAGTTCTTCTAGCAGAAGTCACAGCCGTTGGGCCATAGGCTTCAAGTGCAACATATCCTGTGACCTGGTAACAGTGACTTAAGTATAATCAGTCTAACTAGTAAATAACGGTCACCAGTCCTTCCCTGGGAACAGACTTTATTAAGGGGTAGAAGGGGCATTTGACACCTGAAGGTAGGAGATTGTGGGCAAGAGTCATCTCTAGTCTGTGGATGTGTCCCTGGGATGATGTGCTCATCTACGTGGTGCTAGGGGTGGACTCTGAGGGTTTGAGGGAACAGCATATGCTTCCTCCCCAGCCTGCCCTTCCAGGTGTCAGTTGGCTGGCCCAGCAAGCAGCTCCTTCCTTCTTTGGGGCCTCAGTCCTTCCATAAACTTTGGGGCCTCTAGTCCTTCTAGAAGCCCAGCACCTCCCTCCTCCCTCTCACCGGGACTGGTCACAAATTCAGAGCGGCCCTTGAGTTTCATGGCTCGATTGCCTTGTAATTGTTATTGGAACTCGCCTTGGATGGATTTACGGTAATGAACTCACCTAATAGCTAAACCCATCACGGGCCTCTTTGCAGACAGGATCTTTCCTGAGTGAAAATATTAGAAAACCATTCTGCAAAGGAAAAGCAATACTGACTGGTGACTTCGAGTTTAGGAAAAACACCACTGTTTGGGTTTTTCTGTTGGCCTCTAACTTTAAACACTTCATTGGCCAGTTGCTAACCAACACGGGTTTTGGCCAAGATCCTGTTTATGTTGGCACCAAATGTATGTATCACAAGCAGTTTGTGTGTTTCTGGGCATGTGTGTACGTGTGTGTGAGTCTGTATATGTTACAAACTCCAAAACCTTTGAGCACAAGGTTTTGGGCTCTTTTTACAGATTGTTCTGGCCAAGAAAACAGGCAACTAGCAGGCAGGGCATCCATATGCATTAATGACTTGCTTTCAGGTCACCCTTCCCCATCACAGCCACCCTCTGGCTTGGCCCGACCTGGCATTGAGATCTCTGCCTCCCTGGTCTCCTGTCCTACTGAGTTATGAATGAGTGAGGTGGCCTCTGCCCAGTGAAAGCGGCTCTGGGGACAGTGGGTGCTTTCTGTGTCACCTCAGTCTGCAGCACCAGAAGGCGAATCGTCAGGAATGCCTAGGACAAGGAATTTTCTCCTGGCTGGAGCCAGAAAGGCTCCATGTTTTTGTGGCTTGGCATTAAGCAAACAGCTGCTTTTTTGTTCTCTCCTCAAATTATTTGTCCAAACAAAAGGCAACTGTCATGGGGAGAAAAGTACAACTTTTCCAGCATTTGCCCCTTTCTGTGCCTCTTCTCACAGCATGATTTCTGACTCCGTGCATTTCCACAGCTCAGTGTCAAATTTCCAGCTGACAGCAAGGCAGAGTTTGCTGCTCTGGAATGTAAAAGCCACCCTCTGCCTCTCTTAAGCCTCCTGACCCAATGCAACATCAGAGCTAAAGGCAAATTTCACAGGATGGCACATTACCTGTCCAAAATCCCAAAGGGTTTCCTAAGTCCATAAATTATGAATTGAGAAACATTCCCTCGGAGACTGAAAGTTTGGGAAAAGAGTGAATCCTAAAGGAAAGAAGGTTTTTCCCTCAAACTCCCATTTCTTTAGAAAGTTTAGTAGTTAGAGCTTCTGCCTAACAAAGGATTGTTATTTAATTGTGAGTCATCCTTTAGAAAGGACTTGCCTTATCAATTTGTGTTTCATTAAAATATGGTAAGATATGCTAAACAATACAACTAAATAATATAGTATTTAATCTTCCTCTGAGGTTTGTTGGGATTAGGCCATGTCCTTATCTACCCAGCACACTCATGATTCTCCTTCAAGACTTGGGGCAAATGTCACCTTTCTGGTTGGGACTTCCCTTGTCACCTGACCCAGAACTGCCCTCACCTGCCTTGCAGAATTGGGGCAGCCTCATCTGAGCTCTCATAACTCTCCCAGCACTGGCACGTGGCAATGTTTACACTTTTTGTTCTGAAATTATTTCAGACTTATAGAAAAATTGCAAAAAGAGGATAAAGATTTCCTGTATTCCAGTGTTTCTCAACCCTTTTCTCATTATTAGCCCCCATCTCCCCAGCCCTTTCTAGATTTTTTTTCCTGATTGGCTTCTGCTGTGAAACTTTAATACCACAGATTTACTGTAAATATACTTGTGAACTCTGTATATATGAGCTTTACATGGAAAAAGAATGAGTTTCTTTGCCCCCAAGAACAAGTTC
The DNA here is from genome assembly GCF_008692025.1 of Phocoena sinus. Taxonomy (NCBI): domain Eukaryota; kingdom Metazoa; phylum Chordata; class Mammalia; order Artiodactyla; family Phocoenidae; genus Phocoena; species Phocoena sinus. The sequence goes on from NC_045768.1 coordinate 65,895,755, forward strand.
CATTTCACTGAGTACAATATTGCCTCATGGAGAATGCATGCTATATATTTAATTTAATTTCATCAAAGTTCAAAGCTTCTACTCTTCAAGAAACTCTATTAAGAAAATGAGAAGGTAAGTCACAGATTAGGAGAAAGTATTCACAATACATATATCTGACAAATGACTTGTTTACATAACACATAGAGAACTTCTACAACTCGACAATAAGAAAATCAATTCAAAAGGGGCAAAATTTGAACAGGCACTTCACAAAAGATATAAAAATAGCTAATAAGCCCATCAAAAGATGCTTGACATCATTAGACACCAGGGAATGAAAATTCAAACCGTAATGAAATACTGCTATACACCTATTAGAATACCTAAAATTTAAAACATTGACAATACCAAATATTGGTGAGGATGTACAGCAACTGGCACTCTCCTATATTTCTGATGAGATTGTAAGATGGTACAATCACTTTGAAAAACAGTTTGTTGGTAAAGTTAAATATGCACTAACCATATGCCCCCCAAATTCCACTCCTTAGGTATCTACCCAAGAGAAACAAGTATGTCCGCATGGACACTCTGTAAGAATATTTATAGCAGCTTTATTCATAAGAATCAAAACCTGGAAATAACTCAAATGTTTATTAATGGATAAAGAAATTGTGGTATGCGCATACAAATGTGTAACTTCTCATTAATAAAAAGAAACAAACTACTGATACTACTGATACGTGTGACAGAATGGAACAATCTCAAAAATATTACACTGAATGAAAAAAATTCTGATACAAAAGAGTTCATGCTGCCCGATTCCATTTATGTAAGACTCCGGAAAAGATAAATCAAATCTATAACGACAGGATTAGTGGTTGCCAGGAGTTGGGATGGGGATTGGTGTGAAGGGGCATAAGGAAGCATTCTGGTGATTCTATCAGGGCTTGAACTCTCCATTGTGAATCTTCTTTCAGGGATTGACATGCGTTTCAATGAGCATCCTGAACAGCCACCAACACTTCAAGCTCCATTAGATTCATTAGTCAGAAGACCTATTGGCAGAATAGCTTGTGTTGTGGCCTGAATCAGCTTCTCCTGCTTTGGACTCCACTCAAAGGAAGAGCAACCTTATGCGTTCCTCAGCAACAGGGTCAGAGGAGGACATCCATATGTTGTATGTATTGGCCCCCAAAGAGAGCCAGTAAAGGTATTGCTTGTTAGTGGTGATATATGCACAATGCAGCAATTTTTCTTTCACCTTGGAGGAAATGTTGTAATATTATGGAGACATGAGCTTCTAGAAATATCTCTGAGATCCCTGAATTTCCAATGGTATCTCCCAGACTATGACACACATGTGTTTTACTGGGATATATTCTTCTGCCTGCTTACCTAGTTGATTAACCTGATATCATCTAGACTTTGATCCAACATAATGTTCTGTAGGGTAACAAGAGGATCAAAAATCACCCTGATCTATATTATGGCACAAAGCAAAAGAATGAACATAGTCCCGAGGCCAGGGTGGTGAATATGTACTGTTACTCCTGTCGGGTAAAAGCAAACTTCTTCTAATAGAGAAAATGCATTCACTGGATCAATAGCCGTATAGCAGACCCATAGGGTAAAGGAACAACATCTAGAACAGCAGCTTCAATTGTAGCCATAACCTAATAACACTTAAAATAATACACTATCATTTTCCAAGACCGGTTTGTCTTTTTCAGAGGCCAAATAGGCAAGTTGAATAGAGATGTGATAGAGATCATTACCTTTATAGCTTTAGAGTTTTTGTTGGTTTACAAACCTGTGCTAGTCCCCCAGGCATGTGATATTACGCTTAGTTCATTGTCTTGGTAGAGCGGGGAATGCTGTAGGTGCTTCTGCTTTGGCTATCCTATTATAAAACCTCTCACTCTGTCAGTCAAGGAGCCAATGTGGTGATTCCGCCAGTTGCTGAGTATATATCTACTCAAACTACATTTTCAGGAACTATGGAAATAACAAAAGAGTATGTTTGTGGGTGTGGTGGGCTCACTAAGAGATGGAAGTAGCCCCAAATTCCATTTATCAATGGAATCTGATAAACATCTATTTTTATCTATGGGTGATGGTGGTTTTCTGGAACCCTACTGATTAGTATTAGTTCTGAATCAATGTCCAGCAATTCCTGAAAGGTCCAGATATTTCTCTTTCTCTAGTGTGAAATTATCCATAACTTGCTTTCTAGTCTGCCACAATGCTTACCACTGTTATTTGTTTCTTAGATCTGTTATGCTCCATTTGGCTATCCCCTGGAGGCCTTCGAGTTCATGATCCTCTGCTCTAATCCTGTGCTCAATCCTTGTTAGGACCAAGGTAGTTTGTAGTTTGAGTAGATATACTCAGCCACTGGTAGAATCACTGCATTGACTCCTTGACTTATAGAGTGAGGGTTTTTAGAATAGCGTAGGCAAAGCAGAAAGAAAATAGGACTGACAGACAGGAAGAGAATACATGCCTTTTAAAGAAGATTTCGCCTCCATCCCCCAAACCAGCCAAATCTACCACAAGTGATTCTACAAGCTTCCCTGCCAATAGGAAGAACAAGCCATTCAACAAGAAGAGAGAGCAAGACTAACTGCTCTGCGATAAAAACCTCTGGTCAGCCTTTAGCCAAGACCAGGGCAACTTCTCTCCCAGGGAATGTTCCACAGTCATGAAGGTCTCCCCCTAACTACTTTATGACCTGGTAGCCCAGAGCCATAAGAGTTACTGTGGCTTCCTGCTTGCTCTTTCTTTTGGACTGCTCACTCTGGGGGAAGCCAGGTACCATGTCTGAGGATATGCAAGTAGCTCATGCAGAAGCTCATATGAAGTGGTACTGAGGCCTCCTACCAACAGCCAGCAACATGTGAGTGAACTACCTTGAACGTTAATCCTTCAGCGCCAAATAAAGCCTTCAGATGACCTCAGCCCCAGCCAAAGTCTGAACTGCACAAATCTCGAGAACCCTGGAGCGAAGCTGTTTCAAATTCCTGACCCACACAAACTATGTGAGGTGATACGTGTTTATCGTGGTTAAACCACCTAATTGGGGGCTAATTTCTTATGCAGCATTAGATAGCTAATATGGTAACTTGGCCACAACCTCTTTTGCTGTCCAAGCTATTACTCGTGCCAGTCATAGAAATTATGAGTTAGATGAGAGGGAACAATTTATAATAGATCAATGGGGGAAATGTGGCTTTTCCTCTTACCCTACCTCTTCATAAACTGCGGTGGCCCCATTGTGTGATCCGGATGTTGATGTTACAACAGCTGAGATTTGCAGGAAACTTTAGATTTGTAGGGAACTTTAGAACTCACAAAGGAATAGCTTACAAATATATCTCTTCACCAATAGCCCTATGGAACAGATAGGCAGCTATTATTTTCAAATTTCAAGTGACTAACATGACAATGTCAGGATTTGCATGAAGGTCTCTCTGATTCCACAACTGAGTTGCCTTAAAGCAATGCCATTCCTACTACGTGTGTTAGTTAAATTCAATTCAGCATACTTAATGGTGAGAAACGATATCTACATAGCACTTAGTACAAGGTAAAGGACTCACTAAGTGGTAGCTACTACTGTGATTTACAGACATACATTTATGATGTGCCATGGGCTGGGACTACAAAGGTGAATATGACCAGGCCCTTCCCTTAAGGAGCTTGTTCTGGGAGGATAAAGCAGAACTTGCTGAGGCCTATGCTCCCAGCATTGCCTTGAAAAGCCAGCAGCCCTGATTTTAAAGAGAAAAAAAAAAAAGATTACTGTTTGAAGTACGTATAGGCCAGGCAGGTTAGGGCTGGGGGTGGAATGCCCAGGGCTCTTTGTGGATCGGGATTCTGTCCCTTCTCAGGTGTAGGGGTGGAGCCCTCCCACCCCAGCTGACATGCCCCAAAAGTGGCACCCACAGAGCAGGTTGCTTGGGGAAGAGGAACACAGTGATCATTGGTAACACCCCACTCTTCAATTTAGCCAATAATTGTTACCTTGTTTTCTTGGATCGAATGTAGCTTACTGAGGTATGAGAATCAGCTGGGACATCCTAGGGCCAAACACCCTGGAATGAGCTTCCTACCTCTGTGGGGTCACCCAGGAAATGTCCACAGTAAAATCACTTCCCAGAGTTCACAGGACAGAGGAATAGGATCGGTTAGGGGGTAGCAGAGGAGGCCTGTGGCATCAGAGAAAGGTTTCTGTGACACCAAATGCATCCAGAGGTTCCCTGGTGCCACCAAAGGCTTTTCCTGAGGGAGGACAAGAACTGTTCCAAGTGGCTTCTCAGGGTCTGTACAGCACTGAGAATGGCCTGGTTTTGCTTGATTTCTCTTATTTTTGTTTTTCTGTTTTTAAAAAATGATCACCAAATTCCCATCATTCTTTGTATGCAACACCCATTAAACCTAAGCGATTCTCTAAGACAAAGAAAACACCATGTCTGGGGACATGTGCCAATAAGAAGTACATGACCTTCTCTTGCTGGGGCACTGGTATTTTTAAAGCAACAAATGCATGATATTGAATATCCCATCAAGGCTCCCTTCTGAGCAGATCCAACAATTGTCCCGGGGAAGAAACAATCTGGGAAATGCCCCCAAACCATTACAGGGTGCCCACAAAAACAGCTCATCAAATTCCTCCCTAATCAGGAAGGCAGGGGGTAGGGTGCGTGTGTGTGTGTGTGTGTGTGTGTGTGTGTGTGTGTGTGTGTGTGTGTGAGAGAGAGAGAGAGAGAGAGAGAGAGAAGGCTGCATGGCGCTTGGGACCCACTGTTGTCCCCTTATCAGCATAGCTGAGGACGTTAGACCTTTTGCTTACCCCTGTAAAAACACAAGACACAGCACAACTTCTCTCCAAGAACACTTTCCACCCAGAGGCCTCTGCCTCAAGGCAAAAACATCAACTCTTCTGGCCTCTGCACAGGCCTTTCTGGACGCCAAGTGCCCTCTTTTGGCTAAGTAAATAACTAAGTGCCTGGGCTTAGGAGCAGGTGGAGATGAGCCTGGTCGGGCCAGAGCCCCAGCCATAGCCTTTGTGATCGTTTGTTTTTCAGCAGCAAGTGGAGGCAAAGGCAAAGGTGGAGGAAAGGGAAATGTGATCTCCAGCGAATTGCAGTATTTTGCTTTCTCTAATCCTATTCAGGTGGTGACTGTAGCAAAAAGGAAAAACAGGCCAATATGTAGGATGGATTAAAAAAACAAAACAAAACCCTGATTATTACCCCGATGAATGTGCATTGGCTGAATTGAATTCAAGTCCCAGTGATTCATTGTTAATGGGCCCCAAGTTCTGACCCGGGTTGGAGGTGGGGCTTATGTGACGGCGAGACGGCGGCTGTGGGAGACTCTCCGCCCTGGAGAGAAGCTGGTCCCGGAGCGGAGCAGGCAGCCTCTGCGCCTGGCCCAGGGCCGGCGCCTCCTACAGGACTGCCTACTGCACACCTGCGACTCGGCTTCTCTTCTCTCAGAGCTGTGCTGCCGGCGATTTATTCCCCCCTAGAGCCTCCCCGAGGCCAGGCTTGGGGAGACAGTGTGCAGAGGGGGTGCGGGAGGACCGCGCTGCAACTCCTCCCTCCCCCAGCGAGGGCTCTCCAATGAGGAGAGTGGAAAACACTGTCTTGCATGAATAATACGCTTTCTCCTTTGCCCTTTTGGAAGAGCTCAGAGCACTTAGCAGACAGGATGCTCTTCACCCTCAACCACTCCCTGAGGGTAAATCAGGTTTTGATTCCCCCACACACACACCGCCTTTTCTTTTTTCTTTTTTTTTTTTTAATAGATGACGAAATGACAGCCCAGAGCAATTGTTTTCTGGAAGTGAGCTTGTTGGGGTAACAAGAAGCAGGCAGGGAAGAGCTGATTTGGTAAGAGTCCTTTATGGAGGCAGAAAATCTCTCGGCTAACCCCATGCTCAATCAGCATAGACATACGGAAGGGAGCACAGTCATTTAAAAAGTCCTGGTAGAGGGCTTCCCTGGTGGCGCAGTGGTTGAGAGTCCGCCTGCCAATGCAAGGGGATACGGGTTCGTGCCCGGGTCCAGGAAGATCCCACATGCCGTGGAGCGGCTGGGCCCGTGAGCCATGACCGCTGAGCCTGTGCGTCTGGAGCAACGGGAGAGGCCATAACAGTGAGAGGCCCGCGTACCGCAAAAAAAAAAAAAAAGTCCCGGTCTATATAATAACTTGCCCCAGACGCTGGTCAACGAACAGGTTTTTTTTTTTGTCTGTTTTAACTAGCAGGAGGGTTCTCCTCTAAGAGGATACTTCTAGGTCATGTAGAACTAGAATTGAAACTACACCTAAGTAATTGCAAAGGCCACAAGGAAGACTGTTTATTCAAACTTCAGTCTTGTTGAGCTCAGGAAATGAAGGCAAAAATTCCCTGTCTGCAGATGTTTCTGCCAAATGGATGGAACGAGAAGGGAGATCCAGGAGTTTCTGTGTGGTAGACTCACAGTTAGGTGGTGGTGACTAGTCTCTAATCATCTCTGGCCTTTATTATTATGCATGATTCTTGCTAACCATTCTAGCTGCCCCCAGTCTTTCCTTCACCATACTACAGCAAAAATGACCTTTTACAAAAGCAAACTTTGGTCATGCCATTCCTGTACTTAAAACATTCAGTGGCTTCCCATGGTCTTCAAAATAAAATTCAAACTCCTTAGCACAGCATGAAAGACCCCTACCTATCCCACCAGATGACTGAAACTGCCTTCTACTTTTTACACTGTGAGTTCCTTAATTCACTCATTTAAGACATCAGACTGTCGTTGATTTTCCAGCAGGTTCCCCAAATACTAGAAATATACCACATCCGGTAGTGCCTAGAACATGATGTGACCAACACTCATGGAATCCACCTCTAGCCCCAGAACTTACTTCTCTCTCTGCCCATAACTCCCTCCTCTTCCACCAGGTAGCTTTACTGCTCTGTGAATTTTCTCCTTCTTCATCTCTCCCAAATGCCTCTCTTAAATTTTTCTGATAGCACATGGTCCTGTAATTCGGTTATTCATCTGTTTTCCCCCTTTGTGAATGAGATTTTTTTTTTTTTTGCGGTACGTGGGCCTCTCCCTGTTGTGGCCCCTCCCGTTGCGGAGCATAGGCTGTGGACGCGCAGGCTCAGTGGCTATGGCTCATGGGCCCAGCCGCTCCGCGGCGCGTGGGATCTTCCCGGACCAGGGCACGAACCCCTGTCCCCTGCATCGGCAGGCGGACTCTCAACCACTGCGCCACCAGGGAAGCCCTGTGAATGAGATTTTTCAGGACAGAAACTTCATCTTGTTCATAGCACCTCACGCAGGGCCCGGCTCATGGTAGGTGACTCTAGTGACCGTGGTTCCACAGCCACACTGGTTTTGGCCAGTGCAGGGGAGCATGGAGGCTCTGGAAGAGAAACCTCTAAACACACTGTCCCTTGTTTTCTCCTTGGTGTCATATCTGGAAGTGATGCCTGGAGTTGCTGCAGCCATCCTATTGTCAACGTGGCACTAGCTTTAGGCAGAAGCCAGTAATGAGGACACCTGGGTAGAGAGTTGAGAGTAACCTCAGCCTGGGATCTTCCTACATCTGGACTTGAAGTTATGTGAATAGCGAATTTCTCACGGTTTAAGCCATCTGATTCAAGGTCTTTCCTTCCCTTCTCCTTTTTCTTTTCTCTGCTTCTTCTTGTCTTCCTCTTTCTTGTTCTTTTCCTTGTATTTTTTACTTTTTGCTGCCAAAATCTTTCTAACTGATTTGTAACTCAGTACCAGTCTTTGATTGGACTGACAGTATAGGGCCCAGAAACTGAGTCCAATTGGTGGCATCTGGAACTAATTGTATTATATTTATATGTCTTGTCTTGCCTATTAAACTATAGGTTCTTCTGGGGGAGGAAGTCATTTTGTCCCAAATTGTCCTATTATTCTCATCTCCAAAGGGTCTACCTAATGCCTGTTACATAATAAGGAGTTCCCAAAATGTTGAATTGAAGTGAATTGAATTGAATTGACATCTTCAACTACTTTTTTAACCCTCAATTTATCACTTATCTTTGTACCACATAATTTAGTATTTTATGCTATACTGTGGTTCTTATATTGATTCCCATTAAAAGTCTTACACTCCCCAAGGAGGTGTTAAGGTTCTGAAGAACAGCATCTGAGTCTTATATTTCTTTGGTATCCCATGTGATTCCCAGCATTTGTAGGGCTCATAGAGGGCTCATAATAACTTCCTGATGAACTAATCCTCCGAAACCTTGCATAACATTACATCCTACCAAACTTCATCATTATGCACTCTTCCATGTTTGTCTCAGTTCCTTGATGGCAGAATTTCTCACCTTCTTCTTCTTTGCCCTACATCCTACAGGTATAGAGTACCTTCTCTTCTCTCCTATAGGCATAGAGTTGGCATCTATAAAGCCTTTATGACTAATGGATGAGAATATTAAAGTATTGTCCCCCCACAGATCACAATTCCACAAGGTGATTTTGGTGAACTTAAATCTCTCAAGGACTAGTGGTGGAGGTAGAGCTAACATTTAAAAGTATCTTTTGGGGGGCTTCCCTAGTGGTGCAGTGGTTAAGAATCCGCCTGCCAATGCAGGGGACACAGGTTCGAGCCCTGGTCCAGGAAGATCCCACATGCCACGGAGCAACTAAGCCTGTGCGCCACAACTACTGAGCCTGCGCTCTAGAGCTCCCGAGCCACAACAACTAAAGCTCTTGTGCCTAGAGCCCATGCTCTGCAACAAGAGAAGTCACCGCAATGAGAAGCCTGCACACCGCAACGAAGAGTAGCCCCCGCTTACCACAACTAGAGAAAGCCCGTGCCAGCAACCCAATACAGCCAAACGTGAAAACAAATAAGTTAATTAATTAGAAAAAATTAAAAAATAAAAGTATCTTTTGGGGGTGGGGCACTGATTTTGGAAGTGACACCACACACTGATATCCTCGTTTAGCCATTGAGACTACTTTGCTATTATCTGTGGGTAGTTATGGAGCCTAGTTTTCTTTCTCAATATACCAGACATTTTTGTTTTTGAAGCTCTACTTCTTAGGTATGTCCCTCTGGGTCTCTAAAGAAGCCTACAGTCACAACTACTGTTTGCTGAAAGGGTACTTGGCACCCTGTTTTCTGTCCCATAGAAGGTCCTCTGGCGAGATACTCCAGCTGCCGGTGCTTCATACCTTTTCACATGACTGAGATTCAAAAATACAACTCAGCAGTTTAAATTATTTACACAAGCTCCCCACAAACAAACAACCAGGGAGAGGTAAATATAAGGACCTATACATTCTCATTTTTCAGTGCCACTTTGAACATAGTTTCCCCTATTCTTGGTGTTAGATTTTGACTCTGGTTATAATTCGGTATTTTCCAGAGAAAACATTTTAAAACCTTAAACCCAAGAGAAAGCAGGGATTGAGTAAGAATCAAATTTGTCCTCATTTTTTTCCCTCCTTATTTTATATATCTGAGTGTTCTAGCTCTTCTCTCCAAATCTGATGAAAAGGTTTTCCCTTTGAAGGATGGTTATGCATTCTTTGTCTTATTTAGTTTCCACCCAGGTATGTAAAGGTGGTGGTGAATTATGTGTGTGTTTAGGTGTCAGGAGCATCCATAATATAATCAAGGGAATGCCAGAGAGCAGGGCTTTTAAATTTAATCTCCTGTGTCAAGTGTTGTACAACCAATGAAAATATCCCAACTTAAGGAAACTTGACATGTGAGACAGTGTGCTACATGCCATAGGGAATAAAAGATATGTAAGACATATTCAGACCCTCTAGGTATACTATGGGCTATAAGTAATTCAAAAAAGGAAAAAAACAGAAACAAAAATCTTTTTTTGCAAAATGGAAAAAAATTTATTACAAAAGTAATTCACTGCCATAAAAATTAATTTAACCTAGAAATGTATTTAGTGGAGAGAGTGAAATTTCTAATTCTCCATCTCTCATCCCAGAGATAGACACTATTAAGAATTTTGTTGAGTCTTTCAGAATTTTTATATATATAGAAACACGTATTTTTATGTAGGAGGATCATATTATACATTATTGTTCTTTAACCTCTATCAGTACCTAGAGTTATACCTTATTTTTGTCTTACTTTCCACTGGCTGTGTACTATTCCATTGTATGTGTGTATCACACTATCTCCTATTGACACCAGGACTCAGTTTTCTGAGCTACTTTCTATTGAAATAGAGTTGATTTACAATATTATATTAGTTTTAGGTGTATAACTTAGTGATTCAATATATTTATAGATTATACTAGACTTAAAGTTATTATAAAATAATGGCTGTATTCGCCTGTGCTGTACAATGTATCCTTGTTGCTTTCTCTGAGATTTTTTTACTCCACTGGAAACAATGTTGTAGTGAACATCCTTGTTCATGTATTTTTCTGCAGTTGTTAAACCAACTTCTTGGGAAGATCAGGGAAGATTTCAGAGAAATGGTGGAATTTTAATAGAGCCTGGAGGGTGGAATGGCATGAACAAGGATGGAAACTACAAGGTGTCCTCGGGGGTCTGTGAATAGACATCTTTGGGTGACGTGTAACTTTTGTGGTCTCCACCTTGAGCAGTTGGCTCACAATAAAAAGTTAAGATGAATGGTGAGTTTGCAAGAGAACATTAAGTTCTGGTGGTTTAGACATTTGGGGTTTGCAGTGATGCCATGACACCTCAGAAGAAATATCCCACATCTTTCTGGGAATGGAGGGTGTTGGGTGGATAGGAACTACCAGAGAGGAGAAGGCATCAGAGTTTCCAGGAAGCACAGGGAAAGCTGTGATGCACCAAAGAGCCATCATGAAGAATGATTCAGCAGGGCTGAGTAACTGACTGGATGTGAAGGAAGTCAGGAGGCACTATTTTCTTATCTAAAAATGGAGACAACAATTCCCATCCCTCAGGGTTAGTATGAGCACTAAGCGAAATAATGGGCAAACTTTTCAGAAGTAACAGTTACTCCTGTAATATCATTTCATAGGGTTATGAACTTTCTCTGTAGTCCCCCAAACAATGGTCATCCCAACAGGGCTCTAGCAGTTGTTCGTTTATGGAATGAAGAGGGTGGATTACAATGACCTTTTCAGAGAGAAACTGTGAAGTCACCGAAGGGGGTTAGCTCTGTTTTCTCAGTGATTCAGTGGAAACTTAAGAGTTACCTCCAAAGATGTGAATCCTGTCTAAATATTTCGGGGCACTTTCACATCTGTGGTTACTGAGTTAAATTTTGCCTTTTATCTATTTCAACACCCTGCCTCCCCACCCCCCACCAAATTACAGAGGCTTGTTTTTGCTTTTAGAGCAGAAAGGAAGGATGGGAAGACACACTCCAAATATTTAGTTAGTTTCAAAAGTATGTGTTATTCAAAGCACCTTCAAGTACTAGGTTTCTTGAAATAAGAAACTCTATCATCTCGCTCTGCTGTGTTCCCTTTGGCAGGAACAATAACCATCTACTTCAAGTGCAAAACACTCAGCTCTTTACGGGGAAAGAATAACAGCCTAAGAGTTGGGAGAGAGGGAAATTCCAGGCTCAGCTCTCCCCACCTAAGTGGGAAGACTTCTCTGAGCCTCACAGTCCTGATCAGTAAAATGAGAGGGCTGAGCAGGCAGCCTTTATGTTCCTTATTGGTAAGATATCACAACCTCTTGTTCACAGATCCCTTGTGAGGTTGATGGGACAGCAGCACGAGGCTTGTTGTGCAGATTTGGAAATGGAAACCCAAGAGGTGAGTGACTTGGCTAAACGGAACGTGGTTTCCCCCCTCAGAGATGAGACCAGGGACAGTGTCTTCCAGCTGATTTCTAGCATGGAACACTGCCTTCTGAAAGACGCTGCATCCGGTTGGGGTGGAGACTTCCATAAGGTCAGGTGTCTGCTTCCTTCATGTGGAAACTGCCTCCCACTCCTTGGCAGCTCCCATTATTTCTTCCCTTGCCACTCCCACTTGACCCTCTTGTTGTAGCCACACTAAACTACTCTGCGTTCTTTATATGGCCCCACTCCCTCTCACCTCCTGCTCTTTGCATAAACTCGGTGTATTTTTTTTGGCTTGGAAAACTCTCTTCCCCATTAACCCTTTTCCCTAGTTAACTCCCCCTCCTCCCTCAGGCTTTCATTCAGTCCTTGCCTCTTTCAGATAGCTTTCCCCAACCCTCCTCCAAGCTGTGTCAGAGACACGTTCTCTGAACTTCCCTAATTGTTGTGATAGTATTGACCACCCTACATGGTAAGTGCCTGTTAACTCATGAGACACATGAAAAAATGTACTTGATGTTTGTCCCCAAACTGAATGGCTTAAACCAGATAAAAGCTTTTCTTTCATGTAACAAAAAGTATAGAGATATGCTCTCCAGAGTCAATGTGGTAGCTTTACGGTCAACAGGGACCCAGATCCTTAAAGCTTTGAGTTCTAGTATCCTGAATGTTGCCTCCTGATTCCAAGATGGCTGTTGGAATACAAGCCACCACATCTATGAAAGGGGCAGGAACCAAAGGAAATGTCTACCAGATGAGTCAGACCCCTTTATGAAACTTTCCTATAAGCTCTACCAAAAGACATCTACTTGCCTATCCTTAGCTGGTAAATGTAGTTTCTTAGCATCCTGAAAAACACTGGATGCCCTTGGTAAGGTAGGAGGAGAGAGGAACTGTTTGGTAGGCAGTCGGCATCTCTGTCATCTAAACTACTCAAGATGTGGTAGGCAGGCCATGTCCATCTGTGAGCAGATAGGTATGGAAATGTAAGAGCTTACAGACTTTTATAGCAACTTGACATTGACATGATGTGGTATCTATCCACAGTGGATCGTCAGTAAAACAGTAGCATTTGGTCTTTCCCACAGAGTTTGAGAAGCCCTGCCTGCCACAAGTCCTCTATGTTCCCCGTGAGACTGCAAGCGTCATGAGGGCAGGTAAGCTTTGCTCTCTGTTGTATTCATGGGTCCTGCTACAATGCCTAATGAAGACGTGCTTCGTGAACTTTTGAGTCAGGATGAGGCTGGAAACTCAGCCTCTGTGCACCGGTGCTGAATCGAATCTTGGAAGCAGAGTTTCGGATGAAGTAGAAAAGGTCTATTGCTTTGCCAGGCAAAGGGGGACACAGCAGGCTCCTGCCGCAGAAACTCTGTGTCCCAACCGGGGAGGATATGATAAGGAGTTTTATAGCAGCGGTTCAAGGGTGGGGTTGCTGATAAGATTAGGGCCTGCACTGCTCTAATCTGGTCTCAGGTAATCTTCTTGATGAGTTTCTCTGGTTCCTTTAATCTGACCTCAGGTGGTCTTCTCTGGTATGAAGAATGCTGATGTCTTCCATTTGTTGGGTTTTAATTCTATAAAGAACTTAAGGACACTGTTACGGCATCCCTTGAGGCGGAACCAGGACCTGCCCCAAGGCTGCACTATTGTTTCTTGGCTGCTCCTCCCTTGTCTCTGCATCCCCTCCCTTCCCTGATTAGCAACTGTTCGAATCTGCCCTTTGAAGCTCAGGGAAGGTCATGGAGGCTGGAATGTGTTCCCTACAAGAAACAGGGGACGCAGAAAGGCTTCCGTGCACAGGACCCCCACAGGGTCCTGCTGGGTTTCAAGGATAAGCACTGAATGCATTTGTCATCATCTGGTTCTTACTCAGCTCACCTGCTCAGGTGTGTCTGAATTTTTCTCCTCTCCTGTGTCCCTTCATGATCTCCTTTCTTTGCTTCTCTCTTGCCCTGCTGTCTGCATCTCCAAGATCCGTCTTTCTCTCTCCCAACCCTTAAATATGGCAACTTGTGAAGCTTCAGCCCTGAGCCCTGTGCTTCTCTCTCTCCACACCCTGTCCCTCTAGGCTTCCCTACTTCGCAGCTTTCATGCTCCTGCGGAAGAAAGATTCCCAGGTCCTGGCCCCAGGCTGAACTCTCTCTTGGCCCCTGGTATCTTCCAGGTGCTAGCTGGAGTGGGTCCAAAACTGAAGTCTCTCTTCTCCTAAGTCGGGCTGACTTCCAGACTCTTTCCCCAGAAACCAGTGGGATTCAACATAGACCGAAGAGAGGCCAAGCCTTGAGCATGGATAAATCTGAACAGTTGGGGGAAATAGGATGTGCTTCTGTATGGCATTCCTGTGAGGAAAGAGGTTCCCCACCCACAGACCGGGCCAGGAGGGCCCCATCCTGTAGCGCTCCGGGGTGGTGGAGGCAGGCCCTGTCTGTGAGACTAGTCTGTTTTTTGCACTGGGGAGGGAGGTGTGATTGAAGATGCTTCCTCCCTCAAGGATGACCCTTCATCACTGTGAGCAATTGCTCTTCTCTGATTAAGTGCAAGGCCCACCCACTGTGAGCTCACTCCCCAGGTCTGTTCAGGACTGCCCAGGCCTTCTCAGCTCGCTTGGCAATCAGCGATCACAATCGATAGCTCCAGAAAAGGCAGCTTTATTCACTGAAATCACAGATCAATGGGGCAAGATTTGCATGTGAGCTGAGTGTATAAATCCTGGGGCGAGGAAATAATTTTTTCCCTGCTATCTCCTGATTTTCCCTCCCTTTCTGTTTCCTCAGTTCATTCTCCCTTCTGCTCTTTTGTCCTTCTCTTCACTGACAATGTCCTTTCTTTAAAGACTCCTCCTTTCCCCACATCCTCAGCTCTGGGGCAGGGAATGCACCCCTCCTCTGCACTCCCCCAGGCCCCGTGTGGTGATTATCTGTGAATTTGTCTCCCTCCAGCCGACCCAGGATCCTGTGAGCAACTTGAGGGCAGAGACGTGTTTCCCTCTGGGCCTCCAGAGTGAGCTGCGCATGGGGGTGGAGGGAGGCCACCTCATGGCCTACACTCAGCACTGTTTATTGAACCCGTGAATTGTTGACAACCTCCCCTGCTCCTCTCTTTCTGCCTTCTTTCCTCCTTTCTCTCCCAGCCTCCTCTCCTTTCATTTACCTTTCTTAAGTGGAAGACGCCTACAGGTGCCTTGGCAAAAAGAAGCTAGTGTGTATCACCACGGTTGGGACTTCCCTGTCCCAGAGGCCAAGGGGCCACCTAGGGCAATTAGGAATCTTTTCCTTGTGTGGCAGTATGACCTGCTATCATGTTCCCCAATAGTCTCCCTCACTCCCAGGGGACTTGAAAGACCTGAAAAATACTGGTGCCTTTCTCTTGATTTAAGGCTTTGAAAGCTTCTCTTGGAGGTCAAGGCACCACGTGAGTAAAATGGTGTGGAGGAAACCCCACGAACCTGGCTGCAGTGGGTCTCCCCTGGAGACAGTGCCCGGCTTCTTTGGTTTCTGTTTTCTATCTTGACCAAGAAGTTGTAATGCGTGCACTGTTTCAAAACAGATACAGCTTTTGGTTTTATTTTTGGCAGCTCTATCATGTTTCCCACTGTTATACCTTTCTTTTATTTCCTCTGGGATATTGAAAAGTAGCATTGGCACATTTGAGGGTCCTCTTCTCAATTTGACACTTATATTCAGAAATAAGTAATCTTTTGAATAAAAAGTGGCATGGGTAACTGCCAAGACAACTTCCTACAGCCTTAGAGATGGGTCGAGATTGGAAAGGCACCTCAGGTCCCATCTTGTATGCTGTCTGGTTGAGATCAGAGGCTCCGCAACTTTGTCCTTGTGACTTACAAGAGTGGTAGCTGCTGACATTCCTCTAGCGTGTTACTTACAACCTACCTCCACGTAGAATCTTACTTGAATCTTGCGTCAATGCTCCTGAGGTCAGTTGCTGTAATCACGTACATCGTAGGTGAGTGAGTTGAGGACCAGATGTTATGTAACTTGTCCACAGTTCCATAGCCAGGAAGCACCTCCTAAAGCTCAAACCCACTTTCTGTTGCTAAATTCCTTGTTCTTCCCATTGAGCCACATGGTCCAGGTAGGAGCAGCTCTCCAGAGTGATGAGCATGGATGCTTGGCTGCCACTGACCTAGCTGACAATGCAGGAATCATCCCCTGATGAAGCCCACTTTTCCTGGGGCAGAAAGAAGATGAAGGACATACAAATAGCTAAACTTCCCTGCTCCAGCTTCCAAAAAATGCTGCCAGGGCCCATGGATAGGACCACTTTAAAATCATCCCAGTCTCTCCTCTTCCTGTGCTTGCGTTCTCTTCTGTGGAGCCTCTCAGCACCACCCTCCTTCCCCCTCAGGCCATCCCAAAGCCCCTTAATACCCATTGTTGTGGTCAGAAATATTGTGCAGTTACTCTCCTGTCCCAAGCTTTGCTGAAAAAGAATCTGGTTAATTAACATTGATTACAATCTACCAACTGCAAGTAAAAAATCCATTGCTAGGGTCCCTAATTTGAATGCGCTTCTCTCTCCTTATCTCTGGTGAGAACGAAAGAGGCAGAGGGTAAAAAAGAGAAGAGGTGAGAGGACAGAGGGTATTTCTTAAGCAGTCCAATTTCCAGGGTCCCTGGTGAGGGACATTAGTGATGCTGCTGGTCTTTAGACCTCACCCACTCTCCTTGAGCGTGACCATTTCTCAGCATGACGTCTAATTGCCACAGATAGTCACTGTACCCATTTGGGCCTTGTTCATAGCTCCCTACTTTATTGAGAGAGGAGCTATGGTATTGATTCTGGATGGTCGGGGGAGAATGCCAGAGAATATTAGTAAGGAGCACATAAACTTTTATGACACGATGTCAAACTGGATTGTGAAGACGTAAATGAAAAGGACAGCATGGTCTGTAATTACCACAAGCGCACATCTTCCATCTGCTGGAGAAGGCGGCCTTGGGCTGGTCGGGGCAAACTGCAGAGGGGGATGAATTGTCCCGTTCACAGGAACGGTGACCCGTAGTGGTTGCTCCTCATTGTTGAGAAAGGATATATGGGATGTAAAAAAAAAAAAAAAAAAAAACACCTTATTGCTGTTGTGTGTGGCAGTGTGGTCCTGAGGAAAGCGTGTGGATTCTAATGTCAGGTCTGTGTCACTTACTGTTAGCCATGTGACAATGGGCTAGTCACTTAACCTCTCTGAACCCCAATTCCCTCCTGGGTAAATAGAGGTAGTAATAACTACTTTGCAGGGATGGTGTAAGGATTAAATGAGATAATGCAAGCAAACTTTTCCCATGGTACCTGGAAAATAACAGGCTGTCAGCAGATAGTAGATATAATCATCGTTATTCATTTTTTTGATTCAATAAATATTTATAGAGTGTTTGTTTGCTCTGAGCAAGCACTGTGCTTGATGCCGGGGATAGAGCGGAACCCCAGGCTCATGGATCTCCCAGTTCTCTGGGTGAGACAGACGTTAATTAATTATCGACCCGATATGTTAGAAGCTGGGAAGAAGGCCATGATGCTATACGAGGGGATGTCTCCTGTTCATGCCTTTTCAACAATCACATTATTTGTTTATTATCTGTCTCTCTCATTGAGAACTGGGACTTTGTCTGTTTGATTCACTGCTCATCTCTATTGCCTACAAGAGTGAGTGATATAGTGGACACTCAGTAAATATTTACTAAATGAATGAATAGCTATATACCCAGGATACAGAGCAAGAATTAGTACCTGGCTTTTAAGAGCTTGTAGTCGAATGAGGTACAGAAGAAATGCATACCATTTAAGACTCAGTGGAATCATTGTCAAGTTTAGCTACAAAATCAAAAAAATTGAACACGTACCTTGAAAACTCTCTTTACCTGAACATGGGCATCACGTACCAGCATTGGCCCGATGGCACACAGTCGGCACTTAGTGGCAAGTAAGGAAAGGTGATGGAAAGACGAGGTAATCCATCGTCCCTCCTGAGTGTAGTGGCTGGGCTCACACACTGTGAGTGGTTAGGTAGTGTAGGCTGACTTATCTAGCAAGCAGTACCCAATCTCAGCAGTGAGGTCAGCAGAGGGACTCTGCTCCACCAAATATTCCAGACACAGGCTCTGCTTGTCAGGTCTTGGGTGCTTCACTGGAGCCTCCTCATCCAGCTGGCAGAATATCAGGAGGCATGCCCACTTCTCACTGCATCAGCTTGGAGGTTGCCATGGAGCTGTGGCTCATGTTGCAATGTCCAGAAGAGTCACATGGCCTCAGCTCCATGCAGGGGAATTGGGGAGTGCAGACAAGTGGTGTGTCCAGAGCAGGAGTTGGTGGGCACCCTGTGTCTCTACCACAGTGAGTTCAGCAAACACTTATGGAGATCCCACTGTAGGCGGAGCACCGGGGTCCAACATGGCCAGACCTCAGAGGCCTCCAAGAGGACGCCATCTAGTGGGCAAAGCATGGAAATAAATCATGAAAGGCAGATCTTAACAAGTGCTGTTGTAGAGGGACAGCAAGTACAACAGGAGTATAGAGAAGGGAAGGATTTATTCCACACAGATTATGGGACAGTTTCAATGGGCACAGTCAGACTAGAAAGGAGGGTAAGACTTTAACCCCTGGGGTAGTGGAGATGGCTAACTCTACATCGAAGACTGGCGTTCCCCTCCCATGGTACAGACTCGTGGCAGGTGAGCAGCTGTCCAGCTGGGGTCTCCATTTCACAGCTCTCCTGGTGAGGGTGGAGACTAGCTCTCAACAGTGAAATGTCAACCAAAAGGATAACACTTACCTCTGGGCCAAGTCAGCAAAGAAAGGAGTGTTCTTTCTCCATCCTCTCATTCTCCATCCACTGGCCAAACACTTGCTCAGGGTTACCTCGTAAGCCTCATTTGGGGATGGCAGGGCTTCCAATAGCCTGGCCTCTAAGTGACTGTGCAAGAACCTCCTCCCAGCGCCCTGCTACCACGGAACTACCTTGAACGCTATGTGAATAAGAAGGAGACATTATTGACTTTAAAATGTTCCATATTTGGGGTATAACCACTCTGGAAAACAGTGTGATAGTTTCTTTATTTTTAAAAAAATATTTATTTATTTATTTATTTGGTTGTGCTGGGTCTTAGTTGCGGCTTGCTTGCTCCTTAGTTGCAGCACATGGGCTCCTTATTGTGGCTGGTGGGCTCCTTACTTGTGGCTCAAGGACTCCTTAGTTGTGGCACGTGGGCTCCTTAGTTGCAGCAGGTGGGCTCCTTAGTTGTGGCACTCGGGCTCCTTAGTTGTGGCATGCAAACTCTTAATTGCGGCAGCATGTGGGATCTAGTTCCCTGACCAGGGATCGAACCTGGGCCCCCTGCATTGGGAGCACAGAGTCTTAACCACTGTGCCACCAGGGAAGTCCCTGTGATAGTTTCTTACAAACTTAAAAATGCACCAATCCTATGTTCTGGCAATTCCACTCCTAGGGATTTATCTAAGAGAAATGAAAACATATGTCCACAGAAGACTTGTGCTGGAGTGTAATAGCCAAACACTGCAAACAGTCCAAGTATCTGCCAGCAAGTGAATGGATAAAAACATTGTGGCATATTCATATATGGAATACTATTTGGCAGTAATTAATAGGTAAAGAATGAATTATCAATACATGCAGCAAAGTGTATAAATATCAAAACCATTACGTCATGTGAGAGGAGTGGGGCACAAAAGAGTACATGCTGTGTGATCCCTCTGCATAAAGTTCAAAACAGGAAAACTAATCTATGGTGACATAAATCAGGATAGTGGTTGCCTCTGGGGGGAGAGAATTGACTAGAAGGGGACATGAGGGGACTTTCTGAGATATGGAAATATTGAGTGGTTACATGGTTGCGTACGTCTATCCAAAGTCATCAAATGGTACCCTGAAGATTTTCTCTGTATG
Source organism: Phocoena sinus (assembly GCF_008692025.1). Classification (NCBI taxonomy): domain Eukaryota; kingdom Metazoa; phylum Chordata; class Mammalia; order Artiodactyla; family Phocoenidae; genus Phocoena; species Phocoena sinus. The sequence goes on from NC_045768.1 coordinate 65,915,458, forward strand.
TAAATTTTACTTTAATGTTAACTAAGGAAAAAAAAAAAAAGAACATGTTCTGACAAAATGAATGGGTAATTTTGATTAAAGCCTGGGTTCTAGATGAGGGAATAGGGGTAGAATACAGTAGCATGTAAGGCTGGTATACAGTTTGGACATTTAATGCCAAAGGAGTTGGACTTGGATTTTATTACCTAAACAATGGGGCAGCACCCAAGGCTTTTGAGTAGGGGAGAAACAATCTCACGTGCAAGTTTTTGGAACGTAAATGGTGGCAGTGTGGAGGAGGGAAGGGTAAGATGAGTAAGATGATAGTCATGTTAGGGGCCAGGGCCCCTGTGATTACACGCAGACTGGAATTTCCCACTGCACGTAAGCAATGGCTAGCCCAGGGAGCCGGCCGGGGATCTAGTAGCTGTGTTGGCCAAAGGTCGAATTGTGAAACAAACAGTTTCTTTCATGCAGAGAATATTTTAATCCCTGTGACTCTTTAGTAAGATCAGTCCTTGTGTTTTGATTGGAAATGACTTCTGTTATTAGTTACTATTACTACTCTTGGACCGTTGAATGCCAAGGCTTGCGAAGAGCTGGGCAGGACCCAGAGTCTGTGAAGTTTGCATTTTCCAGAGCTCAGCAGACGGGCCCTCAGCCTTGCAGCTAGTCATTTGACGTTCATTCACCCCTACCTCAATCTGTATTCTTCAGTTTGCATCAGAGGCACCAAGAACCTGGAAGCGGTGATGGTAGAAACACAGGGCACAGGCTCAGAAGGTGAACGGCTACTTAGACCCATGCTGAACAGCTCATGTGTTTCTCAAAACTCCTAGGAAAGACTATGGCAGAAATGCCCCTATGCCATCCTGAGTTAGCATCTAGGTGAACCTCATGGATCTCTTGAGGGCCCAGAAAAGATGAAAGAACTAACAAGATACAGCTCAAAATATCTCTTGTTTAATAAGCCAAACACTTCATAAGTATTTTCTGAGTGTTGACTCTACATTGGCGCTGGGACATAGAAGCAGATGAGACAGCTGAGGCTCTTACCCTCTTCCGATCACCCAGCAGCATTTCCATGTCAACTATTTTCCAAGACAGTCCTGAATTTATGTATTTTGATCCTTTTCATCAGAGATGATTCATGATATGTCAAACCAAATGTGACCTTATTTTAGTACCATTGTCAGATTTTTCTCTTAAACATCTCCAGAAATCAGAACCACAAATCCTTCGTCAGTCTTTGAAGCAAGGTCTCAGAAGTAACCACTGTAGTTGTAATGGACACACCAGGTGCTCAATAAGTGCTTAAACTGTGTCTAACCTGAGTCGCATGGGACCCTCTGGAAGGTAAAGCCAGGCAGCTGCTTCCCAGGGTCCCTGTCATCCTGGCTGTGACGCCCTAGGAGCCCCCATCCAACGCTGACTGCGGGTGTCCAGCAATTTCGTGGTGTGAGTTCCTACTGAATTGTTGCAATGTTTGCAATCCCATGGTGACGGGGGTCTCTCAGTGGTCATGGGGGGCCCTCACGTAGTCCGCCAGCTGTCCTGAATGCGCAATGCTCATCAGGTTAAGAGTTCTTCAGGGGGTCCTTGCCTTGCTCTGAACAGCAGAGGCTTGGACATGAGGAATCAATCTTCCTGGAAGCCACAGATGGTCAGACTTCCTTCCAGACTCCCCTGGAGGCAGGACTGATTACCAAAGAAAACTGGCTTTCTCTGGCAGGGAGACCTGTTTCCCACTCTGGGCAAATCTGTGGACCTCAGAACCTCTGCCACACATGGGCCTTTGTCATGAAGAGTCAGCAACGCAGAAAAAAAAGCTTCGGCGGCAGACAGGCCTAGGTTTGAGTCCTGGCTCTGCCATTTACTGGTAATGAGACTTAGTCCATTATCTCCAATCCTCAGTTTTCTCATCAATAAATGGAGATAATAATAGTGACGACTTGTATTAGAATAAGTAGTACTAGGTACCATAACCAACAACCTTAAATACCAATGTCGTACCATGAGAAAGGTTTATTTCTCGTTCATGCAGAGTCTAACATTGATGGTTTGGATAGATGGCTCTCCTGGGTGGCTCCTCCATGAGAATGGATTCAGAGGTCAGGACTGTTTCCATTGCCTATGTCTCAGATTCTAGGGACATGAAGTCCCATGTTTCCAGCACTGGAGGAAGACAGACAGAGAGAGAGAGAGAGAGAGAGAGAGAGAGAGAGAAAGGAAGAGAATACACACAAGAACAAAAGCTGTCAGTACCTCTGCTCGCAAGATGTGCAGAAATACAAGAGACCAGTGAATTGTCTCCCAAAAGTTGGTAGCTTGAAATTGGCCACAATGGGAGTATTTACATCTCAGAAATCAGTAATTGCTACAAATCAGGACTATTTCCCCCAGACAACTGGCTGTTAAACATTTCCAAGAACATCCCTGGTCCCCTTCAGCTCTGAGTTAGATGGGCATCCCTGGGGCTGAGCTCTCTCCTCAAACACTTTGTGTCAAATGATGTTTGGGAAAGAAGTGACCCTATTCAGGAGGCTGTGCAGAAGAGCAGGCCCTGAGGAGCAAAGAGGAACAAAGAGCGGCCTTTGCCAGGAATCACATTCAGTTCACAGCCTCTGGAGGCTGCGTGCTTGTCACGAAGCCACACTTTGTCCCAGTGACAAAGTCCAGAGTTGTGCCCCTGGTGCCCACAACATCTCACCTTCTCGACCTGGAAGCAACATTTGCTAAGGTCAGAGGCACCCTCCGCCTGCGCTAAGTTGCCTCCCAGCATCCCCTGTCTTGACCGCTGCCCTAGCTGGTCTCCACGCCAGCAGAATTGAGAGCTTTTGAGCAGTTAGCAAGCTCGGCGAAAAGGCTCTCCTTTACAACGTCCCCCATATAGCAGAGCTGTCTTCTAAAAATGATTCTTAATCCTGCAGCACATGCACCTAGGCACATGCCCTGTTTCCTAATAGTCACATTTCCTACTTTTGCCATTTTCTTTTCTGAGACCTCTGGGAACCATTAACAGGGTTTTCCTGCTGCCCGGGATTTGCAGGAGAATGCAGATGGGCCCAGTGCAGCCTGAGTGACATCTGGAAGGATGTGATAGAATTTGCTACTGGAACCCCTTTTCTTACCTGTGGCGAACATTTGTCATCACTCCCGAAAATAGCACAGATAGAACAGAAGCTTCTGGGTCTCTGGGCTAGCCTTGGCCTGGTCCTGTTTGCCCTGGGGGAGTGTGCTTGGAGAGGGGCTTGGAGTTCGTTTCACTCATGGTTCCAGTGGAGGAAAGGCAAGGTTCAGTGCATTTCTGTTTGTTTTTACAAACTCAGTGTGACCACCTTCATCCCCACCACCACCCAGTTTGCAGTCAGACCCTCCCCAGACCCTGGAACACAGCCCCACGCAGCCACAAGCTCCAAACAGCAGTGGATGAATGGCAAAGCCTGCAGTGATGTCAACGGCCTGTGCCGAGGCCAAGGAAAATATGCGGGGGCCCTGGATGGCTTCATCCCTGTGCTTGTTGTAACGCAGCTGCGAGTCGTAAGTTTTCCTTCTGAGCAAACAGAGTACAATATATATGAATTAGATTCTGAACCTAGCATGCCCTTTCCAGAACCCTTGCAGCCCCCCTTACTCCTCACTCTCCTTGAAGAACCAAAGTTCTCCAAACAAGTGGAGCTTGAAGCGGCAAGAGATGGAAAGTAGGGTGGCTAGAACCGGTGGTAATTTGGAATTATTTTGGGGGGAAGCTTGAAGTCTGCAAGTCATGGCGGTAGGGGTCGGGGTGGGGGAGAATGAGCAGCAGGGCCAGGGGGCAGGGGATGTAAGAGACGGAATTCCAGAACCCTGTAGCCAATGTGATGCTGAGAGGAGAGACAGCTCTTTTGGTCAGTCAAACTCGTATACCTACTTCCTCCTGATTTATACAAGTTTTTGCAAGTTTTGGTTCATGTTTTGAAGGGGCAGAGGCTTGAGTTGCCTAAAATCATTGTTCCAATCTTCCACTTGCTGCTACCCATGAAGACACAGCCAGAGGGCCTCTGAGAACCCTGCTCATCCTTCATGCTACTGATGGTGGAGCCATCTCCATGGTCAGTAATTCTGCTTTTGAATCTGAATCACACAGATGCAGGCCCAGGGGACCATCTTAAGTACCCAAACAATGCATTTTATGGGTCAAATGACAAGCGGAAACTGTATTATTTTTGAGTCCAGCAAAGCCTTGGAGCCTGGGAGCAGTTTAGCATAACTCCCTGGCTGCCTCTTCCGCCTCTTCTCCCAGCTGCCTTCTCCTCCCCTAAGCCTCTCTAAAGTGCTCCAGCCAAGTAGAGTTTGAAGAGAGTAGGGTTTGTGCAGCCTGACAACATGATGGGATGCAGGACCTCTCCTCCCTCACTGGCCAGGGCTGGCTGGGTGCGGCTGGCCATCGCGGACACTTGGCTCTCCTTTTACGATTGTGTTTATATAGCAAACATACTTCGGAAAAAGAAGGACTCTCCAGTGGCTGCAGGCCATACCACCTTGTGGTTGCAGAAGCAAAGCAGGGCTGGGCCTGATCTCTGGGTACTACAGAGGCCCCCCCAGGGGACCAGGGTGCTTTGAGACAAAGGGGCCTGTGACTCATGTCTTGGCATCCCCTCTTCTGAGTCACCTGCCGCCATGAGAAGATGATGAGGCTTCAAGTCTCCTAGGGAAGGTAGAAAGCTGAGTCACAAAGTCACAGACCCAGTAAGTGTTTGTACCTGTAACATCCATTTTCTTCCTCCTAGAGGAATAACCTAATAGCTACCAGCCCCTGACAACATAATAAGTGCTCCCCAGACTTTAGCCGTAATCATCATTATCAAGGTACTGTTGGGTGTCATCTCGGTGCTTTGCATGTCTTTTCCAATCCTTTCACCAGCCTAGCAGGAAAGCCACCATTATCTCCGTTTTAGAGATTCGGCACAGAGAAGCTAAGTAACTTGCCCAAGGTAGCAGAGCTAGGCGGTGTTAGAAGCAGTCTAACTCCTAAGTCTAAGCTTGTCCTAAGAAAACCCATAGCCTCCTAATACTTCTTCTCTGTCCTCTTTTTTCTGTGTCTCGCTGGGCTGCACAGGGACTGACCACAAGCAGCTCTAAATCCTCAGGGTCCACGAGGCCCTCGGCCTCTCCTTGGGGAGAAGCTGCCTCCTTGTTTCTGCTTCCCTTCAGCTTGTGCACTTGCTTCGGGAGCTCTTTAAAGAACCCCTACCAGCTTTCTGAGCAGCAGAGCTGTGAAGAGCAGTGGTCTGCTGGCCAAATGTCCTTTCCAATGCTCCTCATGGGACTGTTGAAAATACCACTCAGTCAGGGCGGGGTTGGCCTGGGCCTCAGAGTGTTGCCTCCGAGGAGAGGCCTTCCCACTGAGCTGATTGCATCTCCATGTCCTTCCCACCTACACTGGACAGCGAGACCCAGATGACTCAGGGAGACTTGGTAGGCCAAGCTCCAGTAGCTGTGGGAGCCAGTGAAAATGGCCAGGGAGGGAGGGGGCAGAGGTCACACAGTCGGGCCCTGAGGAGTGGGTCTGAGAAGTGAGGCAGCATGGAGGGCTAGGACCCACCCACATAGTCCAGCTAGGACCCCAGAAGCCACGGCCCCTACAGCCACTGGGGTTCCAGGTTAGTGGTCCTCTAAGAAGCAGAGAAAGAGAGAGCAGTCTGTGACTCCAAGATCAGTGGGAAGAAGGAGACGCCCCTTACCCTTCAATACCAACATTGTCTCTTTCATGGGACGGGCTTCAGTTTGGCCAAAGCTGTGTGTGTCTGTGTCGGTGTCTTACATGTCTGTGTGTGTGTCTGTGCGAAGGCCATTATATGCCCAGAGCTCAAACCTTCCATGCCTGGAGTATGGCTAGGAATTCTCCAAGGGAGAACCTGTGGCATTGTTTGGTGGCAGCTAGCCAGGGCACCCCATAGATCCATAGTGGAATAAAAGCATGACTGTGTTAATGAATCAATGAATGACTCAATGAACAGATGAGGTGGGAGATCCGTGCTGGGCTGTTCTGCTCTTCCCTCTCCTTTATCTCTGTATACAAATTCCACAAGCTACACAGAAGTCCTCTCTCCTACTTCCTGAATGAGCAAAATTTGGATCAACCTATCAACAACCCTCAGATACAGCATCCAGGGTCATTACCAATGTGAACACCATCTCCATGGCCTATTCCAGGCAGTCTATAGTGAGCGCTCTGCTGGAATCAGGAGACCCACTCTTTTTTTTTTAACATCTTTATTGGAGTAGAATTGCTTTACAATAGTGTGTTAGTTTCTGCTTTATAACAAAGTGAATCAGTTATACATACACATATGTTCCCATATCTCTTCCCTCTTGCGTCTCCCTCCCTCCCACCCTCCCTATCCCACCCCTCTAGGTGGTCACAAACCACATAGCTGATCTCCCTGTGCTGTGCGGCTGCTCCCCACTAGCTATCTGTTTTATGTTTGGTCGTGTATATATGTCCATGCCATTCTCTCACTTTGTCACAGCTTACCCTTCCCCCTCCCCATATCCTCAAGTCCATTCTCTAGTAGGAGGAGACCCACTCTTGAGCTCCAGTTTGGTTTCCAGTTAACTGTGTGGCCTTAAGTAGGACTCCTACTTTCTCCAGGCATTAGCTGCTGCCTCTGTCAAAGGAGGGTGTGGCCTAGGTGGTCTACTGGAGCTCATCAAAATATGGTTCTCTGCAAGTGGCCTTTGAAGGTGCCACAGCCATCACACCCTTGGCCTTTGGTGCAGGAACCACAGTCACCGAAAGCCACAGACTCTTTTGAGGCTTCAGCTGAATTATCAAGTATCTGAAGCTTGAACCTTGTCTTCCAGCTCATGGAAAAGAGGCAATGAGGGAGCCCAGCAGAGTGGCTTCAAGCCAGCAGAGAGATCTGTCCTTGGAGCGGTAACCAGAGAGCAAGGGAAGAAGGTTGGAGATTTGAGATGGAGAGGGCCCACGCTGGAGGGCAGTTACAGGGCAGGGCTCCTCTCAGAAAGGCAAGGAGAGCCCAAAACAGGCGGGGCCACTGAGGAAGGGCAGGCAGGGGGGGAAATGTGGCTCTTCTGGGCTCGGGGACAGAGAACAACAGGCTTTTTAGTGCTGCAGTGTCTGCCCTCTCCTACTCTCCTCCTATAAATGCCACCCCGGGGAGGAAGGGCGGAGAAGGGTGAGCTGGGGTTCTCTGTCCTGTGTCAGTGGCTCCATACTGAGCTGATGATTCAGATGATTTAGTGATGATAAAAGAGTCAGAGAGACTCTGGAACAAAAGCACAGCTTACCAAAAAGCCTCGCCGGGAGTTTGGGTCAGTTAGGGAACAGCGTCTAAAAGTAGAAAGGCCACGAGAAACCATCTGCAGGCTGGGCTTCGGGGATGGGCAGCGAGAGGCCGGCATCCACGGGCGCAGCTGCCAAGGAGCCTGAATCACAAATCATCTCCCTGGTGAGGGCTGAGGAGCTGTGAGGAGGGCAGGAGAGGCAGGCCTAGATGGACTGGGGGCTGAAGGGCCCAGCCTTTTGCCCCCCAGAACAGCAGGTGTCCAGCTGATGCCTCTCCCAGAGTGGGTGCTACCTAAATTACATGCTTCAGGGCTGATGAGCAGATCTTCTGTTCTCCCTAATCCCCAGCCCCTTAGTAACCCTCCTACAGGCACCTGGAATTCTGTCCAGATGTGGAAAGCTTTATCGCTTAGGGAATTAGTCATAGTAAGAGAAAACTCTTATGGAGCACATACTGTGCCAGGAACTGTGCTCAGTACTTTGTACATACTGTGTTAATCAGTGTTCTCCAGAGGAACAGAACCAATAGGAGATCTATCCAGGCATGCATCCATGCATCCGCCCATCCACTCGTCCACCCATCCATCTAAAGATAAAGGGAGAGAGAGATTTATTTTAAGGAATGGGCTCACGTGATTGCAGTGTCTGCAAGTCAGAAATCTGCAGGACAGGTTGGCAGGCTGGAGACCCAAGGAAGAGTTGGTGTTGCAGTCTCTAGCCCAGTGACACTCTGGAGGCACAATTCTTCCCTCTTCCGGGGACCTCAGTCTTTTCTTATAAGGCCTTCAGCTGATTGGATGAGACCCAATCACATTCTGGAGGGTAATCGGCTTGACTCAAGACCTACTAATTTAAATGTTAATCACATCTAAAAAATATCTTCAGAGCAACAGGTAGATTGGTGCTTGACCAAGCCACTGGGCGTTATAGCCTAGCCAAGTTGCCACATAAAATGAACCATCACCCATACTTTACTTATTTTATCCTCACAACTCTGGAAGCAGCCACTAGTGTAATCCTCATTTATAGGCCTAAATGATATTAAAGGAAGTTAAGAAGTTGCCAGAGGGCTTCCCTGGTGGCGCAGTGGTTGAAAATCTGCCTGCTAATGCAGGGGACATGGGTTCGAGCCCTGGTCTGGGAAGATCCCACATGCCACGGAGCAACTAGGCCCGTGAGCCACAACTACTGAGCCTGCGCGTCTGGAGCCTGTGCTCCGCAACAAGAGAGGTCGCAATAGTGAGAGGCCCATGCACCACAATGAAGAGTGGCCCCCGCTTGCCACAACTAGAGAAAGCCCTCGCACAGAAACGAAGACCCAACACAGCCAAAAAGTAAAATTAATTAATTAATTTTTTTTAAAAAAAGAGAAAAAGTTGCCAGAAATAACACAACTAGCAGGTGACAGAGCCAGGCCTCTTAATCGGGATCGTTTGATTCTGGAGACCACCCTCAGCCATTGCACTGCACTGCCTCCCTGCTTTCATTCCCAGAGACCCTGTTTAAAACCACATGTGCTTGGGGAGGGTATCTTGTTAAATAATGATCAGTGACTCTCTTGCTCATTCCACCTTTCAAGTATTTGGGATTATCTATGATGAGCCGGACATGCTAGTGAGTCAGTCTGGTTGATCATCTTTTACCCACAGGGTCAGCAGCTTTCAACCTTTCCCATCAGGAGCACCGACACCTGACTGGCATTAATGGGGACGCCCAGCGCTGGGGGCAATGCCTGCACCTTTGTGGTTTCTCTTCTCTTTTATATTACACTCCATAAGCACATTCATTCTCAGGTCGTTGCCTCTCTGAGACCCTTCCCAGAAGTTCACTTACTTATGGATTCCCAAAAGGCTTCCGGTTAGATTGGGGGCTTCTACTCTCCTAAACCAATCACAGTGGTTGTCTGAGTGGCTGGGTTCCCAGGGGTTGGAAACTGGGGTGCCCATCAACATCCAGAGGCCCAGGCCATCTACCTCCTGCCTTCCCTGCTGGGGGTCAAGGCCCCATTACTCTCCTGCCTGTGCTTGGAAAACTAGGCATCCTCCTTCTAACTCTTAGTCAAGGTAAGGAGAGAAAAGAAGAAATTTAAAGTCCCATGAAGGCTTGAGAAACGATGAGTTTGAATTGGAAAGCAAAATTTCTTTTCCAGCTGCAGGCCCTCTAGAGAAGGATGCAGAACCCAAGAAAATGAGGCAAGAAAGAACTCGTCCGCTCTGTGCTCTGTCTGCCAGCCACCCCCTTACGCGGCTCTTTCTCCCGTTGGTCTCTGGGCCTCTTCCCCCTCGGCCTCCACCTTCTGTGTTGAGCTGGACGAAGAGGGTCAGCGAAATGACCACCCTAACTTCTATCAGCCGATGTGCCCCAGCCCATACATACGCACAAGACAAATGGCTCTAGCCGCTACAAATCATGATCCTGACAAGTTGCTCACCCAAAGTCAAGTAGGCAGCACCTGTTGAGACTCCCACACTCTCTTTGTTGTGGAGGAATTTGCCTAATAAATTTCCTTTCCATTGTGTGAGGGGGAAAGGAAAGAGAGAAGCCGGCCAGCTTGGACAGGAAGCCCCACATGCTGACGGTGCTGTGTTTACCGCTTTGTTGGGTCTCTCCTGTTCAGTACCAGCCACTGGCCCTTATTCAGCATCTACTCCCTGGTAGTGCCACGGACTGGTTGATGGAAGAGGAGAAAGGCAGACAGATGTTGCTTCTCAGGTTTCAGAGTTTTAGGAGCCACTGGCTCCCTGAGATTCTAATACTACAGGTGTTTCTCTCCTTGAGCCAAGATGGTCAAGTTACGACGGGAGACAGAACCTCATTATGGGCAGAGATGTGAAATCTGAGGTGGTGGCGTGTGGGCCTCTCGAAGTTGCTACTTAGGTCTGAATAAGTCAATTGATGGGTCTCATCTTCTGCCTAGAAACCTGAGTTTCCTTTCCATTTTCTTTATCAGAGAACTTATTAGATAGCATTTTATCCCAATAATGTTGTCTCCAGGAGGATCCCTCTCATCATGAGATCTGCTCTTCTGAGAGCACTAGTTGAGGGCAAGACAAACATCGAACCATTAGAGGGTTCTCCTGGTGGCCAGCTGTCTCTCTCTCTTTTTTTTTTTAAGATTTATTTATTTTATTTTTTTGGCTGTGTTGGGTCTTCATTGCTGTGCGCGGGCTTTCTCTAGTTGCGGTGAGCGGGGGCTACTCTTCGTTGCGGTGCATGGGCTTCTCATTGCAGTGGCTTCTCGTTGCAGAGCACGGGCTATAGGCGCGCAGGCTTCAGTAGTTGTGGCACGCAGGCTCAGTAGTTGTGGCTCGCCGGCTCTAGAGCACAGGTTCAGTAGTTGTGGTACACGGGCTTAGTTGCTCCGTGGCACGTGGGATCTTCCTGGACCAGGGATCGAACCTGTGTCCCCTGCACTGGCAGGTGGATTCTTAATCACTGGGCCACCAGGGAAGTCCCTAGCTGTCTCTTATTGCAGTGAGCTGGTTAGAGCACAAAAGAGTATCTTGCCCTGTGAAGACCTACCACAGAAGGTAGTCACATGTACTCTCTCCACTTGGATCAGAGGAAAATGCAAAAGAAGAAGAAAATGTCTTTCAAAACAACTATTTGCTAAAGAAAATGGTGTGAGCAGGAAGGTTGACACATGAGCCAGTGCTACCAAATTTTCCAGCCCTGCAACACATGGGTTACACTGGAGGATAGCAGGAAGCTCATACTTCCACTGATATTTGGAAAAGAAGGCTGTTCTCTATCTAGTGGATATCAATTGCATATTTTTTAGGTCTCTCCCTTCTCCCCTCCCTCCCTCTCTCCCTCCCTCCCTTTCTTCCTTTCTTCCTTCCGCTTTCATTTCCTTGATGAAAATAGAACAGTATTGCAATGAAATAGAACAATAGAACAATGCAGAAAATAGAACAAATAGAAAATAGAACAATGCAATGAAATAAATAACCACTTACAGTAGGTCTGGAATTTATGCTTGAATCATCGTATTATAGGAGTAGGTCACTGGTCTTGGAATATGTTGATTTGGATTATCTTTGTGTGTGCTTCTGAGAAACAGAATTTTAAAGCTAAATGCATCACATGTAAACCATCTAGTCCAATTCCCTTTTCTTCTAACAAATGAGGAAACCAAGGCCAGAGAAGTTAAGATTCTTGAAAATTATCACACAGATGAGACAAGTCCTAAATTCTGAGTTTGGAGAAATAGAGCCAGTCGCAACTTCAGACTGAGGAAGAGGGCTTCTTTTTCCTCGTGGAACATGAAAACCTTTCGGGGGCCACTACCAGCTCCATGAACTCATCTCCTTTCATGGGCTGCTACCTTTTCTCTTCACCTTTCCATCTCTCTGACTCCAGTCTCGTTCTCTAAAAACAAAGGATCTGGAGGTCTTTTGTCTTTTGCAAATGTCTCCAAGGAATGCCTACGTTAGGGAAACTATCTTGTGAGGTTCTTTTTTTTTTTTTTTTTGCTGTACGCGGGCACCTCACTGTTGTGGCCTCTCCCGTTGAGGAGACAGGCTCCAGACACACAGGCTCAGTGGCCATGGCTTACGGGCCCAGCCGCTCCGCGGCATGTGGAATCTTCCCAGACTGGGGCACAAACCCGCGTCCCCTGCATCGGCAGGCAGACTCTCAACCACTGCGCCACCAGGGAAGCCCTCTTGTGAGGTTCTTAAGTGGCAGAAGAAAACTTGAACTTGGAGAGCCTCTGACATACTTTATCCTTCCTTTGAAAATGTCTTGATGCCAACTCAAACTGGTAAGGAGCCAGACATCAGAGAAGACTCACCCTTGGTTAATACCCCAAACCAGAGATGCTCTAAATGTGGGTGTTATTCTGTGTCATCATTTTTCAGAGCTGAGAATTATTAGATAGAGCATTTAGGGTAGATAGGCTAAAAGGGTGACATAGATTCTACTTTTATCCTTCCCCCTTCTCCTGGGAGTCCAGAAATTTCCCCTGTGCTCTCAAATCCATATGGAATGATCTTTGGTATCCTGGTTCTATGATTTTATTGCAATGTTCCCATAGTGAGATTCTGAGAGAAAAGGGTGGTCACACAAAGGCAGGAATTCATTGAAAATCAAACAAGCAGGACTCTGGTGATCATCCTGCCTTGAAATGGAAGTCCAATTGTAATCTTAATCACAATAATGGAACTCAGTATAACCAGATTTCAGCAGCTCTTGTAACCTGCATTCTCTTTTTGGCCCTGCAGTAGCAGAAATTTTTTCCAAAACTTAAATCCGATCATGTCATTCTCTTGCTCAAAATCTTCCAGTAGCTGCCCTTCATTTTCAGAATAAAATTCAAAGTTCTCAACATGGCATAAAAGGCCCTACATGATCTGGCCCTTGCAACCTCCATGGCTTCACTTCCTACCATTCTCTGTCCTTCACTCTGTTCTAACCACGTGGGCACATTTGTTTCTCTAATACACAAAACAGGGCCTGCCTCAGGACCTTTGAACTTGTTTTATCATCCTAGAATGTTTTCTGGGCAAATCGCTGTATATCTAACTCATGATTCATATATATTTCTATTCAGAGAACCTTGACCACCACCCTGTAATACCCCATCCATCATTTTCCATTATCTCATCTTTTCTGTATAAAACTAATATTTTTGATATTTATTTCCAGTCTCCTTCATACACATATAGATATCACGAGGCTGGTAACTTTCTCTGTATTCCTAGACTTGTGCCTAGCACATAGTAGGTATTCAATAAATATTTGTAGAAGAACGGAATGAATGCCTTGTATTTAGTGTTCGCATATCTTTATATCACTCTCTATATTTTTTTTACAAGCACACACACGTACATCACACACCACATATCAAACATACACAGAGCACAAAACGCTTAGGCATGAGGTCATTTCAAATTCATTAAGCATTAATTGAACGCTGTCTTAGGGCAAAGTCCTCTACCAGGTGCAGGGATAAGAGGAACGTCCTAGAAAAAGGAACAAAAATGGTCTTCTCTCTCCAGCAAAACCCCTTTCCATTGACTCAACTAAATCTGTTTTACTTATTGCAATTATGACACAAAATTTACATGAGAAATTTGTTTACACTCAAATAATTGTTCTGAAATTTCACTTGGTTCTTAAGCTTGTCACTCCTTTATATTTTTCCTTTTTATATCATCCTGTCTTTGGGATTATAATTACTCTTTTACACTGAGTTGCAATTTTAGAATTCTTTATGAGGAATAATCCCAGTGCTGAGGTCACACAATTAATTCTTCAAAATAAGATTAAGAAACTCTGCATTCTGGATGGAAGGCCCTGTCTGGTGATTAGTTTGCCTGGAAGAGCTTGTTACAAGCCAAATAGAAGGAGCTGTCATCCTGTTGATGGTTTCCAGGGACAGAGGCTCCAGGACCTGCAGTAATTTCATTTGTCATCATTGCAAAACCAGAGAGTCACGTGAACTGCCAAAGCCTGCAGCAGAGGAAGTTCACTTGCCAACTGTCCTTAGGAATTGGAACACAAGGTAGACAGGGCAACTGCTGGGAATGAATTATTTCTAGCAGTTATATTATCATTGTCATGAAAAATAGAGGCAGCAAGTTTGGATCTACTTGTAATAATTTCCCAACTCTAGGCAAAAACTTTTAGTGATGAAGATATCTCTAGAAAGCATGATGTTAGCTCCTTTCCTTGTCATTGTGAAAACAGGCTCCAAGAAAGCTTTGATCAGCAGCAACTCTGGACAGGAGGAAAGAAAGAAGAGTCCATCTACCGGCGTGCTGTGTGAAAGGGGGAAATGTACCTGGTTGGAGAGTCATCAGTATCCCAAGGGTATAAAGGTACAGGTGATACTGAGTCAGGCAGCGGAGTTAGTGAACGGTAGAGAGAATCATGACCCCAGTGGCAAGCAGGGCTGCACTCTTATTCTGGTCAATCCATCTGTTGATTCATGGAAATGTCTCAGCTGATAGTTGGGGATAAAAGGAAAGGACTCAGGTGCCCAGGAAAGGGATGAGCAAGAGCTGAAAACCCACAAAGACCTTTCATAGCCAGGGCAAGCTGAGTTACGTCGTGGGAACAAATAATCCCTAAGCTCAGTGACTTAAGACCGTGAAGGGTTGTTTCTTGCTCATACTGTTAGTGTTATTTCACATCAGCAAGAGACTTAGCTGGTCATAGTCATTCAGGGGCCAGGGCTGGTGGAGCATTCACCATCTCAAATGTTGCCAGTCCCCCTGCCGGAGAGAAAAGAGGGCTCTGGGGGGTCTTGCATTGGTATTGAAATGCTCTATCACAGAAGTGACCCACAGACATTCTGCTTATAGCTCACTGACCAGAACTAGTTTCACAGCACCTACACAGGGGAAAGTACAATCCTGCTGATTGGGTAGGTTGAGGGCTGAAAACTGGAAACAATTGGTGAATAACATTAATGACTCATGTAGCCTCTTCCAGGTCCTGTGGGGTGCTCAGGAAATGCCTTTATTTTATTTTCAAGGACTGTCATTCTGAGTTCTAACACCCATGGGAATAGGTACAAGGAAGACTTTTTTGAAGGTTTTGAAATTCCCAAATGAGTTCTGAAGGGAGGGAGAAGGGTTTTGTTTGCTTAAGACTCTACAGCAATATTTTGCAGTATGTAGTTCAAGGCCACCTGCATCTGAATCACAGGGGAGCTTATCAAACACGCGGTTCCCTGGGCTTCTCCCCAGACTCAGTGAATCACAACTTCTGGGGTTGGAGCCCAGAAAGTTGTGTTTTTGAAAAGTTCCCCGATGCAAATTAAAGTTGGAAAACCATTGCTTTAAAAAAGAAATCAAATTGCCATTGGAGTGGCACACGTTGGCCCTCCCTAGAAACAGAAAAGGAAACCTCTCTAGTCCATTGGTGGTATATTCCAGAGCAGCAGTTTAAAGATTCCAATGGATTTCACTAATTAGTCCTGTTTTCTGGTTCATAACTATATTCTGGCTTCAACCTCTAAAACGATTTCAACTTTCCCCAGCGTTTGTTGGAGTCTGAGCTCCCAGTTGCTGCGATGGGAAAGACAGGTGGCTGGGTCTGTGGGGTAGGGGGGTCTGCTCTCTGCAGGAGACAATTACATGCTCTGAATAGGAAAACCATGCCTTGTCCTAGGCAACAGAGGGGCACTCTTGTCAGCATTTTGAAAAGCTGGCGCCATGCTTGCAAGGGGCTGACGGGAGCCACTGATGAGTCTGGCTGCAAAACAATTGCTTATGAGGAGGATCAGTGTCAACTTTGAAGTGAACCATGCTCGAATTAGCACCATCGTGGTAACAAGCAGAATGAGCGGGGCTGAAATGACATATTTAGTCAGGAAAGAGGCCTGTGTTTAAGGGAAGCACTCTTTCAAAGGAAACAATGCACGAGACTTGGATGAGAAGCTTCTGGCTCCTTGTTTTTTTTTTTGTTTTGTTTTTGGTTTTTTTTTAATTTATTTATTTATTTTTGGCTGTGTTGGGTCTTCGTTTCTGTGAGAGGGCTTTCTCTAGTTGTGGCGAGCAGGGGCCACTCTTCATCGCAGTGCGGGGGCCTCTCACTGTTGTGGCCTCTCGTTGCGGAGCACAGGCTCCAGACGCACAGGCTCAGTAGTTGTGGCTCACGGGCCCAGCCGCTCCGCGGCATGTGGGATCTTCCCAGACCAGGGCTTGAACCCGTGTCCCCTGCATTGGCAGGCAGACTCCCAACCACTGCGCCACCAGGGAAGCCCTGGCTCCTTGTTTGTCTGGCTTTAAAAAGCCTCAGGAAAGTTCAGACTTAGTTGAGTGGCTCATTCCCTGAACTGAGTTACCTGTGTAGCTTTCATATTTCCATGGCGGATGGATCCTGCCCTTTCAGGATTGTGGTGTGTTTTCCATCATTCATGCCCTACATGTCCTTTGGAGTCCTGGAGCTTCTGTTTGCTCCGGAGTTTCCAAAGGTGGGATTCCATGCCTTCCCCACTGACTGAGGTATCTCTACACAACTCCATGGAGAAAATGAGCCATGGTTGCTGCACCTGAGGAACTTGGGTCCATTGTCCCCTCCTCCTCGGGGATTGTCTCTCTCAAATGTATTTGCAGAGAGTGATGGTGGGTTTTTTTTGGAGGTGATGGTGGAGGGAGAGGAATAAGGGGTGGTGTCACCCTCTTCCCAACAACCTCTGCTCTCCTTCCTGCCCCCGTGGCTTTTTGCTCTGCAATGAGCCCGCACTCACAAATG